>NW_027491909.1:0-600000 GCF_021521415.1 Bidens hawaiensis
ACTGGATTCTTGTTCGATCACAGAGAAAGGATAATGCTTACGTGATCGACATGAACAAAAACGTTCCTGATGAAATAACCTGTTTGTTCTCAAAAGTGTCTGAGCATAATGCAATGCTTTGGCATCGCTGTCTTGGTCATGCAAATATGAAAAATCTAAACCGACTTGCTAAAAATGATTTGGTTCGTAGATTACCCGTTAAGGATTTTGTTACCAATGAAAAGTGTGTGGCTTGTGCTCTGGGCAAGCATCATCGTAAATCTCACAAGCCAAAACTGATCAACACCATCTCTTCAGTTCTTCAGCTATTGCATATGGATCTTTTTGGTTCGGTTCATGTTTTAAGTCTCTTTCGCAGTTCTTATTGTTTGGTTATCACTTAGGATTACTCACGTTTTACTTGGGTGTTTTTCTTGTCCAATAAGAGTGAAACTGCAGAGCTGATCAAGAGATTCGTGGTGCTTATGGAAAATCAGTTGAATTTGAAGCTGAAAGGAATTCGTTGTGACAATGGTACAGAATTCAAGAATGCATCCTTGAATCATTTTTGTTCTGAGAGGGGAGTGCTTCGTCAGTACAGTTCAGCTCGGACTCCACAACAGAATGGTGTGGCTGAAAGGAGAAACAGGACTCTTATCGAGGCGGCAAGGACCATGCTGTGTGATTCTAAGCTGCCATTATTTTTCTGGGCAGAAGCTATTAATACGGCCTGTTATGTTCAGAATCGGGTGATAATCAACAAATCACAAATGAAGACTCCTTATGAGATTGTCTATGGATATAAGCCTACTGTCGCGCACTTCAAGGCTTTTGGTTGCCCATGCACTCTACTGAACCTCGAGTCTACTCCGAAATTTGGGGCCAAAGCTGATGATTGCTACTTTGTTGGTTATGCGGGCCATACTGCCTATAGGGTCTACAACAAGTCTACCAAACAGATTCTAGAATCTTATGATGTTCGTTGGTTGGAAGAAAACGAGACTGATGCTCGTGTTGGTCCGGACTGGTTATTCAATTATAATGAACTCTTCAAACCGTTCAATGTTTTTCCGGTCATCAACACAGAACCTTCAGGTAGCACTATAGTGGATGCTGAGAAAGATGACTCACATGCAATATCCCACATCTCTCCACTTCTGGATGACAACATCCCAAAACCATTTATTGACGACAAACCCTCATCCGTCTCTCAGCCGATAGCAGTTCCGGAAAATGAATGTTCGCCAAGTCCGCCTAAAGATACCGCGACAGTTGAGGGGGAGAGTCCTATTCGTCAGATTTTCGGGAGCACACTATTTCCCGATGTCATTCCAAATGAATATGTCGCCAGCACTTCGTACTCACATAGTACAGTGACCTCCGGATGGAAGAACCCCCTTACTGACATTGACGTGACTTTGTCAAACTTGAATTCTACCAGTGATGTTTCTGAACAATTACTTCCTTCAAGAATTCAGAAAGATCATCCAATTGAGAACGTCATAGGTCCTCTTGAAATGGGCGTGTCCACCAGAAGTCAGAATGGAAATATAAACAGTTGTTTGATTTCCTGTTTCATATCTCAGATAGAGCCAAAGACAGTAGACATGGCCCTCTAGGAACCCAGTTGGGTAGACGCTATGCTTGAAGAGTTAAATCAGTTTGACAAGTTGAAAGTTTGGAAATTGGTTGAGTTACCGGAGGGAAAGAAAGCACTTGATACGAGATGGGTGTTTCGGAACAAGCAAGATGACACCGGGGTTATTGTTCGAAACAAGGCTCGATTGGTAGTTCGTGGTTTTCGTCAAGTTGAACAGTTGGATTACACTGAGGTTTATGCTCCGGTGGCTAGACTTGAAGCCATCATAATTTTTCTGGCCTTCGCTTCATTTATGGGGTTCACAGTGTATCAAATGGACGTTAAGACTGCTTTTCTGTATGGCGAGGTCAAGGAAGAGATATATGTGGAACAGCCACCGGGTTTTATTGATTCAAAGAAGCTAAATCATGTTTACAAATTAGACAAGGCATTGTATGGGCTTCATCAGGCTCCTCGAGCATTGTATGCTACATTGACAGCACATCTTCTATATCATGGCTACAAGCAAGGAACCATTGATCAAACTCCGTTCCGCAAATATGTCGGAAAAGATTTGATCCTAGTTCAGATCTATGTAGACGACATTATCTTCGGATCCACCAGTGCTGAGTTGTGCGCGGAGTTTGAAGAAGTAATGAAAAAACGTTTTGAGATGAGTTCGCTGGGTGAAATGACAACATTTCTGGGATTACAGGTTCGCCAAAGCTCGGCAGGAATTTTACTGCATCAAGGGAAGTATGTTGAAGATATGCTCGCAAAATTTGAGTTTCAAGACTCCAATAGTGCAAACACTCCCATGGCGGAAAGGCTTTTGCTGTCATCTGATCCGGAAGGAAGTCCCGTAGATCAAACATACTATCGATCAATGATCGGGTCTCTAATGTACCTCACCGCCAGCCGACCCGATATCATGTTTGCAGTCTGTCAGTGTGCTCGTTTTCAGGCTAATCCTAAGCTCTCTCACTTAATTGCTATCAAACGTATTTTTAAATATCTGAAGAGACAGCCGAAGTTAGGTCTTTGGTATCCCAAACAATCAGAACTTGATGCTTTTGCTGATAGCAATTATGGTGGACATGATATTGACAGGAAATCTACATCTGCCGAATGCCAGTTCTTAGGAGATCGTCTCATTTCATGGCAGTGTAAGAAACAACAGACGGTGTCCACCTCGACTGCCGAAGCGGAGTATGTTGCTGCATCAGCTTGCTGCTCTCAGGTTATCTGGATGCAAAATCAACTGCTGGATTATGGTTTGGAATTTCTTGATACTCCCATTTTTTGTGACAATGATGCTGCCATTGTAATTGTTAAGAATCCCGTTCAGCATTCTAAAACCAAGCACATTGACATTAAAATTCATTTTATCCGTGACTGTTACGACTGGAAGCTAATTCATCTTGAATAGGTCCACACTGATAATAATGTGGCGGACCTATTTACAAAGCCGGTCGGAACAGCCAGATTCACTGTGCTTGTATGGTTTCTCAAGATGCTGCGTTTTGAAGACTGAGTATTTTTGAGGTTTAAATAGTGTACATAAATTTTTTTTTTTTGTGTCATAATTTATGTACAAATTTAGTGGGAGAAAAAGAAAAATACAAAAAGAGTGTGTGTGTGCGCGCTTGTTGTGCGCTTATTTAAAAAAACAAAATAAAAAAATAAAAAACTAAAAATTTTTGTTCTCTTGCTTAAAATCATGCCGGTTACTCAAGTTCAACGGACATATTTCATATGTTTGGTCCTGTCATCAATTCTTGAATCACGGGATAGCCATTAACCTTAGGACTGAAAGTGACCGGGGCAACTGAACATACATAAAAAATTAATTTTTGGTTTAACTATCGGTTTAAGTTCTTTCATTGAAAATCATGTCGGCCACGTAAAGTTTGATGGACACATTTTATTATGTGTTTGGTCCTATTGTCTACCTGTAGACACATAGGATAGTTATTCACCTGAAAACTGAAGGCAGTTGGGGTGATTGGATTTAAATCGTCTTTGGAATATCATCTGGGAAGTGATATTATTATTCAGCTAAAAGCTTTTCAGATTGCTTAAAGTTTTTCAAATGAAAATTGATCCAACCTTTGAGAAATGATAGATAAATTGATTTTGAGTGCCTAACGTGTGAAGTTATTAGGCTAAAAAGGCTTTTGATTAGTTATTGATGTATGTGGAAGCTTTTCATGATAATTAAAAGCTTGAAGTGATATAAACTAAATTTGCTAAACTTATTGTGGAGAGTCATTTTGAAGATATTTGCATGTTCCTAGATACATCTCTCCGAATGATAGGCAGAAAAGCAATTACCAAGTCATACACGAGCCCGTTAGTATCTTGATCACCAAAAAGATTATATTTCATATTAAAAAAATAAAATAAAATAATAATAATAATAATTTTTCATTAAAATTGTTTTCTAAAAGCTTAAAGGGGTCTCAGGGAACTACAGGGGTGGGGCATTCAAATAAGTCCTAAACATCCTGAATGTAAGACTTGTAAGTCCGGATGGAATGTAAGTCCAATGTTCAACCTTAAAGCTTAAAATCATTTTGTATAGAGAAAAATACTTTGATCAAGTACTAAGGGGTTGGAGTCAAATTGGGGTGATCTGGGGAAAGCCAAATATGCCTTGAGAATAGATAAGGGGCATCAGAGGTCCATAAGTGATGTCCATGTAAGTTTTATGCCTAATCGAATCTAATCATATCACTATCGCAATGAAATTCATGAAAATTACCAACTATCAACCTTTTCATTATGTCACAATAATGCTGAAAATGAATCATTGTGAAAGTACCTTAATCAATATGATCTCATGTTTGGATCTTTTCAAGGTGATTTTTAAATAGCTGAAATTTGATCCCAATATACTTTGATTTTCTAAAGACTGGATAGGAAAATTTTGTTTCAGTTTAGTTTTATTTTATTTTTATTTTTCTATTCTCATCTACTTTCATTTATTTTATTTTTGCCTCGTGTTTACTCATGTCTAAACAAAGCTTTTAAGAGATCGTTGTTCACATAAGTCGGGATACTTTTCAAAGTGCGCTGAGATATTTTTAAAGAGTAACTGTTCTCGGTTAGAGTTCTCGGTTAAACATGATTTATGAGTTCTCGGCTCTATCATTTTTGGTCCTAGTGGCTTGTGATGATGATGTTCTTGGCTGCTTCTTGTTCTCGGAAAGATTTGAGAGTTCTCTGCCTTCAGTGAACAGTTCTCAGCCACATGTTTTCGGCAAATCATTGTTTTCGGTCTGGTCTGATGTGACCAGGTAGTCTATAAAGGCACTCATTAATCTTGAAAAATACAACTTCTCTTCTCTTCTACAATCTTCTCTCACTCTAACCATCAAATCGTTCACCTATCTCACTGCCTTACTTCTTTTCTTGTCTCCTTGAGATTCTCAAGAAAAATTTCTTTAAATAGGTAAGGAACTCTATTATGGTTGATAGATTGTTAGAGATTATTTGATTTTGATTCATCATTCAAACGGTTTGTTTGATCTATGTTGAAGTTACTGATGGTTGGTTTTAGTCATTGATTGTAGTTATAGGTTTGGTCATTAATGATGATTGGTGGCATGTTGAAGATGATGAACAATGCTCTGAGGTTTTTGGCATGGACCGACCAGATTCTTCTGGTCAATCAGAGAGATCTTCGTTTTGAAGAGTTGTTAAAGCATTCTCGGTCAAACCTTGACAAAGGATTCGTTGGTCCTACCAAAGATACATCGTGCTTGACTTTTCTGAGTCAATCAAGCTTAATATTCGTTGCTATCCATGATGACGAACATCATGTTTATCTATTTCATATGGATAGTAGCATGACCTGTGCCGGACTCCCAGCCAGGTTTTTAAATTAAGGCGCTAAATATGACACTAAACCTCTAAGTGTCTATTTCGAAGCCACAGTATATACACCAAATGGCCTAAATAAAAGTATTGATGGACGATGATTATCTACCGCCAAAGCAGTTTTGATCAAGCAATAAACCAAGGGGGAGAATGTTGGGCTATATTTGTGGTTTATGCTTGTAGGTTGGGCTTAGGTAGGGTATATTATGTAAACGGAGAAGTTTATGGTTCTCGGTGGGCTTTGGGCTTATGTTGGGCCAGTATGCTGGTACCCTATATATATAGAATGCATTGTATAGGGTTGTTGGTTGTTCATTCACGTGTGATTTTGGCCGTCTAAGGGTTATCATAGACGAGTATTGTACTGTTAGTGCTTAAGCACCCGACGTTAATATTAACGTGTGTTTTGAAGCCATTTGTGTGTTTTACGTGTTTTGTGTTTGTTAGTGTTCTTGAATCATCTAGCGTTGGATTTCCGCACCAATACCTAGATTGTTGATATCATATTTGTAGTGATTCAGATTCGGGACTTACAGTTATGAAATCCATGGTGATGTTTTCCCATTTCCATTCTAGTATATCTAATGGTTTTATCTTTCCGTACGGTTTTGATGTTCTGCTTTGACTTGCAAACAAGTCAAACACTTACTGACATATTCTACTACCTCATTCTTCATACCCGGCCACCAGTAGTCCCTCTTCAAGTCTTAATACATCTTGGTGGATCCCAGATGAATTGAGTATCTAGACTTACGAGTTTCATCTAAGACTCGACCTCTAAGATCTCCATGGCGTGAAATATATCAAATCTAGCTTAAATGTAACATTCGTTAATTTTCAAACCCGAAACCCGACCCGTTGTAGTTTTTGATGTGATTAGAAACCTTTTTAATCAATGAAATGTTGGATGTCTATGTTTTAATCATGTTATTAGTCATTGATATTATATTTATATCATATTTACTATGCTAACATATTCGCAAGTTTAGGTGAATCGAAAATTTTTACCTCACATCGTTATTTATACTGTGTTACGTATTTAAAGCGTTTGGAAACTCGTATAGCCTAACTCGATATTTGGAGTCCCTAATAAGTTATATATATGTATTTTCGCTATACATAATAAGTTATAACTCATAGGTGTGTTTCCTTCATTTTATAACACGATAAATTGTTACATGGACCTTTAAACATGTAACTAGCCTCAGTACTATATCTAATTAATTATTGTAGAAAATTTTCCTTCCCATATGTTAAAAATACAATATAATCCAACCTAAAACACCCCCAAAAGCGTTTCACCCACCCCCTTTCCCCTTCTCCAAGTTTTACAACTTTTTACAAAAACAAACTTTCTCTAATTAGCCCCTCCAAATCTTGTTATTTATAGGAGACTATCATCCCCTCTAATTCTCTTGCACCATTATTATTCTTCTTTGAAATTCAAAGAAGAATTTATCTTCTCCCTCCCTCCCTCTCTCTCTCTCATCTCCATCTTCTTCATTTTTACTATTGTTACTAAATATTTTGTTAAAAATTAAGGTAATCAAATTGTTGTGTAACACTAGTTGTACTATCTTTAAGGTTTCTTTTATTCTTGTTTATCGTCTTCATTTAAATGATGGAAAAGCCATCATATATTCATGTCAAGGATCCCACATAATCTATACTGTAACACCCCGGCTTTAAGTGGAATACGCCCGGGTGTAACGTACAGATCACTCATAAGCTCGTAACACTATTAAAGTGACAATAATTATATTTAATTCATTTCAGATCATCACAAGTACACACATTGTTCATAAATAAAAGAAACAGTAACACTTCATCGAAAAAGTAAATAAGTTCTTGATTTCAAATAACCTAAGGTATACTAATGATCTTCGTCCTTAGGACACCGTCGATTCAACCTGTAGCACGTTGAAAATAATATATTTTGTCAACAACACATGTTGGTGAGTTTTCATAAGTTTTTGCGTATACATATATAGATAAAACTCGCGATTCAACAGTCATCATGCAATAAATATTCAAGCGTAAAGTAAATGAAATCAAATAGTATCGTCCTCCCGTTCATTTAGCCGAAGCCGTTGAAGTCGGGGAAATGAGAACCACCTTACGTAAACAACCGAAGTCGTAATGTTAGATGGCGCAGGTACGTCCCGTCGGATCCTCCCACTATGTGTATGCGTTACGTAACTTCCAACAATAAAACAATAAACACGTTGCAAGAAAGTTCACGTATAATCATAAAAAATACGCACGAATAATATTAACATGTATGATATAAGTGAATCGGTTTGTAAACAAGCGCATAACTAACGAAAGAAAAACTTGTGACGTGCTACACCCCAAAACATTATAAAGCGTTAAAAATGGGGTTATGAAGAACTCACCTCGGAGTTGAAAATTAACTTGAAATAAAAAGCAAAAGTGCGTTAACGAAATTGAAGCAACCGAACATCTCGAACTATAAATAAAACATAACAACATCTAACTATCGGGAGTGAAAAAGTTATATATATTGGATTAACGGGATATTGCACTATTTTAGCATTTTATGGCATTATTATACTTAACTTTAACGGAGTTTATAACGAACTATAGTATTTTAATATTATAACTTTAAAAATCTAATATTATTTTGGGAAAAGTGAGGCACGGATTCTTATCGGGATTTATCTTTGAAAACCAACAGTTTAAGGTGTTATAAGGTTAACGAAGTAATTTTACCGAATTAAAGTTTAACAAATTAGAGTTTATGAATTAAAAGTTAATGAATTTTAAAGTCATTGAATTAAATCTAATGTAACGGAGATTATAAATTCACTTTTAACAATATAACGAATTTCAAAGTTAATAATGTAACGAAAAAAAATAATTTAGTTGTAATGGTTTAACGAACGTGAAGGTTGGGTTTTAGTTGAAAATGATAAGTTATATTTTATAAAATTTTTATTTGATTTTTAATAATTTAATTTGATTAAAATTAATAAAGAAAAAGGCTTTTAAAAATAAATAAATAAATTGAGTCATGACCCGGGTCTCCAGATCCACACTGCTAAGTCTTAAGCAACTGATCTAGCATGTAAGTTGTTTAAAGACCGAAACATAAATATATAAATTAACAATCAAAGTTCATCTTCTTCCCCATGAAACCCTAGGTTCAATTCTCTTAATCCATCCCATGTTTGTTTATATTAAGATAGGGGTTTTGATTGTCGGCCAAAAACTAACAAAAATCATATGAGGATTACCTGGATTGGTTATGGATTGGTGTTGAACGAAGGAATGGCCGGAATTAACTTGGAAGATATATTACAGTTTATTTGGCGTGTGTTAGCGATATTTGAATCTGTGAACGAGTTTATTTTGATGAGTAGATCTAATTTATACTAGTTATTGGAGAGTGTACAAGTTAATTGTCATTTAATTGGGTTCGGCCGTTTACGGCAATGATCACGGATTAAATTGACGGTTTTTGGACGTTAATATTACAATTAATATGTTGACTAATGTTTGTTGACGAAGGCTAAAGTCGTTGTACTAGTTTAATGGGTCAAGACACGTGAATTATGGGTTAAATATGGTGGCCGGAAAAGTTTCAGCCGTCGCCGGCGGCTTTGGCCGGAAAAACGGGTAACGGGGAAGGGAAGGGTTTGGGATTAATTAATATTATTATATTATAATATAATAATTTGAATAAGTTACATTTTGAACCTTCAACTTTCAACAATCTTTAAAAGTGAATTACAACAAAATGACATTTTGACCTTCGGACTTTTTGAATGGTATATAATTTGTTAAAAGCATGTATATATATATATATATATATATATATATATATATATATTCGTATTAATTTCACATTATACCCGATCGTTTATGAATCGATTAACGTTAAAGCATGGAGTTTCAATGAATGATCGAAAGTAATATAAAACAACGTACAATAAACTTCAACGTCGAGAAATACTTTATTAATGATAATTAATAAATAACAATACATCGAAACGACCCCACGTGTTGGGTTACGAATTCAAATACAAACACATGAAACGAAGCTTAAAAATATTATAATATATATTTATATTTATAAACAAAATCAACAATTCGAAATGGGTCGGGTTTTCGGGTTTGAAAAGTATCGAATGTTACAGGATTCACAACTTTTAGAAATTTCGTCCCGAAATTAAAATTAAAATAAATTTTAAAAGAAAACAACTACTACAAGGAGTTGTTAAAATTTTACAACACATAATAAAAACAATAACGTCGATCTTTGAATGGCTCGAAAGATGCCACAAATGGGAAATATGATAAGGACACTTATATATAGGATGTACCAGCGGCGCATCCACCATGCCCTTATCATGTTGCATTTGTCCCGTTTTTCAAATTCATTCCAGGTTTCGATTTATTGCACACAACGTACTTATTATGTCTTCCATGCGAGGACTTGGATAATTACATGTCGACCAATAATTTCCTTTATCGTCGGATGGACCACATAATCAGTCCCATTGTGTGGGTTAGGATAAAATAAGTTCTTATATGAAATATTTTAAATTAAGAATAATAAACTATAAGGATTGATAATTAACAAAATCTATAAACTTGTCCTTGAGGTCAAGGATAAGCGAAAACATTGGGTCCAAATAGATGAAATCGTTGACGTTTAAACGAAATAACAATGTTATTGAAATTATAATTAAATAAGCGAGATTCTAGAGTAACATAGAATAATAATAACGAATGAAAACGTTAAAGTCGTGAACATCAACATACTTAAACGAAACATTGAAGTCGAGAATAACAAAATAAATAAATGTCACGTTGAGCCAACAAAATGTAAACGTGTAAGTTGTTAAAGCATTGGGCTCAAGAAACAAGTAAGTTCTCGGAGTTAGAAATGATTCGCAGGGCCGGCCCTAGGCATGGGCGAGCTGGACTCCCGTCCGGGGCACGTTATTTCCAGGGGCACTAAATTCCGGTCGTCGGATTTTATGTTGAAGTTCTTCGACGATCTTTTGTCCCTCTATTTAACCTGAAACCACTCTCTCCTTCTCTATTTCTCCTTTATATGGACACGAACTTGCAAAAAAGGTGAAGACAAGGGGAAAAAATGCACATCGGAGTTTTTTTAAGATGGAATATAAGTTACATAAAAGAGGAAGAGAGGGAAGAAGAAGTGGGCAGTGGACACCTAACCTCTAATATTTCCCGATGCCCAATGGTAGTGCGAGCCGGGCAACCGGCTGAAGCCCGTAATATCCCGATGCCATATTTCTTATATATATATATATATATATATATATATATATATATATATATAATTAATATGGATCTTAATCATCATAATAAATATATACGATCACAAAACTATAATTTATCAATAACATTAATCATCGTTTACAAAATTAGCATTATATTTTTTACTCATTAGGGCCTACGAGCCTATTCATTTCGGCTCGGCTGAGGTATTTAAATCCTCGGAGCCGGCCCTGATGATTCGTTTAAACAAATCAAAATTCCAATTAAAATATCAATGTGAATAAAGGTCACATTGAGATTAAGAATCACAAAGTAAATAATTGCAACTTCGAGATCAAGTGAAACATTGATCAAATTGATGAAACATTGAAATCAAGAGTAACAAAATAATTCGAATAAAACATTGAGCGGAAATAGAACTAAACAAAATAACCAAAACAATTCATGTAAAGTAAATATAATGAACACCTGACTTCGACTAGATAGCTATAATCATAGTCCTGGTCAGAAATAAACTAATTCATTTAGAGGTAACCGGTACTAGATAGCCAATGATAGAAATACGGTTTTTATAAGATAACTATGTACACAACCATGTTCATAGTCCCAACTTCCACTAAACGATTACATTCATGGAAAATCGGTCATAGACCGTGAGTTTTAAATAACACGGTAAAACGATTCAAAATGCAATTTTGAATGAAAAAAATAGTTCACAATCAACGAATAACCAAATTCGATATAACTTCGTAAACAAACTTCAAAAGAAATCGACACGTAAAATTATTTCGATAATATACAAATAATATATATATATATATATATATATATATATAACAATATATCAGAAAAATAAAGATAGGAAAATGAAAGATTGCTAGCGATGCTTGTCTTCTCAAAGGTGGGTTGTGGTATGAAAGTTGTTATAGAGGCGGTGTCATGATTTCTTAATCGAAACTCATTGAGGTTAACAAAGAAGGGAAAAGAAATGATTGTTGATATGTGTTCAAGTTTGTGAAAATTGGTTGTATAAACGTGATGGTTTTATAACCGAAGGACAAAAAAAATTATATAATAATTTGCATAATAATATATATGTATATATCCTTAGCTAGCGCTGAGGCTTAGAAACTTTATAAAAATTTTTAATGTAAACGAATTCTGGTTGCGCGGCGCCCTATAAAAACATTATGGGAAATCGTCACTTAAAACAACGTGCTGAAGATAAAAACCTTCATACTGAGTAATATAATAGCCTTACGGCTTAAAATTTGTTTATTGAGAAGGATCTTGCTTTATTTTATTTTAAAGATGTTTTTGAAAAAATGCTAATAATATTTATAAGGATATTATTAGTAATAATAATAATAATAGTAATGGCAATACTATTTATCGGTGAGCAGCAGCAGGAGCAGTAGTATGTGTGTGTGTGTGTGTATAATTTAGTCATAGTAGATGAGTTTGAAAAGACTAGCTATTGACGTCGAAAAGCAATAAACGTTTAAAATGACAAGGAATGCAGGGTAAGTTATTGCATGGCGGAATCGAGTTAGATGTGTTCAGATCATTATAATTATAGCAGGCTTGAAAATACGAGCAATACGGTAAGATAAGTGGTTAGGTAACTGGTCGCGGGAATAGATGGGTGGTGTGGAATATGTGTAATTTCGTGGCAAGAGTTGATAAGGTGGCCGATATTATCATATTGTGGAGCATTTCGACATTGCGGTAGCGGAGTGGCAAAATGGTACGTGTTACACAAAAGGGTGGATTATCGTGTGAAAATCTTTGTTGGGTAAGATTGAGTATCCAAGGGTGATATTGGGTTTTGGATTGACTTAGGCATAGCTTTCAGGTTTAAACATGTTGTTGTGGTTAGTGATGAATTTTTTTTGGGTTATCATGGTTGGAATTGCGACGGTCAATTGCCTGATGATCAGGTTTGTCGTTTTGGGTGTTGAGTTTCGAGGGCGACGTCGAGGAGAACGTGAAGACATGCAACTAAGCGTGAAGAATTTACGTGACACTGAACGTAAATATGAAATTCATATCAAAACCAAAAGAAATTTCACATGAGAGATTCCTAAAATCGGAATTTATAAATATGAAAACAAATAAAGAAGTACAATCGCATGAAACAAAATTTGAAATTGAAATTGAAATTGAAATGCTCATCAGCCAGCATGAGTTTTCACGCTTCAATAATAATTTCGTAGAATTTTTTTTATAACATATGAAAAATATGTCAATTTTTGAAATAAAATATGAATTTAATGTAAACTTAATATATGTAGTGAAATCTAATTGAAAATCGAGTGTTCATAAGTTTTCGAAATTTCAATTAAAACCGTGATAATAAACGAATTATATAAAGAAAACAAATTGAAAATTGACAATTCATGTATCACCATGGCTTTTCATATTTTCAATTCAAAACCCAAAACAGTAATTTGAATATATAAATAAAGAAAACGATTTGAAACTCGACAATTCATGTATCACCATGACCTTTCGAATTTTTAAATTATATTAATAGAATTTATAAATAAAGAAAATGAGTTGAAACTTAACAATTCGTGTAATAGCAAAAATTTTAGAAATTTCTATGAATATATAAACACAGAAAAACGAATTAAAACTCGACTATTCACACAATCCCAATGACTTTTCGAAACAGCGATATAAACAATTGAGTATGAATTATCATATCTTGTATATAAAAATTAAAAAATATGTGTAATTAAATCGAACCAAAAGCTGGTTATTTGTGTATCACCACGACTTGTCAGACTTTTAGTTAAAACACATAAAATGCGAAACCAAATTGAACTAAAAGCTAGGTATTTGTGTATCACCACGACTTGTCAAACTTTTAGTTAAAACACAATGTAAAATATTGAGGGTCGGAGTCACACGTCGCATGAACCACCATGACTTGTATGACATCCTAAGGAGTGTAACCATATCCTTATCACAAAAAGGACATTATCACGTTTGAAAACATAAAGTTGCGATTCATATGGCGTTTGTGTGGTACGCTTTGGCTTAGGGTTTCATGCCCTTTCCGAACTCTCCAGGTAAGCAACCAGGTCCCGCGACTGATTGGGATTTATGCGCATTTCTTATCCTTAGGTTTCATGAACCTTGGTGTCAAGAGTTCGGAAAACAAACACGTCCCCCCTACAGTTACTACATACCCGCCACGTAAAACTGTCTTTATGAAGAAAATATCGGAAAACCAAAATAAAATTGATTGAAAAATATTTTGAAAATATTTGTTATAGGCCAAAACCAAAATAAAATTGATTGAAAATATCGAAGCAACCGAACATCTCGAACTATAAATAAAACACAATAACATCTAACTATCGGGATTGAAAAAGTTATATATATTGGGTTAACTGGATATTGCACTATTTTAGCATTTTATGGCATTATTATACTTAACTTTAACGGAGTTTATAACGAACTATAGTATTTTAATATTATAACTTTAAAAATTAAAAGTTAACGAATTTTGGTTTAACGAAAGAAAATCTAATGAATCAAAATTTTAATGAATTTTAAAGTCATTGAATTAAATCTAATGTAACGGAAATTATAAATTCACTTTTAACGATATAACGAATTTCAAAGTTAATAATGTAACGAAAAAAAAATAATTTAGTTGTAATGGTTTAACGAACACAAAGGTTGGGTTTTAGTTGAAAATGATAAGTTATATTTTATAAAAGTTTTATTTGATTTTTAATAATTTAATTTGATTAAAATTAATAAAAAAAGGCTTTTAAAAATAAATAAATAAACTGAGTCATGACCCGGGTTCGAACCAGGATCTCCAGATCCACACTGCTAAGTCTTAACCAACTGATCTAGCATGTAAGTTGTTTAAAAACCGAAACATAAATATATAAATTAACAATCAAAGTTCATCTTCTTCCACATGAAACCCTAGGTTCAATTCTCTTAATCCATCCCATGTTTGTTTATATTAAGATGGGGGTTTTGATTGTCGGCCAAAAACTAGCAAAAATCATATGAAGATTACCTGGATTGGTTATGGATTGGTGTTGAACGACGGAATGGCCTGAATTAACTTGGAAGATATATTACGGTTTATTTAGCGTGTGTTAGCGATATTTGAATATGTGAACGAGTTTATTTTGATGAGGAGATCTAATTTATACTAGTTATTGGAGCGTGTACAAGTTAATTGTCATTTAATTGGGTTCGGTGTTTCCGGCGATGGTCACGGATTAAATTAACGGTTTTTGGACGTTAATATTACAATTAATATGTTGACTAATGTTAGTTGACGAAGGCTAAAGTCGTTGTACTAGTCTAACGGGTCAAGACGCGTGAATTATGGGTTAAATATGGGTGCCGGAAAAGTTGCAGCCGTCGTCGGCGGCTTTGGCCGGAAAAACGGGGAACGGGGAAGGGAAGGGTTTGGGATTAATTAATATTATTATATTATAATATAATAATTTGAATAAGTTACATTTTGAACCTTCAACTTTCAGCAATCTTTAAAAGTAAATTACAATAAAATGACATTTTGACCTTTGGACTTTTTGAATGGTATATAATTTGTTAAAAGCATGTGTGTGTGTGTATTCGTATTAATTTCACATTATACCCGATCGTTTATGAATCGATTAATGTTAAAGCATGGAGTTTCAATGAATGATCGAAAGTAATATAAAACAATGTACAATGAACTTCAACGTCGAGAAATACTTTATTAATGATAATTAATAAATAACAATACATCGAAACGACCCCACGTGTTGGGTTACGAATTCAAATACAAACACATGAAAAGAAGCTTAAAAATATTATAATATATATATTTATAAACAAAATCAAAAATTCAAAATGGGTCAGGTTTTCGGGTTTGAAAAGTAACGAATGTTACATATACACTATGGTGTGTGTTGTGGAAGAGAAAAAGAACTAAAGGTTGGAAGATGATCTTTAATGGTCACACCTTAACAAAGTTCTTATATTCCTTGTAACTTTATGTTTTAATTTGATTTTCTTTTATAACATAACCATAAGGGTTTAATGATGCATATTCTTTATATGATGTATTCATCACCCCATCAATGGCTTATAATTTATTTTCATCAAAGACCATTTCAAAATGTAAAGAACATTGCTAATTGTAATGATTCAGAATTGACAGAATTCTTGGACGAAAAAGGTTGAGCCATAACTTTCTCGTAACAAATTGAAATGGTGTAAGACCAAAGCCTATGACTAAAGTCATTGAGTTTTGGTTCTAATGATATTTTATTTGAACTTTAATTCATTTTTATGACTCAGTAGTGGTCAAACTAAAATTAGTGCGCAGATCTGTACCCTTTTACAAGAATGGTTGTTTTAGCCAATCTCGGGTTCGAATCTGCCCAAACTTTCTAAATGGAAGTTGTTCCTAACACATTGATTTAGTTGACTAGAGTTTTTTTATAATTTTTGAGAATTTTTTATATTTTTTTATAATTTATCTATGCTATGACAGCAAGCTGTCCAAATTCTGTTTTCATCCTTCTTTTCTTTTCAAGTACAAGTTATCTTATCATCTTCTCATTATAATCCTTAGTTAATTATTTGTTAAAGACAAACTAAAACTAGTCGTATTACTTTTATTTAGGGCTTTCACGTTAGGACATTCATACGCTTAACCAAGACCTTAATCTTTCAACCCATCAAATTCAATGTGAGTTTACATACCCCTTTTTCCATCTTTTATGTTTTGTGGGTAGCATGCATACCTTATTAACTTTACTCATGTTTTATTTCCTCACCTATTCAAAACACAATTCAATTTATGTCTATGTGTGATTATTGCATGATTTATGATTATGCTCTATGTGCTTAAGTGTTTATTTTATGTTTGGTAGTTGGTCTCTCATCCTCATCTATTCTCATCTAGTATGATCATACACTTACCCAAATACATTGATTTTGAATCAATATGAACGGGTTCACATCTATTTAGTTGTTTACATTTTCATAAGTGTTGTAATGCTTACCATTTACATATGAATTGTGATTTACCTATATATATATATATACAACTAAAACTTATGTATTCTCACCAACATTCGTGTTGACAAACTCTGTTTTTATACATGTTACAGGTTCAAGTCTTTGATATATTCAAGATTGAAGATAGTTAGTTGACCTTAGGATATTTATTCAATTTACAAGTTATGATGTATTTACTTATTGTACTTGTGTACTTGTTTAATGTTAATGAAGTTAAATAATTATTGTCACTTTAATTAGTGTCTTTTGAGCTACTGTCCAATCAATACGTTACGCCCCCATATGTTCCGCCTTTGGTCGGGGTGTGACATTAACGCCCAAATTTCCCGATAGAAACAAATTATATAAACTAATTTTAGGTTTTGTTACATATATCAAATCTAGATTGCATGTCCATCAAGTGATCCTGGTATGCCACTTGTCATATTTCAGAAATATTAGGTGATTGACAATCACACTGAAAACAGTAAAAAAGCCTAATTGAACATGCAAACATTAAACAAATCTGGAGGTTCACTATACTCAACTCTCAAAATGGCGATTAAACTCCTCACCTTTTGAAAAGGACTCCCAAAATTTTCAGTTGGCTTTGTATTTCAGAACGATTGAGTCGTTCGTGAAATTAAATGCTTACCTATACTAGCTAAAAATTTATTCTGTATTGGATTGCACAATATATCAAATTTAAATCTCCCATCATTTGGCTTTGGATTCTACAATTTGGCAAATTTAGTTGCAGTTTATATGCCAGTTACTTAAGTTGTAAATTTCAAAACGTATTGTATTTGACTTGTTTTTAGGTAATCAAGAATTGAAGAGGCTAACTCTCCATTCATTTCAAAATTTTAACCCACAATATTATCTAACCAACAATGTATAAAATTATATAGATTAAGATAGGTTAGTAAAAGATTTACTGAAAAGATATCTCCGTTTCACTGATCATCATCACTAATTGACCATATATAATTAATACCTACCACTTTAGGGATAAGGATATAGTATTTATATATAAAGATACGATATATCTTTATTTAACAATATGATAGAATTATATTCGAACTATATCTGTATTCTGATATACACTCGTTGTCGAAGTGTAAGGAGAACGAATGCGACTAGAGCAGCAGTCTTCAAAAGGAGCGCGTGATAAGCCTTAGTGAAGATGTTTGTCATCTGGTATTTAGAATGTACGTGCAAAACTCATACCTGACCAAGTTGGATTAAAATGATTCAGTGAAAAATGCCACACATCTCATTGGTTATGCCTATCAAAATATGCAATATCTTTATGTAACTATATGATAGAGTTGCATTTGTATTCTATTATTTAGTACATAAACTGATTAAACATAATGTAGGGGTGTTCATCATGTTGGTTTCGAGGGATTCGAAATTGAAACTTGAATAACCGAATTGAATTTGAAAATTCGAAATCGGGTGACTAAAGAATAAAAATTATGAGAGAAATAAATAGAAGTAATATAAGCGTACCCTTTATAAAAACTGTATACTTAGAATTCGAATAGTCATGCTAGCTTGGTTCGAAATTTATACATTCGAGTTCCATTAAAAAATTCAAATCAAAATTCAATTTGTATAAGGACCCAATTTGGGTATTCAAAACCCGAATCCGAATTTGTTATTCGAATTATGTTCAAATGGACATTCTTGATTTTCAAGACAGATTCACATAATGATTCAAGAATGTATCTTATAACCTAATGTAAATAAACATTATGTTGCACCCAAAAAGTTTTTAGGTCCAATTCTTAAAAATAAAAAATACATTCAATCCGATCATACATAGTATTACATATTCAAGAACAATTTGCCTTGATCAAAAAGTACATATGTCGTTGAAAAAAAAGTTCTTTATCTACACAATATCATCCTCAAATCTCAACATCAAAAGCACCCGTATACATACCAAACTGAATTAAAGTATAAAAAGAAAGAAGTCAAACCCTCCCATAAATATTTTTTAAGCATGAGAAAAAGAATTGGCATGCTCAATCCAAAATTAGTTCACTAATTTCATTGGTTATCATTGCATATGAATAATTTGAAGAAAAAGAATAATAATTTAAAAAAAAAATTATGAAAGAAAATCTTGTTTGTCTTGCAAAAACTCTTTCCTTAGTTTGCTAGAAAAGAGCTTGCACGCGTCCATACTGAGATCAATTGCAGCTGCAAGCGCAATAAAAAGTGCAGCATCAGCCATACATGTAACATGTTGCACACCCACCTGCACCATAGGTTTACTTGCTTTCCCCTCACCTTCAACACTTGAACTCATCACAAATCCTTTGATGCTCGATAGTGGACTAGCTCTCGAATCTTTTAATGTTTCATCAATGCAAAATTTGCCACCCTTTTTTATATTCATTGTGCCTTGAGAAATGGGAATCCCGCTGGTCATACCAGAATTAGTGACAAGTTCAAATTTATAACCTAACCCGTCTATTGGTCCCCTTTCACGCCAAGCTTCAAGACGGCCCCACGGCTTCCAGTTACTGATTGAGACGCCATGGGGTCGCAGGATAAGCCAAGCACCAGGGTTTGATCGTGAAACACGGTCAGAGCCTTGACAAGGTACAAAGGGAGTAATCATAGAGGCGGCAGCTATAGAGGAACCCGAGAGATCATGGACCACGAGCATCCACCCTTTTCTTTCCCTCCCGGGTTTTTCTTTTCCACTCGAAAACGGTGTCATCCATCCTCTGTTGATATTGTTCGTGGTGAAATCTGATGGAAGAGAACTGAAAAATAAATTGATGGAAAAATGTTAGTATTGTAAAAACAAGTCATTATAGTTCTAGTTTAAACTAAAACCACTTGAATGATTAATATGATAAGTCAAAGTCAAACAAGAACAATTAAGAGATGGTGGTTAATCGACCAAAGAGCATTGAACTGACACCAGAATCCGGAGCACATGGAAAAGAATCAAGTTGGTTGTTGTCTTCCACAGTTGGAATTATTTTTTGTTGTTAAAAAACATCAATAATTAAGTTTTATAAATAAATAAACAAATATAAAATATATATAAAGAGTATTTTAACGAAAGTAATATGAATCGAAATCAACATCACAAGACTCATGTAGCAATCATTAGAAACAGGCAAGTACTATGTGAAGAAAACAATCTGGGAGGCTTATAATTTCACAAAACTCATAAAACATACGAGGAATCAGAAAAAAATCAGTATTATTGGCAAAAGAGAACAACAACCAAGGATTTGATGATCATTTTCAACAAAGTATAATTATTTATAGCTGCAGTATATGCTTTAGATGAGATTATATTACGCATTGATATTTTCGTAACTAATGATAATAAACACTTGTGACGTGAATGTGGTATTTTTGCAATTTAACGTAAAAACATATTATATTCACCAAATATGGTATATTCACCGATGATTATAAGTAAACATCAATGAGCCACATTATGATATTAGTTAATAAAGTATCAGAAACTATAGTACTGTTAAATCAAAGTTGACCTAACATGTTTAGGTGCTAATTATGAAAATGTCAGCGGGTAATACAAAGCCATATGATTTAGTGGTGGCTACGCTACTTGTGATATCATCAGGAACCATAGTGTATTCGCTTGGAATATATGTACTCATTGGTGAATATACATTACTTTTAGAAGTTTAGTGTATTCAATAACGAATCCATGTATTCGCCTTGAATAAAATGATTTTCCCAAACATATAGGGTTGTAAAATACAAAATCCAATTTAAATGGAAAAGATTAACCATGCAAAAAATATATATTACATAATTATTGTTATAAACAAAATGAGAAGATGCATATAGGTTGAAGAGAGTATAGATTACATTACCTTAAAAGGAAAGCAAGCAATGTAGGACATGGAATAAAGTTTGTGTACGTATCGATTATTCAAAACAATTGGATAACTTTTATTTCGTATGAATTTTGAATCTACACCTATTTTTTTTTTCCTAAACATATTTACTTATAAAATATATTTATTCTGAAACAAACAGTGTTTAATCTTCAGAACGGTGGATCGTGTTTTTTATTTTATTTAAAAAATAATAATTTAATAACTTTATCAACAAATTTCCAACCACGTTTGTTCAATAATTTAAAAAAAAAAAAAAAAAAAACAGTTAATTAAAAAAACATGGACCACCTTCATCACCCCCATGTCCCATGATGAAACGAAACTGAACCCAGTACAGCTAAGACGCAACTCAAATACTACGTACAAGTCACAACAGCATTACGTACAACTAACCAATACACATTAAAAAAATACTAACCGCGATCTCGAGTTCCGATCAGCGCTAAACTTGCAACTAAAAACCGGCTGGCGAATATTCCCCTGAATATTAAACACCACGGGACTACACTCCGGTTCACCCCCAAACTGAAACAAAAACCTCGGATCCGGTTCAGACCGGACCTTCAAATGCAAAACCGCCGCCGGTTTATTATTATTATTATCGACGTCACTCCCAAGTTTCATCCAGCCGTTCTGAAACACGATGGGTTTTGTCACCGACCCGTCAAGGTTAACCACCACCCCGACCCGACCCAAGGTTTTCCCGCCATTAGACACACAGCTCTGACCCATCCGGCCGGTGTAGACCGAGACGGTTAATAGGACCGGTTTGCCTTGGAGCCGGCGGAGGGTGGTGGGGTCCAGGTGGAAGCTGACGGCGGAGGAGGAGGTGGTGGTGTCGGGTGGTGAGGTGGCGGAGGAGAGTGGGATGATTTGGGTTTGCGGGGGGAAGTGTTTGATGCGGAGCTTGCAGTAGCACGGGGTGGTGGTGGAGTGGATGCCGGAGGTGGAGGAGATGGGTTTGGTGGTGGGTGGGAGTTTGAGAGAGAGTGATTCGATTATTAACCGGACGAATGGGCATGGATCCATTGGTGTGTGATGTGATTATGTGAATTGTGATGATGATCAGTTTTGGTGAAGGGAGTTACATAGTTTTATATTGTGGAAGGGATATATTTGACAGCTATTTTTGTGGGGTCGTTTTTGGTTGTTTATTGGATGAGTTGGTTTTGTTTTGAATTTTATAAACTTGGATTCTACAATAGTCCAATCCAATTATGTAGTCTAGCCGTTTTTTTAATTTATGTAACATGTTTAGCTAATTTTTCTCATAATCATAAGAAAAATACAAAACAAGTTATTTAGTTACCTTTATAGTGTGGTATATTTTTTATTTTTTTTAGTTACCTTTACAAAAGAAATTATAAGTATAATTGGATGAGGGGTTCTACTCTCAAACATGGAGGAATATTAGCTGAAACATGAGGAAATATCAATTGTTAAAAGAAAAAAGAATAAAAATGTATAGTTGAATAATACCCTATAGTATGTTGGACTTTTACTCTACGAGTGTGCAATACTGCAATGTTATTGTATGATGTTAAACCTGATTTTCAACTTATTTTAGTGCATTTTCAAACCTTTTCGGTTGGTTATGTCGATGATGTTGATGTTATCAAGTAATCGAACTATTTTAGTAATCAAGATTTACTAAAGAGAAACTACGAGTAAAAAGTTACAACGGAGAAAAATTTCTTTCAAACCATAAATTTTTCAGGCAAAATTTCAAGCAGTGGGTCATCTACGATTTATATGCCGGCCCGCTTCATGTATCATGAGAAACAAGTAGACGCATTCTCTTAAAATTAAAGGAGTCGTACAATATGTTTAAACAAGATAGTATAACACAATTCTATGTCCACCATATTTTTATATGTATTTTTGGTTTATTTCAATAGTAGCATATACTGAAATTTGTGTTCCCTTCGAATCATGATTTGTTTTATTTATTATGAGCGATATTTTTCTATACATGTTACTTAAAAATGAATGATATTCTCGTAACAAGATTGGTTGAATTGTATCGGTAGTCCGATCGATATATAAAATCTACATATATCTATTTATTTAACTGTTTCAGTCACATAATTTTGCCATTGAATAGCCGGGACGACTTAATTCTGGGGTGTTAACTGTAGGGGTATGGTACTAAACCCGGTTTTACGACCCTAAATTTATTATGTTTGGCTTATTTTATTATATGGACTAATACAATGTTATTGGGCTGAGGGGGTTTTGTGGAGGTAACCCTAACTGGGCTTAGCCCATTAGGGTACCATGATGGTGGCCATGAGACTCTCTATATAAGGAGGTCTCCACCTCCTTATTAAAGGGTCATGCTCAATAAGAGCCACCACCACTTTTTTGTGTCTGTAAACAAGAGGTCCTCAGGATTTCTTAGCAGTCACCTCCACACCCCCGAAAAACCATTGCAGGTCTCAAGGCAACTGGAGAAGAAGATCAAGACGTGGTTCGTTGATCTCGAAAATCCGTGGAAACATCGTCATGGATCAGGTCAGATTCATTTCATGCTTCGACATTGGCGCCATCCGTGGGACGGCAACGAACTACCCTTCGATCTTCATCTCGGCTGTCAGATCTCTCCCAGGAAAAACCCAGATCTGAAAGTTTACAGAAAAAGGCTTCAAGGCTTGTTCTATTAAAGCTCAAAAAGATCCATAGATCTATAAGAGGCTTCCAGATCTGTGCGAAAAGAAACTGCCGGACTCGAATGATCAAGTCTCCGGATCTGTGATGGTTTTAAATCTGCTCCGAGCTTCAGATCTATCCAGATCTGATTTACAGATCTAGATCTAGATTACAGACCTGGATTTTAGGTTTAAAATTGCAGGTCTAACTCTTAAATTGCAGATCCAAAAATTACCAGACTTCCGCCGCCACGTACGCGCGCCCGCGGATTCTCATTCCGCAGCCGTGCATGTGCCGCCGCGGGAACCACCACATGGGTTTCGCGCAAAAGACCTCCACCATGTGGGTGTTGCGCAGAAGACTGCCGTCACGCATGCTCGCCAGCGGGTCACCATTCCGCCGACATGCGTGAGCGCCCGTGGAAACCACCGCGGAAACCACCATGTGGGTTTTGCGCAAGAGACCTCCGCCATGCGCGCGCACTCGCGAGTCACCACTCCATCGTCGTGCATGCGCGCATCAGGCCTCACGCGCCAAACTTAAAGGTTGGGAATCCTCATAATATCCCATATGGCCACGCGCCATGCTTAAAGGTTGGGAATCCTCATAATATCCCATATGGCCACGCGCCATGCTTAAAGGTTGGGAATCCTCATAATATCCCATATGGCCACGCGCCATGCTTAAAGGTTGGGAATCCTCATAATATCCCATATGGCCACGCGCCATGCTTAAAGGTTGGGAATCCTCATAATATCCCATATGGCCACGCGCCATGCTTAAAGGTTGGGAATCCTCATAATATCCCATATGGCCACGCGCCATGCTTAAAGGTTGGGAATCCTCATAATATCCCATATGGCCACGCGCCATGCTTAAAGGTTGGGAATCCTCATAATATCCCATATGGCCACGCGCCATGCTTAAAGGTTGGGAATCCTCATAATATCCCATATGGCTACGCGCCAAACTTAAAGGTTGGGAATCCTCATAATATCCCATATGGCTACGCGCCATACTTAAAGGTTGGGAATCCTCATAATATCCCATATGGCTACACGCCATAGTTTAAGGTTGGGAATCCTCATAATATCCCATATGGCTACGCGCCGAATACAAGACCAAACGCGGCTCCGCTCCGTTCAACATGCACACCACCATGATGCTTGAGCGCAGTCGCATATCACATGCTCATGCACCACATATGCTCACGCATCACATATGCTCACGCATCACATATGCTCGCGCATCACATGCTCTCACATATCACAGTCTACGCGCACGCGCATGCAACATCTGCGCGTGGCGCATAACACAAAGCCAGAGTCTACGCGCACGCGCAAGCTTCATTATTATAGCTCGTAAGACGCCTCGCGCGCAAGCTTTATTATTCATACAGCTCATAAGACGCCTCGCGCGCAAGCTGTTATTATTCGTATAGCTCGTAAGACGCCACGCGCGCAAGCTTTATTATTCATACAGCTCATAAGACGCCTCGCGCGCAAGCTGTTATTATTCTTATAGCTCGTAAGACGCCTCGCGCGCAGGCTTTATTATTCATACAGCTCATAAGACGCCTCGCGCGCAAGCTGTTATTATTCTTATAGCTCGTAAGACGCCTCGCGCGCAGGCTTTATTATTCATACAGCTCATAAGACGCCTCGCGCGCAAGCTGTTATTATTCTTATAGCTCATAAGACGCCTCGCGCGCAAGCTGTTATTATTCTTATGGCTCGTAAGCCGCCATGCGCGCAGGCTTCATTATTCTTATAGCTCGTAAGTCGCCTCACGCGCAAGCTTCATTATTATTATAGCTCGTAAGCCGCAACTCGCGCAGGCTCCACTATTATTATAGCTCATAAGTCGCCTCGCGCGCCAGCTTTATTATTATTATAGCTCATAAACCAGCTTTATTATTCTTATAGATCGTAAGCCACCTCACGTGCAAGCTTTATTATTCTTATAGCTCATAAGTCGCCATGCGCGCAGGCTTTATTATTATTATAGCTCGTAAGTCGCCATGCGCGCAGGCTTTATTATTATTATAGCTCGTAAGTCGCCTCACGCGCAAGCTTTATTATTCTCATAACTCGTAAGCTGCCTCGCGCGCAAGTTATGTTACATTATTATCGAGATGCGCGCTCCATCTTTTACCAGGCCTCGCTCCACTATGATGCGTGCTATATCTTATCTATGACAGGGCACCATCATTATCATAAGGACCGCAACATGTCACCATCATGAGGAAAACCTCCCAAAACTCAAAGACAATAAAGAAAAGGGAAAAAACCGCCCCATGACCTAACACACATCATAAAGTCAAGCGCTCCACCTAGACGCTTGCGCGCCCAGGAGCAACGCTGGACTTGGGGGGCTTGTAGGGGTATGGTACTAAACCCGGTTTTACGACCCTAAATTTATTATGTTTGGCTTATTTTATTATATGGACTAATACAATGTTATTGGGCTGAGGGAGTTTTGTGGAGGTAACCCTAACTGGGCTCGGCCCATTAGGGTACCATGATGGTGGCCATGAGACTCTCTATATAAGGAGGTCTCCACCTCCTTATTAAAGGGTCATGCTCAATAAGAGCCACCACCACTTTTTTGTGTCTGTAAACAAGAGGTCCTCAGGATTTCTTAGCAGTCACCTCCACACCCCCGAAAAACCATTGCAGGTCTCAAGGCAACTGGAGAAGAAGATCAAGACGTGGTTCGTTCATCTCGAAAATCCATGGAAACATCGTCATGGATCAGGTCAGATTCATTTCATGCTTCGACATTAACTATTAATAAAAAAAATTGTTTATCCTTTTTAGAAACTAGAGTAAAGAAATTGTATTTGTCCAGTGAAGGTATTAAAAACGAAAAATGTGGGAAATTTTTCTTGTTTTTTACTTTTTTTTTTTGTTGGCGTGGTTTTATTCTAATGTACTTGCAATTATTATGATTTGTGGGGAATATTGATCGGCTTTCGTTTAGTTATTTAACGTTAATAATATATAACTAAATTCGTTATTCATTAAATTAGCTTTTGATATTTTGCTTGTTATTTATTGACATATTAAAAGGTTTTTTGACCAATCAATATTCCGCAATCTTCAAGTTATAAGATTGGGTCGGTTTAAACATGGGTTGTGACTTTGTTTACCATTTAAAAATATTAGTTAACTATTATATTTTTTTAATAACTATTATTGGTATTATGATATAACAATAATTATGGTATATATACACACACATATGGGTGTTCATAAGTTAAAGACCATAATGAGTATAATTACCTAGGTAACTGTTAGTATACTCATGTTCATAAGCTAAAGAACATTATAATTACCTAGATAATTGTTACTATATGGTGGTTCATGAGCTAAAAAACCATGAACAATATAACTACTTTGTCACACTCCGACCTAGGACATAGACGTATGACTAATAGTTGGTACCTATTTGCAAATATATCAGAGTTACGTTCTTTTAGCGGAAGTCTTTTTGAATAAAATATCATTATAATGAAAACTTGGGATTTAATACCCATTTAATATTTCAAATACCTGTCATTTGAAAGTATCATTCTTTATAATATTTTGAATAAAACATTTGAGCCATCAGATAACGTCTAATGCTTATATCACCGATCTTCTAATCTGTCTTGATTGCATGTTCTAACCTTTACTGTATCCCTGAAATGTGGGGAAAATACGCCAGCTATGTGCAGTTGAATAACGCTGACTCAATAAAAGGTTTTCATAATTCATCATAACATAATCACAATACAAAATCACCTTCGTTAAGATACAACACCAATAGCGTTCAACAACTCAGTGGGCCTCATCCCATCTCATCGGAACTAAAAATACCAATAGACCACTTAATCGGACTTCACTCACCCTAGAGACAGTCACTTGCCTCATGATCAGTATGTTTGTAGTGTGCCCACTACAAATCATATATGTATGGATCGAGACACATGTATTTTAGCCTGAGTGTTTAGTACTACCTTGTATCAAAACGTTTTAGAGGATTTGAACCAACCCTTATGCAAATACTTTCATAACTCTTTACATATGGATAACAGTCCATAGTTTATAAGAGTAAACATTTCATAAACATAGAGGATTCGTACCAATCCTCATAAAAATCTTTTTTGACTCTTTATATATGGATAACCCTCCATAGTAAGTCTTTAAAACAATACATAGACGTATTCACGTCATAAAATATTCATAAAAAGGTTGGACGTATTCACCTTTTGATATAATCAATGTATCTCACTGATAAGTTCCTGATCTTTATCTTGGACCTATAGTACAAGAATAACATTTCATAAATAACTAGATCAACGATCTAGCTTCAGATCTATAGTCTGTTTCGTATAGCTTAACCTTGACAAATCATTTCTTTCTAGAAAATATATGGACCTTTAGTCCTTTTATTTATTTATCAATCATATACTATGTTTCTTCTTTAGGAAGAAACATTTATACTGGGTTTCTTCTTCAAGAAGAAGCATTAATCTAATCATAACCTTTGCGTACATTTCTTAATCATAAAGAAATATTATTTTATTCCTTATGTTTCTTAATCACAAAGAAACAATACTTTACTATAATCTTTACTTATGAAAAAAATATATTATGTTTACTGTAATAAATGTTCGGGCTATACCCCCGACTATAGTCTAAGTCATTTTAATAATAAAATAATACTTATGCAGAACCCCTACCTTACGCGGTTATTCGGAGTTTATTTGCCTAAGCTTGTACGGGAAGCACTTCTACTTTTGTATCACGTACTTGAAGCTTAAAACTGTCAGGACCTTGCTTCTAACTCGCTTAACTAATCTACAGATAGTCAGAACTCCAATTCTTGCACGAATTACGAGAAATCAAGACCTCGGAACCTCGCAATAGTCGGGCACACGTCCCAATGTTAAGTGTGTGTAAAGAAAGGTGTTTTTGGGATGAAAATGCTTCAAACCCGCAGTCCCCTTTTATAGGCAAGGTTTTACCCACCATCGCGTAGCGCAATGAGCCTTACCATAGGCCGTCGCATAGCGCGACGCCGCAATACGTAAGATTGTGCCACGTGTTGGCACGTGGACTCGGTTACTTACCCAGGTCATCGCGTAGCGCGATACCCCTTTCCTTCTGGACCATCGCGTAGCGTGACGCCCCATTTTTCTCAGTTTCTTGGAAATTGCATCGCGTAGCGCGATGATCATTATGGTTTACCCGTCGCGTAGCGCGATGGGTCTTGAAAACCAAAAATTTCATTTTAAACCCTCTAAGTTTCAGTTTTAACATTTAGCCCAACCTTCAATAGGGTAATTCTCGAGATGTTACATACTTAAACAACTAAGTATTGAGATATAAATTTCTTAAAACATCTATTATATATATGTGTGTGTGTGTGTATACATATATAGGGATATATATGTGTGTGTGTGTTTAATATAGTTGGTCGGGTTCTAGGTTCTACTCATTCTAGCATGAACAAACTTTGAAGCACATTAATCAAATAGCTAACAAAAATGACGTGCCATAATCGAAGAAGGCAAGTGAGGTGGTATCTCGGAAAGGGAACTCGAAGGACACAAAGGATTAGCATGACTAAGTAAATCCCTAAAATGCTTAAACCTTTACACTAAACAAAGAAAACTTCTTACTTAGTACCACAAATTTCATGACTGTCACATGGACTATTGCAATACACTAAGAAAAGAAATTGAAATTTAAGTACATTAAGGGAACTCAAACCGTCCGGTTAAAGGGTTAGAAAAGCCAGAGGCAACAACGTATAAACAGATAACTATGTAGCTTATACCCTTATAGATACCCACTCAATGAAGTAACTTGATTCGGAGCTACTGACGACGGTAACTGCATGCTAAGACACACATATCAATTACTAAGGGGGTGGTCCCATTCGTGAGAGTTGAACAAGACCAGGTCTAGTGAAACAAACATTCTCTAAATTTATCACATGTACATCGACACTTAGATCTTCGTTAAGAAAATACCACAATCTGGAAAGACTGGCATGTCTCATAATACCATAATCAAATGAAACATTCCATGATGTCGGAAACAACGTTTAATATTAAATTAAAGTTCAAACGATACAATCAAATTGTTCATTACATCAAATATTTTAAATTCTCTAAAAGTTTTGACTCTTCTCGTTTTCTGACCAAAAGTTCGTATAAACTAACTCATGAAAGAAACCAAAATTACTCGACTCAATTGATTAATGAGTAGATAAAACACACAGGGCTGTCTCCGAGAATTTATATGCCTTGGCCGAGCCGAAATAAAAAGATCCGTAGACCCTAACAAGTAACGAAATAATATAAGCAAAAAAAATTTAGGCATTGTGTTAATGGTTTTTTGTTTGGTTTAAACAATTAAATTTTCAAATGGGCTTACTTAGTAAACTTTTTATATAAAAATAAGCTTAAAAATGTCTCAAGTGAGACTAGAGCCAACAACCTTTTGGTTGAGAGTCATACCTCTTTGTCACTATACCAAGCTAGTTATTGTATAATTAGGGTAAAACATTAAATACACATATTTTTTTCATAAAAATATATAGATAAAAAAAATTATGCCCTCGAAAATTAAGTGCCCTGGCCAGTCGCCCACGTTGCCCTATGCCCAAGCCGGCCCTGAAAACACAAATAACATAGAAAGCAAAAGTTTATAAATTATATAAATTTAAGTCGGGGAAGATGTGACTTGTATGATTTCGAGTTAAATCTTTTATTAAAAAATTATATATTTTAAAACACCATTTTAGTAATAGCAAGATATATGAAAGCATATCATTTAAAAAAATGAAGGTGTATACTATAATCGTCGAAGCCCAATTATAATAGAACACATATAAAATGTTGTAAAATGTAATGGTGACACTAAACTCTCCTTTTAAATCACAGAAAATTTCGATAGCAACCAAATTGGATAATAGTATAATAGCGTTTAAATTTATGTAAAACTCAAACATTAAAGTCTAGTAAAACGTCACCTCAACGTCATGTAGATAGTGAGCTTTAACTAACAAGTCCTTTTTTTAGTAACAAATTTAATTCAATCACAAAAAACACCAAACCTTGCAATTGCAAAGATTTGAATCCATCACCTCACTTCTGTAAGAAAGACACTATACCACTAAACCAATATGTCATGACTTCATCCTTTAACTAGTACCTTATGATTAACTAGGTTTAACTAAATATTAAAAGAATGTTTGGTTGTTAGTGAAAGTGGACCCCACTTTTGTGTCCTTTAGGCGGTAACACAATAACAAGGAGTGGCAGCCCCTTGTGGTGTCCTTAACTTTGAACGGCCTAGTTTAACGCCGGATGGGGTGGTGATTCGCCTAGAACGGCCAACTAAATACATAATAAGTAACCATTGGCATACACAAAAACCTGCAAAGCCATGTATTGAATTTGAGACGGTATGTGGGCTTACACAACCATCTTTCACCATGTAACACAAATGATATTTATAACACAAAATGATCTAATTACATTAGAGACCAGACAAGCGGACAACAAGCTGCGTAGCAACCTACTTTTAAATGGCAAATCAGATCATACCGAAAACAAAGTTACATATTTTATCCATATATTTGTATGGCAGATCAAATATATGTGTTACGGTCAACGCATCATCTGTTACCAATACGATACGATGTGATTTAAACTCATCGTCACAATTTGGAGATACATGGTTAAGTTACAAATAAGCATTTAGTAACAACGTGCATAAACATATTATAGCCTAGAAACTTAACATAAATTAGAGGATAACATAGTTAACACTGTCAATAAAGCCCGTCACAAACCTTTCAATACTAGACTTGTAATTTTTCATTAGTGTTTTGTGTTGTAAAATTTTTGTGTAAATAAAATATTTTAATTCTTTTATATTATATGATTAGTTGAGACACCATTGATTTAGTCAATACCATTCAACATGTCATTAAATTTTGGTTAAAACTTAAATGCTTTGGTTAATGTTGATTGGAGTGTTTAAAATTTTTCATTAATGATGGTTAAATTGTTTCAACTTTCTACTAGTATAAATACCAAGGGAGCTCCTTGGTTGTAGACACACAAAATAACACATTCTCTCTTGTGTTTTCTCCAACTTTCTCCCTAAAGAATTCCAACATTCTTGATCATCTTCATCATTTTCTTTAAGGTATCATTCGGGTGCTAGAGCCCTCCCCGGCAGTACATATTGCTTAGCCCGTTGTACCCTGGGAAACAAAACGGGGAGAGACCCGAAATTTGTTTTAAGGGCCCGTGTAAAACACGATCCTCGGCCACAAAGACTACGACACCATTCTTCTTCTACACCTTTCTTGCATTATTTTATTTCAATTGTATTGTAATTTTGATTTTTCCGGTGTAATTTGTATTTTAATTTACTTACTTTCCTAGATATGTTTGATTTCTTGTATTGTAATCATTTTATTAAAAGTGTTTTATTTTTATACGCGAACGGTTTCCTACATTTTGATCGTAGCTAATAGTTAAGACTTGCTTAATATCACTAAATATAATCCAAGATCTTTAACTTTATCTTTTTCCTAAAATTATAAACATCCAATTGGAAGACGATCAATCAAAAACTTTCAATTTAAAAAGAGGTAGCGGCACAGCTTGTTACTCGCTTACCTTCTGTTTCAATGTAATAAAAAAGTTGTAATGTGATATTTCCATAAATAATCTATACATTAAATACAATTAAAAAAAATCAATATATGTATATCAAAAGTGAAGATGGTTTTGTTTACTTTTGTCTTAAGTAGTCTTTTATATTTTTGTGCCTCATTTGGCCCTTTTCCTTTCCAAGGGTTGCCGTTTATATTTTAAGGTACTATGTAAAAAAGATTCTAACTAGAGATAAAAGGCATCAAGAAATAGTCCAAGCTTTTATTGAGCAACTAAGGATTTGATCTTCGCTTGCTTGATTTACGTAATATCCATATAAAGTAGTATAACATGTTTACAAGCGCGCACACAAAATATTCATTTCGGCTTGTCAACGACTAGTTGAAGTGGCAAACCGTATTGATGGTTGAACGATTTTTTTTAAATCTACATATTTATTCTCTTTAAAATCTTATTTATTAGTTCGTTTACTACTTTGTTTTTTTATATTTTATTTATTTCAGATTTTGTATTTTGTTAACTATTACTTTCATACCAAAATATAAATTATTTATATATTTAACTTTTAAATTATTTATGATACATTCATTTTAAGACCGGTTCATCCCGTGGACTCGTCAATGGCCGGTGTTATGAAGACAAAGATCTTACTACAAATCTAGCGAAGTAAACAAGATACAACAAGGGTAATTTTAGGAAGAAGTTTTTTTTTAAGAAATATACACTATTATTTATTGTAATTAAAGATATTCCATCTCAGCCTTGTGGGGGTATAGCTGATCTGGCAAAATAGGAAATAGACAAGGTAACCCACAATATTTGTAAATTCTGTCAAATGGGCCCGCACAATTTTTGTCTATGCTGTCAAATATGGGCACCAAAAACATGTATGAGTATGAAGGCAACCCATGCCCATCTGTTCTTATAAACATAAATCATGTTTTGTTTTATTCACAAGCAACCTCTTTTGTTTATTATTTTCTTATTTCTTTTTCAAAGTTTAACATTATGTTATATTACATAATCATAATCTAAACATAAATTAATCTAGTAATGATGTTTATAATTACATTTTCCCTATCATCCTTTGTAAATTAAAATTAATTAGAATTAATGCTATTTCAAGGTCATAACCAAATGGTCAAGTCATTGGAGTCGATCACCTTTCGAAAATTTTTAAATAAATTTAAGGTTTTTTATTTCTTAACGCGTGTTAGATTATCTAATTGTAATCAATATCAATAGAGAGAACTTCATAAAAACACAACATCACTAAGTTGTATTTATAAACGACTTATTTAGAACATATAATTTAAATTATCACACTATAAAATTCTTACTCATATAATTTCCAACAACCTCTTGATTTTACAAGTTGCTTCGGTATCCTTAAGAGATTGGGTTTGTAACAAATCATTTAGTCTTTGATGTATTATGAAGCATCAAATCTGATGTTCGATTCTTGTTAGTGCTATAAAATCATTAAGATTAGGAATAATTGTTAAATATAATAATCTTAATGGCTTAAGGCATAAGCACTTGAAGTTTTACAAGCAAATCACTAAGGAAGCGGATGGGTAAGGATTTGATTTCTATAACTCGATTAGTAGGGTCGTAAATCACCAATGGGACTTGTTATCTTTAATTTGAATAAATGAAATAATACGATCAATATAAGTGAATACATGTGTTGGAGCTCATGTTTGTTTATCGAAAATAATAAATATGTCTGAGTTCGAAAATACAATTTTAGGTACTAGCTACAATAGAGATGGGTAAAAAACCGAGGAAGGCATCGTGTTTGACACAGTTGTCTTAATGTAAACTTGCATATCTACTTTGCTGAGAATGGACGAGTTTAGAATTTTACTTGGAATTTATATGTTGAATATGATTAAAAAAACACGTGCTGTGTTTCTCTCAATTTCGATATATTTCATGGTAGTCATGAAATAAGGTTGTGTGACCTTAGTTTATAGCTATATCAAACTAAAGATGTCAACTCATTTAATTATTAACTGTATTAAACGAAAGTATTAGAGTCTGTTCAACGTTTTAATAAAATATTTTTATGATTTAATAGTTAAAACGATTAGAATTGCAAGTTATCATTAATGGCTTAATGCTACATTTTTCTAGGGATGAAATCGCTACAGGATCCGTACCAGTATCGAAAATCCTGATCTCAAAAATCGCAAATTCTTGGTACCGGTACCGGAATATTCGGTTCGGTACCGGCATTGAAGGTAAATTCAGGAAATACTGGTACCGTACCGATACCGAAATTCAAAATTTTGATATCGATTTGGTACCGACCGTAGCAAATCAATACCGATTTCGGCACCGGTACCAATCGATACCAATACCGAATTTGCTCATTTCTACCTATTATTGACCGTAACCCAAGGCTTCTTAATTCAACTTAACATATTTTAAAACACTAGGATTTGCTCAAAACCCGACTGTGCAAGCCATGGGGTTTTATTTTGGCTTTCTTATGCATGCACAAACTCAAATATTTTAGGCCATTTAAACCAAGTTTTGCATACTATGCACACGGAGTGGGGGAGGATGGGAGAAACCGGTACCGGGTGGGAACACCATCCCCCGCTTTTTCCTAGTTCACTTTTCATCAGTTTTCGTGGGTTTCCGTGGAAGAATGAAGAAAATGGGAGAAAATAAAGCGTGTTGGATGAGTTTGTTAATCTATAACCCTGTCATTTGGTTAATCAACAAAATTCCAGTGTAAATATCAATAACGAAAAAGCTGAAAGTTTGGTTAATTTATAACTATGTCATTAATAGTTTGTTCAACTAATTATTATTGTTATTATATATTAACAATGGCTAGTGGACTCAACATTTTTCTTTTTTTTTTCACTGAGGGCTTAACCAAAGTCCAAAACTACTTCTAAATGTACACTTTTGTTTATAATTAAACTAACTCTCTTAACCATCTAGAAAGTACAATCTCATCAACTTGATAAGTACTATACTACTTGCCGTTTATAGAAAGGAAAAAAAACATAGATAGATGATACGTGAAAGTATGAAACTGCTATTTTAATTAATTAATTTATTAATTTTTTTGAACAACCAAAGTTTTTGTTTTATAATTGTTTACCTCTTGTCTAAAGTGAAATTAGAATCCATAGTCATCATCATTTGATTGTAAGCCACACATCTTTGTCACTAGACCAATCTAATTGTTGAAAAACTGCCATTATAGGAAGAGTGATTTTTGGGTGCGAAATTGTGTGAAAGATTAGTAATCGATCTTTGGTTGCATAAATGGGCCTACAAAGTGGATACAAAACAAGCCCAACTTAGTAAGAAAATGGACCCGCTTATTTGCGAATTCCGTTTTAACCTTCTCACACAGACACGCCCTCAAAATACACATGAATACATGATATGTGTATTGTGCTCCGCTTAGCTGTCATGGAAGTTAAAAGCTCACTTTACAGTTTTATATGAATGAAGATTACTATATTAGGCTTAGTGAAAAATGAAAGGTGAATACATATATAAGATATAACAATAAAATTATTGCTAATAGGAAATTACATAACAAAGAAAATGTAACAAAAACAGTTATACCTTTTACTAGACTACTTAAACCTCATCATATACATTTTAAAGTTTTGGTAAATCAGTCATGAAGGCATTATACTATTGATAAATCCAGGTATACGAACTGTAATATACTTTATATCTAACAAAAACATTAGACCGCTCAGTGTGACGTGAATGTGGAAAACGCACGCCATCAAAGAGCCAAACTATGCGGGTTAGGGAGCTTCACACCTCTTTAGGTCCCTCTTTTTTCTTTGTTTAAGAAAACAATATCCTTAGAAAGTTTCCACAAATATACCAATCCAAGTTTTTCATGCCCTTTCGGTTCTGGGTCTGGGTACGGCTTTTATGAGAAACTGAAACCTGGTTTGCACTCGCAAGTTGGGTCCAGAACCGGGTTTTATGCTCAAGTCTAGTCTTAGGCACTTGAAATCTTGGAGATGGGCTTGTTTAAGACACAAGTTATTTATAACTCTTTTTATTAGACAAAATTGTCTATAGGTCGAGCAATCCGACCCAACTCAATTTTGACAAACTAGAAACATGATGCCTGATGCATTGGGTTAATAGAATGACATATGAACCCTTTGATAAAAACAGAAAAAAAGAAGCCAACTTAAAATAAATATAACCGGGAGTCCAGGTTCCATTCGAAGTTACATGGACCATGAGAGAAAAAGTATCTTATTGAGTTTGACGCTTGGACAAACAGTCAAAAATGACATCGAGTTTCAAGCTAGCCAACTATGGACATTTGATCCGGTGATAAAACAAATATATATGCACCAGTGACAATAACATATACACCGGTGACTTGTGTCTTAAACAAGTGACTTAGTTAATTCTTGTCTAAGAGCATTCACATCCCTTGCTTTATCTCTATCTAGTGTTATAGTAATCGCTAGTTGGCAAGCAAGCTGATGACTAGCGATTAAGCGTAATTAATTGATTCATAGTCGGGATTTTTTACAACCATACCTTTAAATTATTCTCTAAACTATAAAGATATAGTAACTATAGAGCATGAGACGTGAATGCTCTAAGAGGATGATAACTAACTTTTATAGAAATCGTGACCCTAATAACATAGGTATTGTATAATTTTGATTTGATCTGTCCAATTTGATGGGTTTGTATTTTATTTTTAAAATTTTTTTTTATTGTAAAGTAGTTCCTAATTTTTCTTCTCTTTTTATGTACTCCGTCACATAAAATGATTAATGATACTCTCATGTCGTGCACTAATAATTCAATTGATCAAAGCCATCTTCGGATTGATTGATTCATTCTAGTGGAGCAATCTCAATCGAAAATGTAGAATCACAAGACTCTTGATGGTAAATCAAGAACCCTAGATTTTCACTATCCCTCACCCATGAAAATGAGCCAATGAGTAATAATTGTTTTTTAATATGGCAATATGTTTTTCTATTATAGTTATGCAAACAATGTTTTTAGTTATTGATAAAATAATATATAAGAATGACGAGATAGCTTTCATAAGGTGTGGAAAATGCAACCACCCCACTTTTGTGCCTTTGGTGCAAAAATAACGTGACACCTATGTGACCGTTTTCATATCCCATGAACCACACCATCACACAGTTCATACCTCTTAATTCTTATATGGTAACAAATCTTTAATTTAGATTTAATAGTAATTCTTATATGGTAACAAATCTTAGTTCATACCTCTTAATTCTTATATGGTAACAAATCTTCATTCTTATATGGTAACAAATCTTTAATTTAGATTTAATACTTTTCCCATGTTATTTTACCTTTAACTTTATGAATAATCTCGTCTCGTCAAAGACATCAACTAACCATAATAAATTGAACATCGAATGAATGTAAAATCATGCATGCTTTTCATTTTCATTGTAGTTCTCGTTTTTTTATTTGAGCAACGATCCTGCTCTTTTAGTTTCAAAAGTAGCTCAATGGTAGAGTGGTTCATTGTGAAGTGACTAGTCGGCGGATTAAAACCCACTCTACTCGAAGTCGATTGAATGATCCAGCTTCGTCTCTTGGAAATCAAAAATTAATGACGTTCGCCTAACTGGATCGTATTGAACCTGTCTCACCTCTAGTTTCATTGATGATCTATTACTTTTATGAAATTATATTGCTAATAAAACATAATGTAATAGTGACCTCTTTTTAATTATTTGAAAAGAACGGCGAATGGAACCAAACCGCAAGTCAAAAGTCTCACGACCCATGGTGAGAAGGCACCTACAACATTGTCAATTTACAACCACGTAAACTAGGGCTTATTAAAAATAAATATAATGTATATTATATTAATTAATTTAAGTGGTTGAGAGTATTATTAGTTCCTATCAATAAAAATATAAAATCAGGGATTAAGTCTAAGATAACTATCATCATTTTCTCAGTTGGGATGGTAACAAGACGAACACAGCAATAAACCATTCTAGAAGAAAATATAGTGTATATCTAAAACATATAATCTAAGTATATATCTAATTATTCATATTATTCAAAACATTTTACTTAATGGTTAATTTATCGTAATTGTTATTATATAGTTATAGGTAAATAGAGACCAGACTTTTAACAATTGTTCAACACACAACAATTTTTAAGTATAGAATAGTAAGACGGTTAAGAACCAAATTCAATACATAAACATTTTAAGGTATAAAATAGTAACATTGTAAGTAATTAGAAACACATTCAATACATAAACAATTTAAGGTATAGAATAGTAACAACCAAATATTGTTTTAACTTTAATAGATTAAATGTTTACGTGAGTTCATAATCTAATATCTCACAAGATATATGTTTAACAACATATGCGAATAATTATACGATTACATATTTACAATTGAGTTCATAATCTAATATCTCATGAAGAACCTACACATGAGACGGGCTCATGGACAGGCTTCCAGCCCAATAATTCAAGCAAGGCCCAACAAAGGCAAAGCCAATAGCATAAGAAGTTCTAGAAGATGATTTGGAGGGAAGATGGTTTGCAGGGGAAACTCATGCAACATGTCCGATCCGGTTGGTGGCCCGAGGCACGCATATCCCGGGATAAGAGGCAAGAACCAGGAGGTAAAGATCTGCGAAGGAAGCAAGGCCCGCAGGAAACAAGATCGGACCAAAGGACTTGGCCGGATACAATAAACCATAGGATCATGTATATATATGTTCTTGTCTATAAATAGGGAAAGCATAACACTTGTATTCATTCATTCACAACATACAATACATACTTCACACCACACACTTTACACCGATCCCATTCTTGTAATCGTTAGGAACCTTTCCCGGCCAGCGGGAATAGGATCCAACATTGGCGCCATCCGTGGGACCTCTTGATCACGGGTCTTACCTCAACATCCAAGAATGGCCGATCAAATCCCAAAAAACATGCCGCCATCTTTCCCTTCAGGTTCAGGGAAAGGTCACCCTGTTAACGAAGAAGCAAGCGAAGTTCAGCAAGAACCCGAGGCCCGACCTGGAGATGGAGGACCCATCCTGGTGGAGGATATCACAGGACGAAAGGGGGAGGAGGAAGAGCCCCGAGAAGAAGATGGAGAGAGAGAGGGATGAAAAGTCACCCCGGAGTTCATACGAGCTCATAGGCATGCTCTGAGAGCCTTTTTAGATGAAGAAGAGAAAATGGAAAAACTAGAAACACTTCGGACACGGCTCTCTTTCGAGACGTCCGGGTCGCAGGTGAACACAGAAGGCCATAGCGTCCCCACCGGGGGTCCCGACGTGCTGATAGAATTTCTGGTAACTCTCCTATCCGCTGCTAAGGGGAAGGAGAAAATATCGGGAGACCCTCTGGATGGTCCATATCGACCCAGGGACACATCTGATGTCTCCAAGTTCACTAAACGTATAGCTGAAGCTCCGCTACCCCCTAAGTTAAAATACCCCTATACGATAGACAAATATGACGGCACGCAAGATCCAGAAGACCATCTACATGCCTATCGGGGGGCTGGGCTGGTGAGTGGTTGGTCCATGCCGGTATGGTATCTTATGTTTCCCCAGACGCTGACGGGGGGAGCCCGGTTATGGTTTGATAGCATCGAGCTGGGAAGCATTGACAGTTATGAAGAGTTAAGGGAGAAGTTCCTCCGAAGTTTCAGTCAGCAAAGAAAGGCCATGAAGAATCCCAACGAAATCCTCCATATACGAATAAAAGATGAAGAGAAAGTAGAACAGTTCATGGAAAGGTATATCTCTGAAAGCATGAATATAAAGGGAGTACCAGAGGTAATGAAAATCAGTGGATTCGTTAATGGGGTCAGATTCTCCCAACTTACAGAAAAGTTGGGAAAAGATTTTCCCACCACCTTTGATCAGCTGATGGACAGAGTCCGAGCTTTTGTTAGGGGAAAGGACACGGGGTCCAAACTAAGGGAGTGGGAGGGAAAAAAGGAGGGAACTACAGGAAGATATGGGGGCAACCTATCAGGACGGGGAAGGACGCTGGGAGAAGGGGTCTGATTTTCCCCTTACAAGTCCCCGCATCCTGTCAACGCATCCTACAACCCCCCTCGTTTTTCCACCCCTGGCAAAGCGGAAACTTTTCGCCCTAAACCTCTTTTGGGAGATAGGTTGAATACAGGGAACAAGGATGTGATGATGGCCGACCGAGCCAAGTATACCCCCCCGAGCCCCCGTTCAACTGAAGCAACCCTACAGGCCCAACCCCCAGGGATATTGCAACTATCACAAAAGACCGGGGCACTCAACTGAGAGTTGCGTGCAGTTAAAGAAGTTATGGGAAGCTGCCCTAAAGGCAGGACACCTACCGCTCCCTCCCAAAAAAAGAACCTCAAAGGTCAAGGAAGAAGATGAAGATAAACATTTCATTGATATGATCTGACGAAGAGTAAACGAAGAGGGACATGAAGACCGGTGTGTCAAGAGGGGGAAAGGTGAGGCATATCCCCAGAATCCTATGTGGATGAATGTCCCCCTATCGTTCTCAGGGCTAACTAATGAGGACGCTAGGGAGATGCCTTTGAACATATCAGCCAGTGTGGCGGGACACCGGGTCGCCCGGGTCCACGTAGATGTGGGAAGCCGGGTGGAAGTCATGTACGAGCACTGCTTCGCAAGGCTCCAAAAGAAGGTGCGGGACCATTTGGAATAAGACGTATGCCCCTTGGTAGGTTTCTCGAGGGAGGTAGTTAAGCCTTTGGGCTCCATAACCCTCCCTTTTAGCCTGAAGGAGGGCACGAAGACTCAAACCGTCCAGCTTCGGTTCTCAGTAGTTAGAGCTCCTTCCAAGTACAACATCATACTGGGACGCCCTGGCATGAGAGCCCTCCGAGCTATTGCATCCACTGCGCACGGATGCATTAAATTCCCAACCCCCGAAGGGGTAGCGACAATACGGCCCTCAGCCAAGATTGTAGCTAGTGTGGACCCGGAAGGGAAGTCAAAAAAGAAGCATGTAGGGACCGAGGAATGGGTCCTCAATGGTGAGTTCCCCGATCAGACGGTCAAGATAGGGACCTCGTTAACAGATAAAGGGAGGGCAGAGCTAAAAGAGCTATCGTTGAGAAACATGGATGTGTTCGCATGGAGACACGAAGACATGACGGGGATTCCCTGAAACCAAGTTCAACACAGCCTCAAAGAGTTCCATTGGATGGAGCCTGTCAAGCAAAAGAAGTGAAGTCTGGGGACAGAAAAAAGTCAAGTTGTACTAAGAGAAACCCGGAAGTTATTGCAAGCAGGAATAATCAGGAAGGTAAAATATCCACAATGGATCTCCAACCCAGTGATGATAGCCAAAGCCAACAACAGTTGGCGGATGTGTATTGACTTCAAGGATTTGAACAAGGCCTGCCCAAAAGATGCGTACCCACTCCCCGAAGTGGACAAGAAGATAGAATCTTTGGCAGAATATCCCCTAAGGTGCTTCTTGGACGCCTATAAGGGATACCATCAGGTACAGATGGACCCCAAATATGAAGAAAAGACAGCTTTTTATACTGACGAGGGGACCTTCTGTTACACTAATATGCCATTCGGTCTGAAAAACGCAGGAGTCACGTACCAGCGTTTTATGGACCAGCTCTTCGAAGAGCAGAGGGACAGAAACGTGGAGATTTATGTGGATGATTTGGTCATAAAAAGCAAACATGAAGAGGGAATGCTGAAAGACATAAGAGAAACATTTCAAACCCTAAGAAGAGCCAACATGAAATTAAATCCAGGAAAATACTCTTTTGGGGTGGAAGAGGGGAAGTTCCTGGGGGTGTTGGTAACAAAAGGGGGAATTCGAGCCAATCCGGAGAAAGTGGAAGCACTGATACAGATGAAGTCCCCCAAGAACCTGAAAGAACTACAAAGGCTTAATGGAAGACTGGTGGCTTTAAATAGGTTCATTTCCAAAATAGCCCTGCCCTTTATGACCGTATTGAGAAGAAGTACAAAGAAGAGTAAATTCTGTTGGGATAGAGAAGCAAAAGAAGCCTTCCAGGAGCTGAAGAAACACCCATGCCACCTCCCTACGATCGCAACGCCTCTGCCGGGGGAGACGTTGATACTATATCTCTGCCAAACATCAAAAACAATAAGTTCTGTGCTGATGGTTAAAAGAGGAGAAACACAGGTCCCCATTTATTTCATAAGCCATACATTGAAGGGACCGGAAGAAAGGTACTTACCGGTAGAAAAACTGGTATTGGCCTTGATTTACATGGCGAGAAAACTCCGGAGATACTTCTAAGCACACGTTGTGCAAATACTTACTAACCAACCTCTACAGCAAGTTTTATCAAAGCCCGAGATCTCGGGCCGACTAACGAAGTGGGCAGTAGAACTGGGGGATCATACACTCGAGTATCGGCCAAGAACGTCCATTAAAAGGCAATTGCTGGCTGATTTTTTAGCTGAAACAGAAGGTGGAAAGGATAATGAGAAAGGGGAAGAATATGAGACAGGGAGTAGTGAGAAGGCAAGGAGCGAGGAACCTTGGTGAAAGCTATACACCGATGGGGCCTCCAATGAAGAGGGAAGTGGGGCGGGACTAATTTTAGTAAGCCCCGAAGGGATAGAGTTGGCTTATGCAATAAGGTTGAACTTCCCAAGCACAAACAACGAAGTAGAATATGAGGCGCTTTTGGCTGGGCTCAGGATTGCCAAGGGAATAAGAGTAAGGAAAGTGCAAGCTCACGTTGACTCACTTCTGGTAGCCAACCAGGTGGGAGGGACCTACGACCCTAGGGACCCGAAAATGAGGGAATACTTGAGAGTAACTCAGGAACTAATGAAGGAGTTCGAAGAAGCGGAAGTGATACACATTCCAAGGGGTTCGAATAAAAAAGTAGATGCTTTGAGTAAGCTGACGGCAGTAGCTTTTGATCATTTGGCAAAAGAAGTAAAAGTGGAAACCCTCAAGCAATCATCGGTAACAGAAGCTATGGTAACCAATGTAGAAACCCAAAAAGAAAATTGGATGACCCCCATCATTGAGGACCTGCAGGAAGGGAAGGTTCCTGAAGGTCAAAGCATTATAGTATGAAATGATTGAAGGGAATTTACACAGAAAGTCTTATTTGGGACCTTTCCTGAAGTGTATTAATGAGGAAGAAGCAGAATATGTGATAAGGGAAATACATGAGGGGATTTGCAGGATGCATATGGGAGCTAAAATGGTTGTGGCGCGGGCAATAAGAGCCGGGTACTACTAGCCAGCGATGTTCTTTAGTGCTGCTAAAGAGATACAAAAATGTGACAGCTGCCAGATACATGCCCCGGTAGGAAGGAAACCAAAATCAGCACTAATTCTGGTAAGCTCCTCATGGCCATTCCAAAAGTGGGGTATAGACATCGTGGGACCCTTTCCGGAGGGAACAGGAAGGGCAAATTTTTTGGTGGTAGCAATCGACTATTTCACAAAATGGGTGGAAGCCAAGCCGCTTCGAAGTATCACGGGTGAGCAGATCAAAAGGTTTGTATGGGAAAACATTGTTTGCAGGTTTGGGCTACCATACGCCATAGTCAGCGACAATGGGAAGCAGTTCGCCAACAACCCATTCAGGGAATGGTGCCTGCAATTAAAAATCAAGCAAACGTTCACGTCAGTAGCCTACCCAGTAGAAAGAGCAAACCAAAGTATGGTAGAGGGAATCAAATCAAGGCTAGGGAGAGAAAAGGGATCGTGGGTGGAAGAGTTGTCTCATGTCTTATAGGCACACAGAACAATGCCTAAAACGAGCAACGGAGAAACACCTTTCAGCCTAACGTATGAAACAGAAGCTATGATCCCTACGGAGATCGGGGCGCCAACTAGGCGAACTCTGCAAGGGGAAGGGAGAGCTAAGGAAGATTTGAGGTTGAACCTGAATCTGGCGGAAGAAAGGAGGGAGGTGGCAGCGAGACGGGAGGTGGAATACAAGAAAAAAATGGAAAGGTACTACAATGCAAGAGTCAGGGAGGTTAGGTTCAAAAAAGGGGATTGGGTGTTAAGAGAAAATGAGGCGAGTAGAAAAGAATATCAGGGGAAATTGGGGCCTAAATGGGAGGGGCCCTATCAAGTTATCTGGGCCGGAGACAAAGGGGCCTACAGATTGGCAGATTCGACAGGAAAGGAGGTTCCTAGGACCTGGAACTCCATTCAACTCCGAAAGTACTACACCTGAGGGCACTAGCAAAAGAGCTAAGGATCAAACAAAATAAGTGACCTCTCCATGAGGAATAAACAAGAAAGTCAAATTGTATTTTTTGTAACCATGATGTAAACATGATCCTAATGAAAGAAAGTACTTTATTAAATTAAATTATGAGTCCGTCTCATTAAAAAGCAATAAGTATGGCACGAGTCTGTCTCGTAAATGCTCACACATCGCTCCCCTGAAGGGGAAGGCCTCGCCGGTAGGCTAAACGGTTAACCAATAAGCAAGCATAAATATTTAAAAGCTAAGGCATACATCAAACATTAGCATATGCATTCAAGTATAATCAAAGACAAAGTTCAAATTTACCCGCGAAGGGGCAGATAACAACACCATTGTCTAAAAATATGAAAACCAACACAAAGTTACTTGTCCAAAACAAGTCACAAACTATGGCAAGGGGGACAGAGGATCAACAACTGAAGCGAGGGCTCGAATGTCCACAACAGAGATTTCGGGATTTGAAGAAACTTGGGAAATGATAGGAGGGACGTGAGAGACAAGGGCCACAAATGCCTCTTGAGCCTCCGCCTCTGCGGTAGGGGAAAATGAAGGAGCCTCCTGAATGGGAATACCATGAGAAGAATGCTCATAACCAGCTCGGAGCCCATGTTGAAAGCCAGAAGCAAACACAACCCTGTTAAGATTGTCCCGGACCTCCAAAGTCTCCCTACAGCCCAAAGCTCGATCGTATACCTGCTTAAAACCCATAAACACAAGCCATTTCCGATCATCCTCATGCTTCCACACAACTCCCTGCAAGAAGGAACACTCACCCCTTAGCCACTCAATCTCTTTCGACAAGTCACCAACCTTCTGATCCTCTTGATGTTTGGCAGCCCCTAATTGCTCCAAGGCAGACTTGTAATCAGAACGTTCGCGATCGAACCAATTCTCCAACTCATGAATTTTTACAAGTGGGGGGCTCTCTTCAAGCTTCAATAAAGACACAAGGCAAAAATGAAATAATAATAATAATAACAACAGCAACAAAAGGGAGAAACAAACCTTCGAAATTTTAGCCTGAGCATCAAGAAGGGAAGACCGAGCAACGTCAAGATCAACAACCTTTTCATGGGCAAGCTGAAGATCGGCAGTCAAATCAGCTACCTGTTTCTTCGAGGACTCCAACGCGGATTTCAAACCAGGAACCTCCAAACTCAGTTCCTCGGCCACGTTAATCCTTTTTCGCATCTCCCCAACCCGTCAAACATAACCCTCAACGGACTTCTTCAAGCTTGCAACCTCCTCCTGACTATTGTGATACGCAACATTGACATCCACAAACCACTGACGAAGAGAGGAACCCAACACCAAGGTACGTTACAAGTACGTACCAAAATCCCCAACCAGGACATCCGGCAACATAGTTTGTACGTGAGTATAGTCAACAGGGGGAATAACGTATGTAAAAAACTCATAGGCAAGTTGGGGTGTGTTAACAGAAGAGTTCATAGTCAAAGACCATTTTGGGACAAACAGGTCAACGAGGGGAGGATTACCTGAGGAGGGATTCTGAGTAACTTTAGGGGCAATAGGGTTTTGCCTTTGGGGTTAGCCTCAGTAACATTAGGGTCTTTGCTCTTCAGGACGGGGCAGTGATAGGGTCAGACACCTTGAAGGAAAAGTCATCGTCGACATCAACAATTTCCGGGGTAGAGGAAGAACCCTGACCAGCAGAGCCCAGGTAAGTACGTTTGGAGTTGCCAAGACAACTCTTTAGGGACGAATCAAACAATTCAGAAGCAACATTCTTGCGTTTCAAAGAATCCGGAACGGCCACAGATGAAAAACCAGGAGCTTCTGAGTCAGAGGAAACATTACCAGTACGGGCGACTGGGGCGGAAGCATCAACAGACACTGGAAGAGCGATGAATTCGGCACCTTTCACATGTCCTTTTCTAAAAATCTCCATCAAATCCATCTCTGCAAAACAATAACAAGCGAAAGTCAAAGAAAAAGACAGGAGAAAACGTTTACGGATGACAGAAGCAAGGGGTCACCAACCTCGGTCCCCGTCAAACATAGCAAGACGTGTCAACGGGTCCGGCCAAATGTTACTAAGTCCAGTCATGTACAAAAGGGGCTCAGGGTAGGTGGCAACTTCAGTTGGATTATTAATCAACAACTTATAAAGAGAATCATGAACAGTAGGGAAACCAGGGGCAGGGTCATCAATATGAGAGCCAACATGGCGGCAACGAGTGAGGCCGGGATCAAAGGAAGAAGACACAAAGAAAAAGTCATTCTTCCACTCCCGGGGATAAAATCCAGAGGGGATGTAAGAGGTATAGGGAGGGTGTTTAGTACTTGCCCGCCGTTCAAAAGTAAACCAATCGTCGTCAACTTTCAAGCGATAAAACCGACGGAACAAGGCAACAGAGGCATCTCCACCAAAGGCACGACAGGCAACTTCAAAATGAGTAACTCGAAGAAACCCTAAGGGGTGAACTTGAGAAAAGCACAGTCGATGGTATTTCAACAAGGCCAACTGAAATTCGGTTAGCGGGTAACGAATGTTGGCAAACTCAAGGTTTTTTGCATACAAAGCGATAAACCCAGGGCGACTACAAGTCGTTTCGTTCGACCCTGGAAGGGTAGGAGACAACGACAAAAGAATGTGATAGGTTGAACACAGGGAGACCATTCTGACGGAGGACATAGCCGAGGTAATGGTTGATCGACCATCGCGACTCATAATGAAGCAAAGAAAAGAGAAGACAAACCTGGGCAAGGGAGGAGAAGTCGCCGGAACGGTTGGAAGAGAAGGATGAAAGAGAGAAGTACAATAATGATGAAGTGACAAGAGGGAGGCGGTTAATTATGGCCATTGGGAAAGTAAACCGTCAAAATTCAAAAAGAAACGAGATTGGGCCAGACCCGGCAAATGGGCCTAAAAGGATAAATGCACAACTAGGCCAATAAGTGAAAAGGCCCAAGAACAAAGTGGCAAACGAGAGATTAAGAAGGACAAGATGAGTCTATTGTCCTCGTCATAAATAACTAGAACAATAGACTGGGAGACTTGAAGAGCCTACCCATGAGACGGGCTCATGGACAAGCCCCCAGCCCAATAATCCAAGCAAGGCCCAACAAAGGCAAGCCCAATAGCATAAGAAGTTCTAAAAGATGGTTTGGAGGGAAGATGGTTTGCGGGGGAAACTCATGCAACATGTCCGATCGGGTTGGTGGCCCAAGGCACGCATGTCCCGGGATAAGAGGCAAGAACCAGGAGGTAAAGATCTGCGAAGGAAGCAAGGCCCGAAGGAAACAAGATCGGACCAAAGGACTTGGCCGGATACAATAAACCATAGGATCATGTATATATATGTTCTTGTCTATAAATAGGGAAAGCATAACACTTGTATTCATTCATTCACAACATACAATACATACTTCACACCACACACTTTACACCGATCTCATTCTTGTAATCGTTAGGAACCTTTCCCGACCAGCCGGAATAGGATCCAATATTTTAAGGTATAAAATAGTAACATTGTTAGTAATTAGAAACACATTCAATACATAAACAATTTAAGGTATAGAATAGTAACAACCAAATATTGTTTTAACTTTAATAGATTAAATGTTTACGTGAGTTCATAATCTAATATCTCACAAGATATATGTTTAACAGCATATACGAATAATTATACGATTACATATTTACAATTAAGTTCATAATCTAATATCTCACAAGATATATGTTTAACAACATATCGAATAATTATACGATTAGATATTTACAATTGAATGTCAATATGCGCTAGAAACCAATTCTTATTAATAGTTAATAGCAATATTACGATAATATGTCATGTGGTAATTAATATTTAAATTCTCACATTAATTATTAGGGTTTTAGGAAGTGGGAGAGATAGTTATATGGTTACATAAATGTTATTATATGTATCGCATTCACAGTAAAAGTAATATATTTGTATTTTTATATGATTCTATCGTTCTCTAAATAAAATCGTTTGTGTATTGAGCACTTTCTTAATTGTTATTATATTTTTAACTTAGATTTTTAATAAAATAATTATTAGAACTTAGAAATTGGGTTTTTTTTTCAGACATTTGATTACTAAAATGCTTATTGAAATTGCAATATCATTGGGATAACACAAATGAAAGTATGAATTCACAAGTGTGTATATTCTTGAACGAATGCTATTGAGATTTGAAGAAAAAGCGGAAAAAAAGGGAAAAAGGGTCACAATGTGTGGGGACAAAGGGTGCATGTGAAAGGGACCAAAGTAGCCATAAGTGGAAGGTGTGATGACTAGATATGGATGAGTTCTTATCCTTTTCCACTTCCCAGTACCATTTTCCAAAAAAAATTGAACCATACAAGAAGTATAGGTGGCAAATCCAAAGATAAAATCAGTTAATAATATATAATATGCATTTTATTTTTTTGTATCAAATATTACATTGAGATATTTGTGATTTTCAGTTCGATCACGAGGGCATCCGGGTTTTACCATTAGTGGACCTTCGAGCGATGGGTTCTCCTCGAAACTGGAGATAACTTTGAGGCACCTAAGAGCTTCGTACGGCTGGGTTGAGCCAGCTGGTAGTGATCTTTGCCATTAGATCACCCGTTACGAAGTATCTAGACATTATATGTTTGTTGACCGTTCAAAAGAAAAAAAGAATTTAAACTAACAATGTGCCTTTTAGGCTATCTAATTTTGCGTGGGAATTAAGATCTTCTCGCCATGAATATTAACAATATAATTTTCTATCAAATGATTCAAAATGCTTCATGCACTTCTCACTAAAAAAAACATTTGAAAATTTTATCCTCGTCACACACACATAGATATAGATAATTTACTTCGCTGTATTTAACACGGGTTGTTTAATATCACTTTTAATAATCAACTTCTTATAATAAATCTACAAATTGTGGTTTGGTAAATAAGAAAAACCGAACTTTTATTACTTCCAATCTGTGAAATGAAAATGTCATTTGGTTTCCCGAACTAAAGATTATTATGTATATATATATATATATATATATTAAATAGAGGATTTTACATCCCTCACAAAAGTACAAAACTACTATTTTTTTTACTATTCACTATTTTAATATTTTATTAATTATAACTACTAAATTATTATCCATAATTTCAAAATTAAAATATGATAGATTTTATTTTCTTTATTTTATTTTTTGTTTAAACTAAATAAAATACTTAACAAACAATATTTTTAAACATTAAACTTGAGCGAGTGTTGGCTTTACATGTTTTATTTTTCGCTTAAATAGTGTCGGATTTTATTTTCTTTATTTTATTTTTTGTTTAAACTAAATAAAATACTTAACAGACTATATTTTTAAACACTAAACTTGAGCGAATGTCGGCTTTACATATTTTATTTGTCCGTTAAATGGTTTTCTTAAACTTTGCTTTTATATTTTTTATAGTCTATTTTTATAATGACCGAAAATTTTTTCATAATTTAAAAATATCTCATCGTCGCATGGTTTTATATCCGCGTTTCAACGTTTGATACCTCGCCTTTAAACTACTTTTTTTTGGCTTACTAATTTATGTTTACGAATTTGTGTTGGTACCACTGATAGTAACCGAATTTGTGTTGGTTCGCAGCTGTAACGCGCCGGTTTTTTTGGTTCAACATGTGATATAAATTGTTGTATTTTGGCATTGACGGCTTTGTTTCTTTTGTTTAGTTTCGATGTCATAACTTGATACAGAATGACTTCGCGTCGGCAACGAGTTTATAGTTTAACATTTTTACGTACGTGTTTTTATTAGATTTAACGGTCCCGTCACCAAGCGCGGGTCATAAATCCTAGTTGAATTCAAAAAGTAGTCACTAATTTGTACACCGTGTTATAAAATTAAGTTATATATTTAATATTTTAATATTTAATATGCTTATTATCCGTTTGCTTTAATCTTGAAAAGGTCGCATTCCTATGCAAAAAGTTTATACCTTATCTATACCAAACATATCCACTATCTACATATATGCTTCCCCAAACTCATGCCACTTTCAAGACAATCTCATGCTTCATACTCTTTCCAACTAGTTCCCCAAAAATATCAATCTTTTTTATCAAGATGGATGAGACTGGAAAAAGCCAAATATGTCAAGAAATTGGATTAAAAGTGAGTGACAAAAGCCATTTGGAACGACTTCAATGGGGTTTTATGAAAGCTAAAGATGATGCTTGCAACTATGTCCTTATGGACTCTGATTTAGATGACTCTTTAGAGTCTTCTTCTTCTTCAACTGATATGATAGAAGATGCATCATCATCAACAACATCATCATCATCATCATGTAGTCCTTTGTTTGAACTGTCTGATCTCATGGCACACTTGCCTATCAAGTGAGTAATCCAATCTTTTTAAACTTTTGTGACATGAGTATCAAGAAAAGATCAAACTTTGTTGTTCCAAAGGGATGGTACAACATGACATATCTTGTATCTTTATGATTTTATGTAGGCGGGGCTTATCAAAGTTTTATCAAGGGAAATCTGAGTCATTTGCATCTCTAACAAGTGTGAAGACTGCTGCAGATCTTGCAAAGAAAGAGAAGTATTGTTGTAGATCAAGAGGTTCAATGAAAAGATATGGTCAAAGTCAAAGATTGAGTCCAAAAGCCACCATAGCGAAGAACAAGAAAGGTTCTCCTTCAACAACTAATAAGAGTTCAATGTTTTCATCACTAGGAAAGATGAATTCCTTAATGGCTAGTTAGCTTAATAGGTATAACTTTTTGGTACAAATTATTAAATTGTGGCTACTGATTGAAAGTTTTTTATTTTATTTCTGCTAAACGAATCCAATTTCATCTTATTGCATCCCTTGAAACACATCAAATTATACGGGAAATTTGAAAGAGGGATGCACCAAATATAAAAAAAGGAGTAGGATTTGTTTAGCACAATTTATTCTTTTCTATATGTACTCAAGGATTGTAATCCTTTTTTTTTTAATCGTCTGGACCGATTAGTTATTAGAGGGTGGGTGGGGGTGGGGGTCCTTTTGTTACATATCTTGACCTTTTTGTTTCATTAAGATTGCACCTTTGTGCATTTGTTTTGAAACTTTGACAACGTTATTTTCTATATGTATATTTTCAGTTTGAGAATTTTGTCTTGCATTCTAATCGAGAGAAGCTTTTAGTTATAGTGTATTGATGGTGTTGATTTGGATGCCTAATATGTATATTTCATAATCTCTGTATTTGAGTTGATCTAACTTTAATTTCTGATACAATTTGCATATACTGCTTTAAATTGAGAATGGTGGCGTTTTAAGAAGAATGTGCACATCATAAACATTACCTTTTTATAAAAGATCGAAAGACACGCAATCTAAACTTTACATATAATCCAATAGCTTTATTTTTTAACAACAGTGAAAAACTGCCAGCTATAAAGAAATTCAGCGAGAATATAATACTAAGAGTTAATACAATCCAATAGTTAATTCATGTAAAAGGAGTATCTAAAAGGGAAAAAAACAACTTATTTTGTGAAGTGCCAAACCAATATAATGCGATTTGTGAGTTTTCTAATTTTTTTTTTAACTCTCTCTTGTTCATCAAAACATGGATGAAATTAAAGGACTTGTTAATTATTTCACATCTCTTCTTGTCAAGAATGATAAATCAACTCTCTATAATTTCATATCAAAGATATGTATTACCCAATTAACAAGAAAGACAAGATTTTAATCCGTACAAGACGGTTTATAAACTCAAAATCAGTAACGCACTCAAACTATCTGTTCTTTTAGACTCAATTGAAGAACTTGAAGAAGAGTGTTGAAATAAAGAACGAGCTGATGATGCATTCTTGATAATAATCTGATGGAGACTAGAAGACAAGAGGAGACAGATCAATCTCCAAAATATTAGTTAGTTGGAAATTGTTAAGCCAATCTAATCTTCCTTTAATTAAATGCAAACAATAATTCCAACCCATTAAGCCTTAAGGCCTACAAGCCCGTATCCTTTTACTTGCATCCAAACCCATCACCTTCCATTAAGTCATATACGACATTAACCATCAAATAAGTCATGCAAAATACACACACACAAAAAAAAAAAAAAAAAAAAAACATACAGGCACACCTGTAATTCCGAATACAAATTGAACGAATAATGAGAATACTTCATACTTTCAACACTCCTTTGTATTTCATAAGTGATTTTTAGTTGATTATATTCCCCAGCCCTCTTTCTCCGCAATTTGTAAGTGCGATGATGATTGATGGATCTAATGTGAATACTATAAAGGTGAAGGGCACTCCTAGCTTAACTCACGAAGTCACGAGTACTTCAAGTCCAACGAAGCACTTGCAAAGGTGCTTCCCACATAAGGCAGAGGCATGCCGCCAGTGGATCGATAATATAATTTCAAGGGTAGCACAATTTTTTAAGAGTACGTTAAGAAAAACACGATAATAAAAAATGTTAAACATGCAACCTAATAGATTCTCTTCTCTTACATTTGAAAATCTTGAAATTAAGCCATTACATTGTATCTGTTACTTTATAGAATGTTTCTTTTTCAATCACACAAACTAGAGTTTTGTTCAAATACTCTTCACCCATTCGTCATCTATTTAATTAGGGTGATAACTAGCAATAGTTGGTCTATCAGAGGGATCCGAAAGAAGATCATTCAAATTGATTGTATTCAATATTGAAGGAATTGAAGTCGAAGAAATAGTTGGACCAATATAATTTTCTTGCATGTCATTAGCAATATTCGTACTTGGAACAATATCATCATTTTCTTTTAATTTTCTTTTAAAGAGATTGCAAACAAGTACTTGTCTAGAATGTTGTTTCATCTTCCAAGTTTTAAGTTCACTAATTTTAGAAGAAACAAAGTGTAAATCATAATCAAATACGCAATAAAAACTAAAATTATAAACTAAACCCTTCCATAATCTCCAATCTCGTCCCTAATTTTATCTTTCAACTTCCAAGTCCTCTAATTGCAAGATGCAAACAATTAGGATTTAGAATAATACATGAGTCATGAACACAGTGACAATGGGTGCAATGAGTTGTCGTCGGTGACGACGTGACAACATGGGAAGGGTGGAACACTGTTGGTTCGACGTGGAGTGGACAGTGATGATCGATGGTCACTAGTTCACTGTAATCTGTCTTTTTTTTTTCATTCAAAAGAATAATAACCCTTATCAAGAAAAAAAAAAGAAATTAGACTTTTTTTAAATTTTAATTAAATAATGAGTTTTTAACCATCAACTGGTGTTGGCTTTTATAAAACTCTTAGGGCTGAGGTGTTGGACTTTTAAAAAATATTGAGAGATATCAAAATACAATGTGAAGGGTAACGTAATACATAAAATGTAGTCCATTTTGTCAGAAAAGTTAAGAAATGACGAACATTACCCCCTATCAATGAGGTATGTTCGTCACTGCATGCTACAAAGACTTGCGATGAAGATGGTTTAATATAGATATAAAATATAAATGTTCAAAATTCAAAAATGAAATTACAAAGATTAATGTTGATTCTAATAGATTCATTGTTTTAATCGAGTTGAGCAAACTTTTCCATATTTTCCACATGTTTAAAACTTTAATACATTAAATGACACTTCCATTATAAGTTAATAACATAGATATAGATGCAAGTTGTCTTAATTTTTTTATTCTTATGATATAAATTACTAATCTTGAAACAAAACTTATAACTGCTGCTAGGCATGCGTGTTTATTATTATTATTATTATTATTATTATTATTAAGTAAACCTGAAATCACGGATTATTTGTCCAACATTCAAGTCAACCCCCAAGCAGTACATGATATAATAAACTTCAAATACGGTCAACGCCACACAAACACAAACACAAACACAAACACCCTTTGTTTATCTAGAATCCAATGGATGAAGCAGTGGGAGGAGAAGAGTACCTGTTCAAGATAGTCGTAATCGGTGACTCGGCAGTCGGCAAATCCAACTTGCTCTCCAGATTCGCCAGAGACGAGTTCGACCTGCACTCAAAGGCCACAATCGGCGTGGAGTTTCAGACGCAGGTGATGGAAATAGAGGGCAAGGAGATTAAAGCCCAGGTTTGGGATACTGCCGGTCAAGAACGCTTCCGTGCTGTCACCTCTGCTTACTACCGTGGTGCCGTTGGTGCGCTTCTTGTTTATGATATTACTCGCCGCTCCACCTTTGATAGCATTAAGCGCTGGCTTGATGAACTTAATAGTAAGTTCTTTTTTTTTTTTTGTTTAATTTGTTTAGTCAATTAATCTGCTCCGATAGTGTTAACTGAATTAGGGCGTTGTTTAAGATCTGATTCGAAATTGAAATTGCGTACCGATTGATAATATTCATTAGGGGTGAGCGAACATTAACCGTTAACCAAAATTAACTGATAACCGATGGTTATGGACTAATGGTTAAGGTTATTTGATTTACGGATTATGTGGTTTTTTGGTAAAGGGTGTCCAATAACCAAATGTTAATCGAACCGAAAAGAATTGAGACATGCTTACGTTGAGATGAATGTAGTATATATGTTGAGTTGTAACGGAAAACCTTGAGAATATGTAATTATGTATGTATTAACTTTTTCTAATTGAAATAGGCACCATTTTTCACTAAAAAAAATCCAAACGATTCACAATGAAGTGGCAGGTAAGCGGGCAACAAGCTGTGCCGCAGCCCCCTTTTGGATAGCAAACCCAATCCTACTAAAAACAAAGTTTTGGTTCTTAGGGACGGATATATTAAGCTTCATGAAATTTCCATTTGATGTCACCAATTTTCTTTTCCATGTTCATTTAGTTAAATTTTAGTTCAAACTTGGCTTGGTTAATTATCCGAATTGAACCAAAACCAAGCTTCATAACCTATTAACCGAAAATGAAGTTCAATTATGATTATGGTTATGGGTAAAAACTGAACCGAACTACAAGTTTCACACTTCGTGATTGAGTTAGGAATTCTTCGTTTACAATTGAGTGTAAACTCCGTAGGTTGATGAATTGTTGAAACTGTTGCAGCTCACTGTGACACAACGACAGCGAGAATGCTGGTAGGGAACAAGAGTGATTTGGAGAATATTAGGGATGTTAGTGTTGATGAGGGTAAAACGCTTGCTGAAGAAGAGGGACTCTTCTTCATTGAGACATCCGCACTTGATTCCACTAATGTTAAAGAGGCTTTTCAGATTGTGATTCAAGAAGTTTATAATAATGTTAGAAGGAAGGTTTTGAACTCAGATTCGTATAAGGTGGAGTTGTCTTCTAACCGTGTGAGTCTCATAAATGGCTCCAAGAGCACCAGTTCGTGTTGTTCGCAGTGAGTGTTGCACTGTTTTTTTGTAGTGATGAGGTAAGGTTATATTTTTTGTTTGATTTGGTTGGGTTTAAAGTATGAAATGAAATGTTTTAATCTGCCTTGCATTTATGAATTTGAGTTACTAAAACTGCATATAAAACGTTTGTTTTGTTAGTGATTTGTCACATCTTTTGTAACATTAATTTGGTTTGGGCGAATCCATTTCTCCCAATCCAAGCTCTTGAGCTCCGCTAGGTTTGATCCAAAGGTAAGAAGTTGATTTAATTCTTCCCACCAGACCTGTTATAGTAGGATTTTTATGAATGTATATAGTTTCGTTTCTTGCTTTCCAAATGATCCAACATGTGGTTGCAATAATTGCTTCAACCAACTAAGTTCCAACAGCTGTTTAACCGTTCGACAGCGTGTTCCTTGTGGAAACTTTATCCAGCCAAAAATGATAGTCCACACCCAGTTTGACAGCTTACAGGTGATTAAAAGATGGTCTACAGTTTCAGGCTCCAAATCACACCAAACACAGTGTAAGTATCGACCAGATTACCCCTTGCTGACAAGGCGACCGGATTGAGATTTTTCTTTAATAAAAAGTTTAGGCCTTCTAACTTTTCCTAGGCTTAAAAAACATCAAAATTTCAAAATTTTCATACAAGGTAACAAAATTCAATTTTAGGGAATGTAACAAAGCACCCTCTTTAAGAAAACTTTAAAAATCATGAAAATCAGTTGAACTAAATAATAATAATAATAATAATAATAATAATAATACTAATAATAATAATAATAATAATAATGGGATTATTTTCATATAATATTGAGTATAATTTAAGATGACAAAACAAGTATATTTTAGGTCTTTGATTAAAACTGATTAAGATAAATACCTTATAACACCTAAAAGTATCAAATATCTAGAAATATTTCAAAATTAAAAAGAACAAGAGTCCAACATGCTTTTGTACCTTTTTGCCTTTTTGACCAAGATATCACCGGGTTACACTAGGAGTCTTTTTACTAGGTTATTCCTGACCAAACCTAAATAGCTTTAGGCAACTCCTATCTGGCTTCTTCAGCAATATTCAGCGCAACCAGGTTTCGTTTCCTATTTTCAGTGTATGGTAAAAAGAAACAGTTTGTAGTTGGAGGATTATCCTTTTAAAAGAAAAATATTTCTAAATAGAAGGAAAACTCAAAGGTATAAGGAAATGAAAAGTTTTATTTCATGATGGGTACATTACAATGAAGATATAAAAGGGAAGTGCATAAGGAAAAACACACTTTATTCTTTATACATGAGACTTCTAAGCACACTTTTTTAAAATTTTGTTGTGACCTGATGATCTCCTCTTCCTCTCTCTTTTTTATTTTATAACCCCTTCTTCTTTTGGATAGATTTCATCTTTTTTGTCATTTTTTCTTCTTTTCTGTATGGATTCCATCTTCAACTTGCTCTTGTCAGAAAGTTATACATCTTCGTTAAATCTTCACATGAAAACTTGAAACTTTGGCTTTGCTTCAATTTTAGTCTTCCACAATTATATTTTCAAGATAGCAGGTGTTGAAACTCCAATTTTTGGACTATTATGAGTTGTTTCTTTATCTTTATCTTTATATTTCATTTCTAATTTTGCTATTATATGGTTTTTCTTCAAAATTGTAATGGGTTCTTGTATAACATTGCTTTAATTTATGTTTTATATTTTCAATATGCATATCTAAATTTCTTAGATTTACTTGATAGTCTAATGGTTTTTCTTGGTTATAAAGATTACATCATTTCCTAACAAATTAATAGATAAAAAACAAGTACAAAGCTTTCTTGACATATTAAATTAATGCTTAAGATTTTATTAAAAATCTTGCTGAATTAAGAAAATCCTTTCAAAACTTGTTAAAGAAAGATAAAATATTTAGTTTTAATGAAAGCCTAAAAGCCCAAGTAAAAATATAAAAGAATACTGTTAAAATGTATCAAAATTACAGTTACCAAAAGAAAATGACGATTTAATAATAGCAGCAGCAGCAATAACAACAAACAACCTTTAAAGTGGTCGATTTTGTGTAGCGTTGATGGTTTAGCTTGGGTAGAGAAGGTAGTCAGATTTCCCTATTATGCAAATCGATATCTTCATCAAATATCTCAAGTAGAAGTGAACAAAAGAACAGTGATCAAATACCAAAAACAGAAAGGCCTGAGCCAGGCAAAGCAAACCGTGCGGCAGGCTCAAACCAATCAGTCAATACTGGCTGGATCTAAGCATGGCACAACTAGCTACGCCTCAGCGTGCATGACCAATATCATTTCGAACAATTCTTTGTCCATGTAACAAGCACACATTGACATTAATAAAAAGAACTCATAAAAACCATTAATACCCTACTAACAGATCGAGTAAGATAAAACATGATTTGTGCTCACCAAGCGGGCATTCAAAGCGTTAAAAGAATACGAAGATGGCTTGCACTCAATATGCGCCATTGAAAGAGAGAGGAAGTAAGACGCTTACCACTATGTTACTTGCAAAAGAACAGTCTTGCTATAAACATGGCATAATTATGGACTTGGTCTCAAAATCAAATAAATAAATGGCAATTTACCCGAGTACCTTTCCCTTATAATACCCACACAGATACAATCCATACACTCACATCCACCAACAAAATCCCAAAATTCTAACCAGGAGCCTATATATATCTTACTTTAATCATATAACTAAAAGGCATAACACCGTCTCATGGTTTCCTTAATGCAGAAGCCGCACCCATAACAATAGCCATAACAACACCAACACCCGCCCCAACAGAAGCACCCACCGCTGCAGCCGACAATGAGTTTGCCTTAGCCATTGCTTCTCGGTTTGCATCAACCGCAGACTCTCTCCCTTTTGCTAATTCCACCATAAGTCTCTCATTTGCAAATTCCTTTCATATCAAGCAAACCGATGATCATGAATTCATAACATGAAGTTATGAACTTATATAATTACATATTACTTTTTCTAAAAGTTCAATAATATTTTACCTCCAAAGCAACCTCCTCATGGTTGCGAATAACACGGTGGACAAGCTGACAAAGAGCACCGACACCCTCAACAGGAAGAGTGGCACTCTTCTTTTGAAAAGATCGTCTAACCAAATTAACGGGACCCATGATTAATTTATGGGGACCCACCCACTCATCAGAATCTGTAAGATTACTTGCTGCAGTGGGCATTACATATGGGCATGAATTAACAACTTCAGTTGTACTTGGAACTGCTCGATATGCTTGAAGAACAGCTTCTACAGCTCGCTTTTGTTGATGAGCACTCACTGAAAACTTGTTTGTTATAGCAAGCACCCAAGGGATTCCTAGTGCTTTAGCCTCGTCTAATAAAAACGAGAGCGCGGGTTGGCGTGTTGATGCATCTGACCGTGTGTACCATGGTATTTTGTGTGATAGGTTGTGCACTAGCACAATTAAATCGGTTTTTGTATTGACATCACGAACCCCCATCCATAATTCGTTTTTAAAGCGAGTAGCTTCTTTATTCAGATCCTGCATCACATGTACCAACACACAAGAATCAATTATTATGTGTTGAATTAGGTCAAACTCGCAAACACCCTTTTTATCCATTTTTTTAAATATTTTTGACAGATAACTAACATGTTGGTTATGATCGCAAAACAATATTATGATGATATTCTAGGGGCACGTTTGGTTTGTGGAGTTCTCAGGAACTAGGAATGGAATTGGAACTAAATCCATTTAAAATCGTGTTTGGTTGACCTACAAAGGAATTGGAATTTGAATTTTCTTTCCAACAAATTCCCTCAATAGATTTTTCCTTCACCCAAATGATGAAGAAGGTTGAAGATTCGGACACTTTCATGCAATTTGGGTTTAAGGTACTGCGAGTCGGAGCAGCAACGATGAAGAAGGTTGGAGACAATTTTAAGACGGGGGTACAGTTTGGACTTTGGAAGGGAAGTTTAAGGGCATTTAAGTCTTTTAGGTATTTCTTAATTCCAATTAAAAAATTACAAGCCAAACACAACGTATATTTCATTGGAATTAATTCCAATTCCATCAAAAACCGATTCCTTTAAAAAAATTCCACAAACCAAACAGGCCTAGATATTTGAATGAAAACGACATAGAAGGTTGTATTCACTAAAAGTAGGCATTGGAAAACGAACCAAACAAGCATGAACGAGCATGTTCGCGTTCGTACATTTAACTTCAACCGTACGAACGATCATGCACGAACAATTAAAGGAGCAAGCTTTTCTTGTTGTGTCCGTTCATTAATAAAATGAGCATGTTCGTGTTCGTTTATGATCATTCTCTAATAGCATAAACAAATGGTTCAAAACCGTAAACGAACGCACATAATAGAAGTATAGAATATAGATGAATGAATATAAATGAACATAATTGAAAAAAACACCAATTAACAAACTTGAACATTAACCTATTAGGCCTAACAAAATAACAAAACTAGACTAAATTGTAAGGCGAGCCTAAAAAATATAATGAATATATGAATTAACAAACTTAAAGCAAACTAAACTAAGGAGCATAAACAAGTTTAAACAAACGAACATTCACAAATATAAATGAACGAACAAGACATGTGTTCATGTTCGTTCGTTTAACAAATGAGCAAAAGAACTTTGTTCATGTTCGTTCCTTTATTAAATAAACGAGCAAAAACGAACTTCCCACCAAATGGTCCATAAGCATTTCATGGAACATTCAGTTCGTTTGCAGACGTAGCCCAGATAGACCCATTTATAAGTTAACAGGCCAAAACTGCCAACTCTAGTTTCATACAGTGAATAGAGATGTTCATAAAAGAAAAAGAGCTTCATAGAAATATAAAGACCTGCAAATTTACGCCTGCTGAGTCTGTAAAGTGTAAACCACCCGTAATGCCTTCTTGAACATCAACATCCATAGCAAAATTCTCAACACTGGTCGAAACGTTTACCCTTCCTTGATCTAATATCGCCTTTAAAAGAGAAGTTTTACCAGCACCCTACACAAATTCCTTGTTAACAATATAAAATATAAAAACAATAATATAATTTCGGTCAATAATACCTCAAGGCCAACCAACCGCACCCTACGGGTTCGAACTTGAACCTCTTTTGAGATGGTGGAAAAATCAGTTGTGCAAAACACAACAAAGTCACTTAAACCTTCAGGGCACATAAACTTCCCCAAATTGAATGCCTGCAGATTCTGTGGCATACTTTGATCAACCGAGTTCATATCTATTGATGGAAATCCAGATACTATTGTATCCGTGGTAATTTGATGCTTTGGAGGTCGCCTCAACGGTCTCCCAACTAAAACACGAATCTTTTGTATGTCTGACTGTACATCCGGGTCAGAATTATTAGTGGGCGCAGATGGGAAGGTTTCAACAGATGTAGAGCACCAGTTACCATTAACCCGGGCTTGAACTAGAGTGCATAGATGCAAACCGGTTCCAGCGATATCTACTTTAATAGGCTCGGTATTCTTTTCACCAGGAACGCCATTCCATCCAAGAGGAAGAATAGATGTAGCTGTGCATATTACAGGAGTTTCCACAATATGCCCAAGCTCAACAGTATTAGCAAGTGAAATACCGAGCCATTTTTGTAACTGTGGAAATTGTTGTTGTTGATCCATTCCCAAGAAAGATGATGAGTCATCTCTCATGCAATCATTGTAAATCCTAAAAATATAGTTCATATGTGAGAAACTTGAACACCAGCTACTTATTAAAGAATGTTCCAGAGTTTTTCAAGGTGAAAACTTCTAAAACAATTGCAGACCGATGCAATCCTGTTTATCTATAATCTTATAACGGGGATAATTTGGATCGTCAAAATTTGTTATTGCTGAGTATTGAAAGATAGGCCTGCAAACGAACTGCACAAAGCATGTTTGTGTCCGTTCATTTAACTTAACCAAACAAATGATCGAACATAAACAATTAAGCAAATGAAGTTTTCTAGTTCGCATCCGTTCAATAAGAAAATGGACGTGTTTATGTTCTTTATGTTCGCTCATTAAAAGTTATAAAACAAGAGGTTCACGAAAAAAAACAGACACGAATGCGAACACACGAACATAACTGAACATAAATAAACAAACATAACTAGCTAAAACCAATTAAAAGTAAATATGAACAACAATGTGTTGGGCCTAAAAACTTATTAAAACCAGAAAAAATTGTAATGACCCTAAAAAATTTAATTGAATATATTAACGAACTTAAACAAACGTAAACTAACAAACATAAATGAACGTTAATGAACAAACTGAAACAAATGTAAACTAACAAAATAAATGAACGTAAGCAAACGAATCTAAATGAACGAATGAGACATGTGTTCATGTTCGTCCATTTATTAAGTAGAGGAACTTTGCGCTGAACGGTTCACGAACAATTCACTGAACGTCCGGTTTGTTACATGCCTATTGAAAGATCTTTTGCTGGTAATTATAAAAATGGTGAAATGGCGTTCATATGCAGTTATGACTTGTTGCAATTGATAAATAAATTTGAATCAAGTAGACCCGAATTCTTAAGAAAGAATGTAAACAATTAATGATTCAAAATATTTGAAAGTAGAATCAAGTATACCAAGTAACTTCCAACTATGATAGCGTATAAGTTACAGGTTCACCTCACTTCAACATAAAGAAGATGTTACCTTTGGAATCTAGACCTATATGATCTCATGGAATGCGATTGGAGTCGTTCCTTCAATTCAGCAATTACAGACTTGACCTGAATATGTCTTTGCCAAAACAAAGCAAACAAAATGAGAAATTCAAGGAAAAACCCGGCAACACTAATATCATATACATATAAGAAATATATAACTCTTACCGATGTCAACTTTGAATACTCCGCACCCGATAAAGACTCCACCGATGAATTCCCCAAAAGATAAAGCTATGAGAAATAGAAAATCCTCATTAGATTAGATAGTTATTAAAAAAGCCTAACCTTGCACTCCAAGTTATTTCACAGCAGCCTACTTCACATATGAGCAACAATTAAAATTAACTTCCACCAAAATGTTATCTACCTGTCCAAATGGGACATACGAAGGTAAGGTGGGAACTCTATGCCACGCCTTACGTTTGTCAGTTGATTTACTTTTTCCAGATGAATTTCCATTTATTATTGTTTCACTTAAATCCCCTTCATCTGTAATGGGAAATGGTTTCAAGGAAATGCCATCAGAATCTTCTTCAATCTCAAGAGACTGCGGAGCATCTTCTGCGTCTTCAATTGAAGATGTTATGTTGGAATCAGCAGCAGAATTTCCATTAGAACCAAATTTATTGCCAGTGTATTTATTAAGTTGTCTTCTAACAGCATTTAAGGGAACAAGATTTGAAAGTCTCCAAAAAGAATTATTTACAGGTCCCAAACCCAAAACCAACTGCTCATTTTCATTCTCCTTTTTTGCCTTTTGTTTCTCTGATGTTATGTCTTGTTTTGACATTGATAAAGTTGACTTCTTGGAGTCCACTTGATGTGCATTGTAGTGATGAAAGTATGCAGGGGATAATATACGGGGTACGAGATCTTCTGGGATGCAGTAAGTCTTAAAGTATTGCTGCCACCCTTTCTCATTAACATAACTGTAAATAAACATGTATGTATTAATATATAAGCCAATAATTATATGACCTCTACTAAAACATAAACAATTAAGCGTACTCTCTTAAAGCAGCATTTCCAACAGGAGGCTGGGAAAATGTGATGCATTTCACAGGTATTCTTTCTTGTTCTTTTGATGAAGAAGCAGATGCAATCACTCTCAAGATTGCAAGAGTGGATAAAACAGCAACCTGAAATATAAAGAATCTTAATCTATGAAGGAATTAAAAACCAAGTTGGAGCATGTCAGCTTGGTCCAAACTTACCGCACCACCAAGCGAATGTCCACATAGAACAAGTTTTCTTTTTTTCTTCTGAGCCAGCTTGTATAACTCCAAAGCAGGTATCCCTTTAGCACGAGACATGAATCCCTATAAATTACTGAAAATGTTATCCACAACCACATTATTATCTACAAAAACATTATCATGTCAAAATGAAGCACATTTACCCGATGAGCAGCAGGTTTAGTCGAAGTCACTCCCTGTTGTGGCTTTGCTCCAAGTGTTCTCGGAACATCCTCAGAAAGTTTCTTTTGACCATCAGCTGTAGCCGAACTTTTCGTAAATATCTCATCATTATCCTCAACTACATCATCATGAAAAATAGCACCTTGAAGTATATTAGCATCAGCCATCATATCCCTGTAAAATCATCCCAAACAATAAAGAAGCACTCTTTATCCAACTCACAAAAACATCATATCACATTATCTTAAGCTCTTAACCGTCAACCACGTACTTGTATTGCTTGGTCCCAATAAACGAAGCAAACAACGTGTCTCCTGTTTCCGCTAACAAATACCTGTACAAACACTCCCACACATAAGATATCATAAATGCTAAACTTGTAATATAATAAGATAAACCAAATCACCTGTGAGGAACATGATCCGAAGACGGCTGAATACGCTCCAACGACACAACTTGACCGTCAAAGTCAGCTTTAAACTTATTCACAGCTTGCACCAGTTCAGCATCAGGTCTCTACCATAATCCACAACAATATAAGTATGATTATCATACACCTTAATCCCTAAATTATTAATTATACCTAATATATACACACACACATACACATACCTTATAGACGCACTCAGAAAGCACCATACAGCACAGGATATCCTGCAAATCCGATAGCGAATCGGCCTTAACAGCAATAAAGAGGTTATGCAGCTGCTTCTTCCGGCGTTGAAACTCCTGGTGCATTCGTTTCCTCTGTTCTCTGCCGGTGATCCAGGGCCATTTCATAGCAATCGGCCATTGCTGCGGCCACGTGACTTTCAGCAGCTTCGTGCGTTGGTCTCTGATCCATGATTCCACTCTGTGGTGCAGAGATTCCATTCCAATTAACATTCACGGTTTATATCGCATCGGAACCCTAATTTGATTGATTCACCGCTGACACTAATAATAATAATAATAATAATTGCAATTCCGTATGTATTTTTGCGACTTATGGAATGTTATCGGGAGAAAAAGGTATATGCGGAACGGTGATTGTGAAACGAATGGCCGGTTGCTCCCTGTGGCATTAAATAAAATGATAATAATAATCAACGAGTTTTTACAAAAGGGGAAATATCACGTTGATCACAAATTATTATTAACTACTTTTAGTCTAGTGTAATATACCTATTGATACGGGCATATAAAACTCATGTGACAGACTTATGTGGAATATAATCAACGATGCATTTTAGCTTTCTTTTCGGTTTTTAACTCATAGCAGGGGATTGTGGTCGAATTTGATTGGGAATTTGAAAGCCACAACATTCGGAATGGATGATTGATTGAGTATACGACTAAAAAAATAATTCATGGGTATGGTATCATGTTGGTGATGTTTGACTTGGTTACGTGAAACTCACATACTTGCTTTGCGAATCATACTCGAAGATGTTTCCTTATTACTTTTATAATATTGTTTATTCTATCCATGATGTATTGTTCATTTAGGAACTCGCATGTTTGCTTTTATTTTTGTCGGGATAAAGACTTCCCACTATGTCACCCATTATGGTAGTACTAACAGTTGAAGCTTGCTCATTTCATATGCTTCACAACCAATGAAGCCCAAAATGCGCTGGTGATATTTGAGATGAATCATTTATTATGAACCATAAATCTCTCTTGGTCATGACTCATGAATTTGTCTAAGGTGTTACAATCATTCCTCTTATGGACTCATTGGCACCCGAAGGGGTTTCCCCCACCATCTCAATCCAGATATATGCGATTTGCTAAGGTGTTCTCATGCTCACTACCGGGGACTCTTCATTTATGGTGAGGTTTGCCCCCCATCTCAGGCGACTTAGGAGTGAATCTTATATCACTTGTACCATTCGGATACTCGTACCATCAATATTGTTTTTTTTTTTTTTGCCTCTGATGGGTTGCCCATCCGGATACTCATAGATTTGTTTTTATTTGACTTGGTGGAGACTTTTGTGTAGGTCATACATCCCGTACGACTCATATCCCACACGAGCACATATAACTCTAGATTTTTCATTTGTTTTATAACCAATTAGGCACAAAATGCGTAGATGAAAATAAAATAAATTAATAAGAAATAAGATAATCGAAAAATTGAAAGGAAAAAAGAAAGAGAATAAGCAAACAGATTGAAATATTGAATTGAACATGAAAGCGATCGTTGTATCGGAAGAAAGATGAAAAGTTACTTCAAACTAAAATAAAACTTTTACATCACTGTAGACAAAACTCCTAAATGCTATTGTAAGAATGGAAAAACAAAAAATAGAAAAAATGAATTGCTAATGAAAAAAAAAATCAAAATTTGTAGAAAAGTCAAATATATTTCAGAGGTGATACACATTAAACAAACTTTTTAAATACCATGATAGTCTTTGGTAATTTTCACCTTTGACTATGTAATAAAACTATTTATGGTGGAGATTATCTTTAACACCCCCCCCCTCAAGCGAACGGGTGGCGGACGAACCCGCAATTGATCTCGGAATGATTCAAAGAGAGGTCTCATAAGAGGTTTTGTGAAAATATCCGCCACTTGGAGCTTGGTGGGCACAAACTTTGTATGCAACTTGCTGGAAGACACTAGCTCACGCACAAAGTGATAGTCAATGTCGATGTGTTTAGCTCAGCGGTGAGCAACCGGGTTTTGGCTAAGAAAAATAGCACTCAAATTATCACATAGGAGTGTGGGACGTTCAGAAGGCAAGGCATTCAAGTCCCGAAGCAAATGAGAAATCCATATAAGTTCAGCGGCGGTGTTGGCCATTGCTCGATACTCAGACTCACAACTGGAACGAGAGACAGTGGGCTGTTTTTTAGCACTCCAAGATACAAGATTTCCACCAAAAAAATTTGAGTAGCCGTAGGTGGAGCGTCTTGTTTCAATACAGCGAGCCCAATCGGCATCAGAGTATCCTACGAGTGTAGATTTCGTGGGACATGAAAAATGAAGACCGTGAGTGATGGTACCTTTGACGTACCTCATGATTCTTTTCACCAATTGAAAATGTTGATCCGTTGGTGAGTGAAGAAATTGACTTGCCTGATTGACGGCATAAGAAAGATCGGGTCTAGTGATAGTGAGTTATTGAAGTGCACCAACGAGTGATCTATATAAGGTAGAATCATGAAAAGTGGTTCCGGTGCTGGTGAAGATATCGTTTGTAGCAAAGGGTGTCCCAATCGGTCTAGAGTCTAGAAGGCCAGCTCGACTTAAAATGTTATGTGCATACTTTGTCTGGCTAAGAAATAATCCATTTGTTGTATATGAGACTTCAAGACCAAGAAAGTAATTTAATTTACCTAGGTCCTTGATAGCAAATTCTGTTTGCAGCCGAGCAATGAATTGTGTAATGGAGAGTTCCTGATTCCCAGTGAGGATATGTCATCAACGTACACCAATAAGTATAAAAGACATGAACCACAATGAAACACAAAAAGGGATGTGTCGGATTGACTGCACTTAAAGCCTTGATGAATCAAAAAATTACTCAACCTTTGAAACCAAGCTCTTGGAGCTTGTTTAAGACCGTAAAGAGCTTTGTTGAGGCGACATACATGGTTTGGATTACGTAAGTCAACATATCCCGGTGGCTGCTCCATGTACACCGTTTCTTGAAGATGGCCATTTAGGAACGCATTTTTAACATCTAGTTGATGTAGATGCCACCAATTTGTCACGGCAAGAGAGAGGACAAGACGAACGGTGGTAGCTTTAACAACAAGACTAAAAGTGTGAGAAAAATCGAACCAGGGAATTTGCGTGAAAGGCTTGAGCTAAGTTGGTTGCCGAATAAGAGTGTTGTTGAACATAGATTCCCAAATCTGGACATGAAGATACATAATGGCCCTCATGTCTACGTAGTTGGCAATGGGGCTGCCTTCGAGCACACCCTCTAGAGGCGAAGGTGTCTCGGTTATTAAACCGGTCAGGTTTGCCTTTACCATGAGATTGCTGATGGGTCATGATAGAATGACGAGCTGTGAAGGCAACCGAAGATGCATGGGAGCTGTGGAGGGATGCCACAAATAATTCATGACATTCTGCTTTTGCTAACAAAACACGGAAAGGATGGGGCGGTCGGAAAGATCTCTCAACCGTAGAAAATGTTTCAAAAGTCGATCCCAATCCACAAAGAAACCAATGACATTTGTCGGTTTCTGGAACAGGTTGTCCAGTGGCTGTTAACTGATCACAATTTAAACTGTTTTCCATAATTTGAAACAGAGAGATCACCTTTCTTTAGTTGACGCAAGGAGTCCCGAAGACTCTGAGAACGCTCCAATGAATCAGAATTATAGGCAGATTCAAGAGCCTGCCAGACGGCTTGCGAAGTGGTAAGGCCTAGGACTTCGGCCATGGCTTCCTCCGTAAAAGAGGATTGAAGAATGAGACACACCCTCAGATCAGTCTCGAACCATGAAGAATAGTCTGGATTGGGGCGTTCTTTGCCATCACATATCACGGTTGTAGAAGGAACCGTTTGGGAGCCATCTACAAAACAGAACCAGTTTTGATGATGAAGGATCGGTTCTACCTGATTGCGCCACAAGAGGTAATTTGAGGAAGATAATTTGATAGTGATCATAGGGAGGAGAGTAGTATCGGTAGAGGAAGAAGACCTCATTGGAATATAAGTGTAAAGAATAGGCAGAGAAGAAGAAAAAGTCGAGAATGTGAATCCAATTAGTGTTACTGGTGATACCATGATAGTCTTTGGTACTTTTCACCTTTGACTATATAATAAAACTATTTATGGTGGAGATTATCTTTAACATACCAACTCACATCTTATAGATGCCTTAACAAGACGCACAAGTATTACTCGTTTGGATTTTTCAATATTTCATAGCTTGATGTTTACTTTACAAACCACTCCCTTTTGTACTATCGAAAACAAGAAGATATTATCTATGGAATACAATATTTGGTGTACAAATAATTACTTTCTCTAGATCCTCTAGATCGTACACACGTTCAACATCAAATTTCCTGCCACAAATAAAATCTCACACTCTTTCATTTTCATATTTAAAATCACACTTTCTTCCAAAAGCCTTTTATACTTTAGTTTAGCAGCATTAGAAACTCAGGAATTTGGATAAGTCTTTTCTTTCTAACCGGAGACTGCGAGAATGGATGCAAGTCACATGGTTGTTAGAAAAAATTATGTAATTTAAGAGTAAAGTTAGAAAACGTGTGAGTTGTCATTGAAAGTAATAAAATTAAAAACTAGCCACAATCATCTAACAATTTACAAGCTTAGAAAATCAATCCACCCTTCACTATAAAACCTTATGATGTTTCATATATCTTATTTGTCAGCAAGCTTCTTTGGTATAAATTTGTTCATCAATAGTCTGGAGCTCAAGAGCTCATCTCTTCTGCATCCTATAGCTCATGCCTGAGTAATAGTAATACAACCCATTGTTTGGAGGGGGTGTTCACCTTTGTTGAGATCAGCCGGTACAAATTGTATTATATATTCACCACATTTACATCGTTTATTCTCACTTCATAACATAACAGAAGATCAACCTAACTAGACAATCATTAATTCTTACTTACGACCACATGATTCAATCTAATTTTGAACACCAACTCATTACCCACCAGTTATCACATATGGATCACCATGGCTGTTGGAATTTGTGTGTCCATGACTCCATATACAAAAAATAATAATAATAATAATAATAATAATAATAATAATAATAAATTGAAGCAGAAGTTTTGAACATACAACAATTTGTTATAAAACTCTAATATAAATCTCCCACCGGTATACAATTGCAAGTACCCCGGAAACGAGATGATGGGGTGTTTTAACACAAATTTAACTTATAGAATCGAGACTTGGTGCAGTAGATGTAATCAAGTGTTCCGGTGTACAATTGCAAGTACCCCGAAACGAGATGATGGGGTGTTTTAACACAAATTTAACTTATAGAATCAAGAGACTTGGTGTAGTAGATGTAATCAAGTGTTTCCTTTAATGGTATGCACATGAAAGTCACTAGACACAACAAGATGCTAGTCAAAATCACCAAAGAATACAAACTTGATAAAAAACCAAGGACCCATTCCTTGTTCTCCGAGCTACACAAATTGTGGTTAGGGTTTATGGGATACTAGTTTATGTACCCGTGTGACACACGGGTTGAAAAATTACTTTTAAAACATATTAATAAATATAATCTATGAAATTTTTAAAAAGTAAATTAACATGTAACCAAGTAACTTAAATATGACGTAAAAGATGAAAATATTTAAAAATTTATTACAAATTTATAAATAATTCTATGTATACAACATTTCATTTTGTATTTGAAAGATCGTCATCACTATCTAGAATAACAACTTTGAAGCCGTCTTATCTTGTAACTCTTGATAATGCGACATACAATTAACTATGTGTAAAACAGGTTTTATAAATTAAGGAAAGATGGATTCCATATTCGAATGTGGAAATCTTTTAACTTAGAAAATATATATCACGTGAGAAGAGACCCAATTTAGTGATTGTTTTGTTTGCCTAATAAAAAGGAAAAGAACAAACCAATGTTACTCAATAATGTGAATAGGAGATTACAAATATTTTAGTTTCATAATCTTTTTGGTATTAAAGGTGTTTATTTCTTATTAAAATTGATATCAAGTACACAAAATGTTATATCTTAACGAAAGATGAATTTCATATTTAAATGTAATAATTAACTAAAGAACTGGTCGGCTAAGTTTAAATAGGAAAATAAAACTACAATGTTTATAAGACTATATTTGAATCTTTTAAGGATTGTGTAACCAACATACAAATAAAAGAATGTTAAATAAAGTTTATTACATTTGGAGTGCGATGTATAATCTTAAAAATGTTTTTTCAACAAATATATGCAATGGGGAAGATAACAAAACACCAAGTTTACGCTTTCCATTATCCAATCGAGCGTGATTTATTTATATAAATGAAGGATACATTAAATATCTCGGGCATCGAAAAGAGTTGACGTTATGCTTGAACACATTTGTTATAGCATCCTAAACCTGTTAAAGCAGATCAAATCAAGGGCATTAGATTAGTTGACCGAGTAACGACACGTTTTGGTCTTAAAAAAATATTTAGAAAGTTATGTGTATTTTACTTTTAGCTCATTATTTTGATCAAGCTTATTTGAGCTAAAACACAACCTGTCCCAAATCAACCCACTCATAAGTTAAATAGGATACTTTTGAAACAAATTTAAACCTTACTCCCCGCTATGAATCCACTTTGTAGAGGACCATTTGTTTCCGTTAATAACAGAGCAACCACCTATAAATTAAGAACAAATATTAACATTAGTTAATCACTATAACAAAAATTGTTTTCTCGTCAACCAACACTAAAAGTTAGGTTTCAATCTAAGCCGTGTTCCAACCCGTTATCCAATCTGACATGTCTATTTATTAAAATCCTTAGATTACTACAACTATAATAATATAGTTTTTTTGTTTATATTTAACACGTTAATATTTAGAAAAAATTTAAAAATATAAAATGAACCAAAAAAGGTTTTTTTTTTTTTTGTCAAGCGGCCTTTTTCAAACAACACTGAAAGCTATCATTTTTGATTACTTATCCAACCTGAAAGACCTGTCTATTTGTCAAAATATTTAGATTATTATAAATATTATAACATACTTTTTGTAATCATGTTTAGCGTATCAATATTTGTAAAAGTATCCCAGAAATATTTTTTGGTCAACAAACACCTAAAGTCAAAAGATCCCAAAAATATGTTTTGGTCAGCCAACACCTAAATTTATCGTATTAATCCAATCATCTCACCCCATTCTTCAACATATGTGCTAAAAAACCAAACCCAAACAAAAATCGTTGGTTTGGTTTTATATTTCCGTAAAAACCGATCTTTAGGTTTGGTTTTAGTTTTGCATGCATTTAAAACCGAAAAAACTAAACCAGGTTTACTTTAATTTTGAATTTAAATATTAATTAATTTACAAGAATTCAAACAATAGTGTTACTCGGAATATTTATCCCAAATGTATCATAATCAAATTTTTATTAACTAACAAAAATAGTTAGTCTCAAGTTCATTATTTGGAGCCAAACTTATTTTTGGCCCAAAAATTTCAAGCCCAGACGATAATACCAAAACATCGAACTGAACCTAAACCGAAAATTGAAAAACCAAAAAAAAAGAAAAAAAGACGCTGAACATATTTTAAAACTTAAAACTGAAATTTCGGTTTTTGGTTCGGTTTGAGTCAAAAACCAACCCAGATTGACTCATGCACACACAAACGTTTAGATACATGTTAGCCATTCCAAAAAAAAATTAAAAATAATAAAGAGTGAAACTTACAAGTACATAAGAACCGTAGCCATTCATTGACCACCATTCTTGCCATTAAGGAAGCAGCAAAATTGAGGTTTGTATTGCTGCCCATCTTAATAATGTAGAACTTGCAGTCCTTCCTCATTTTCTGCACACAAATTCTCACAAGCATGTGCTCGAATGCTCGATCAATATAACACCTGCAATTAAAAGCAAGAAATCTCATTGATTTTTAAACTAAAAAATGGACATGAAATTGTATAAAACAAAAAATCACGAACACTCATAGTACCTCAGAATGTCTGGATGACATCATGGTATTTGGGGTCCTTTTGAAGTTCCTCAATAAACACAAACTGACTAACACACCACTCGTTTTCCCATCATCATATAGAATTGTAACATTCCTATTTTCTTAGTTCTAAATAAAATAATATATGTGTATGCTATGACCTTGAAAATAAATAAGTAAATGAAGGACCATTATTAATAAATTAGAAGTGGCTTGTTTACATAGCTAGATTAATAGACTCACATTCAATCATCTTTCTAAAAGTTAAAGTGAAACGTCCGACTTTTAGAAATAATAAATAAAGTAATATTTAAATAAAGTTTGTTATTTAATCGTCGTATAATAATAAGTCATAAATTAAAATGAGAGATGGTAGGCTTAAATGGATATGGACTTAAAAATAAAACATGGACTTAGTGAATTAATGGGCCTAAGGTCCATGAGATAAGGGTATAAGTACCCTTTAAACCTTCCCTAAAACTCTAGATCTCATAATTCCCTACCTTTCCATTTTACCAACACACACTCTCCATACTTTGAAACCCGAGAACGAGATCCAAGTCGTTTTAGTGATTTTCGCATCCAAACAACAAGAAGAATCAAGATCTAGCTCGTGTCAAGATTAAGCTCTAAAACGAATTTCGCTAGAGGTAAGTTTGTAGTGTAAAGGTGGTTCATTTGGTGTCGGTTCTCCATGAAAATTGGTAGAACAATAGATCGGGGTCTAAAGGTTAATAAAAATATAAACTTGACGTAAAAATGTGAACTTTGAGGGTCGGATTCGTTTAACTCGTTAGTTAAGTTTGGCTCGTTCATGACTTGTAGATCTAACGCGAGTTTGGCTCTTTGCAAGCCTAGAATATAATATTTGAAGCTTGAATCTAACCAAGTTTATATTTTAGTTGTTAATATTAATAGAAATAAATTAATAAAAGTATTAATAATAATACTAATAATAATATAATAATAATAATAATTCTCGTAAACAAAGAAGAAAGAAGAAAGTAGAAGGAAAAAGAAAGGAAAAGAGAAAGAAAAGAAAAAGGAAAAAGGAAAGGAAAAGGAGCTCATGATGAGCAGCCAATGTGTGTATAAAAGGTTGGGAAGGTAAACATTAAACACACACACATGCTGGCTGGGTGGATAAGACACGAGCTTGGGAACCGGAGGTCACGATTGAATCCCAGCTTTTGCGCGAATTCTTTTTATGCGAAGAAGGCTATGCGAAACAGACCAGGTCCAAGCGAAGCGAACTAAGTCCAAGCGAAGCGAACTGAATCCAAGCGAAGCGAACCAAGTCCAAGCGAAGGAAACTGAATCCAAGCGAAGCGAACTGAGAGGGGTTCAAGCGAAGCGAACTGAGGGGTTCATGCGATGTGAACTGGGCCATTCCTAGTTAATCCAAGATAATCCAACAAAATAAACCAAACCAACCAACTTCGTTATCTCCGTATAACTCGATATATTTTAAGATAAATAATCAATTGAAGAAAAGGAATATATTTGTATATTTATATATAATTAAAAGAAAGGTACATATATATATATACACATACACAATAATATATTAAAGGAAAGGAACATGTATTAATGGAGAAGATATATATATATATAATAATGGGAGGATAAGAACGCAAAATAAAGACCATCGTTAAATAAAGTTATTTCGTTAGATTTGTTAACCCAAACAAACGAGCCTAGCATATCAAGTACGCTAGACTAATAAATACGAATCTAATTAATTATGTTAGTACATGGTTAATTAATGAATATATGTGTTAAACAGTTAGCCGCGCACAACTCAGGAAGGGCATTACTATAAACGATGAACGTAACATGATCCAGGTGAGCTCTAGCCCCTTTTATGTGTTATGTTTTTGGGGCTGTGTGCATACTACGATGTGTTTAGATTTTTACACTTAACTTAAATGGTAAGTGTATATTAGATACATGTTTGTGTATGAATGTGAACGTTATGAATTGATTAATTAGTATGCACGTAATGTTATATTAGTTATGATTGAAGGAATTTAAAAGGAAATGAAATGAAGTTAGAATGGTATGGTATGTTAGAGGGCACCGGACCCTAATAATAACCGAGGTATGTAGGGCACTAGACCCTTATAATATCCAAGGTAAGTAGGGACTGGACTTTGAGGAGATCCAAGGTATGAAGGACACAGGATCCTTATAATTCCGAGGTATGTAGGGCACTGGACCCTTATAAGATCCAAGGTAAGTGAGGACCGGATCTTTATAGTATCCGAGGTATGTTGTTAGTATGAAAGTATGAATGTATGTATGTATGTACGTATATATGATTGAATGATAGACGAATGAGTAAGTATCAATAAGTATCTTCGGACGGTATTGGTAAGTAAGTGGATGTAATGTACGTTAATTAACTAGAACTCACTCAGCGTAGCTGACTTTTAGTATGCACGCAGGCAAGTAGAATGAGACAAGTTGCTTGATGAGGACACGTGGCAAAGAGGAAGACTGGCATCGCTATGAAGAAGACACCATGTCATTTAATGTTTTATGTTTTATGGATTTATGTTATGATGTTTAAGACGAGATGGTTATGTTATGAATGAATGACTTTTAATTCCGCGAAAAGTTTTAATTAACTCTGATTTTACGAATTATGTGGATGAGTAAATCCAACCAGCAAGAAAGTAGGGTACCCGGGTAGGGGGCTTTACAGGTTGGTATCAGAGCATAAGTTCGAGAGAATAAGTATCCTACATGCTTATACTCGAACAGAGAATGGGACGAAAGGAAGAAAAGAAAGAAGATGCCAGTTAGAGAATGCCATGTGTCACTCAAGCAAGCCTAATACGTGAACTTCCTTACGTTTAACGTAGAGAAGTAAGAGGTTTATATGAATTGTTTAAGATAGAATTGCTTGCTTAAGTTTGAAATGTTTGACTGTTTAACTGCATTAAGTAGAACCGAGCATGAGTAGACTCACGAAAGGAAGCGTATAGGACACGGAAAGTAGCGTGAGCAGCTAATCCCAGCTGGCCACTGTTATTACCTGCAGCCTCACTATCCTTGAACTAAATAGTTCCTAACGTGACGATATTTGTGTTTTTCCCTTAGAATTCAAATGGCTGGTGCTAAGACTACTGGACAATGGGGACGCACGGGACGCGGTGGTAGGCCACGTGTTAACCAAATACCTCCTGAGGAACCCGTTAATGAGCAGAGTGAAGAACGAAGCATGACAGTGAGAGAAGAAGAGCAACAGCTCGACCCTGTTATTCAACTGCGATTTCTCAGGCTGTTGCTGCTGCAGTGAAGAATCTCCAATCAGATAAGTCTACTGGAAGCCGTACTGAGACTGTTGAGAAGACTGGTGAAAGTAGTAAAAAGGATACCCAGACTGAGGATGAGGCATCAAGTGAAGTTCCTCCTGTGAAGGTTAATGGTGACAAGAGAGGCCGAGGTGGTTGCAAGTACAGAACCTTCAAAGGTTGTGACCCACCCCAGCTAACTGGTACTGGTGACGCGATCGCTACTCTGCAGTGGACAACCGCAATGGATAAGGTTATCCGCATTAGCGAGTGTCGTCTCGACCAAGCTGTAGGCTTCGCTACCCAATCATTTGCTGATTAGACTATGTTTTGGTGGGAAACTGTTGAACAAAGGAAGTCTGCTGCTGAGATTAAGGCTATGAGGTGGGATGATCTGAGAGAGATGGTGTTGAGGAAGTTTTGTGTTGATTTTGAGGTTGAGAAAGCAGAGATGAAGTTTCTGAATCTGAAAGCGGGAAAAATGACACACCGCGAGTACACTACCGAGTTCAACCGTATGTACAGGCTGGTGCCGGAAATGGTGAACATGGAAGCCAAGAGGATCAAGTGTTATATCAGGGGGCTTCCACAGAACGTCCGCACACTGGTCAAGGCAAATAGACCTGCTACCTTTGATTCCGCGGTCGAACTGGCGGAAATGGTCTATGATGACTTGGCGGTGGACGACGTTGTGGTGGAAGTGAAGAAAGATAAGAAGTGGGATAATCAGGGAAAGAGGCACGGTACTTAGTTATGGAACCCCAAGGATAAGAAGCAGAAGGTGTGGAAAGGAAATTGTGTAAGACTTGTGGTAAGATTCATGGTGGTGAATGTAAGTGGGGTGCTGGTACTGATGTCTGTCATAAGTGTGGAAAACATCATGGAGGAGAGTGCAGACTTGGGTCAAACGTCTGTTTTAAGTGCGGGAAGGCGGTGCATTATGCTCATGAATGTAACACAAAACCCACATGCTACAAATGTGAGAAGACAGGTCACATAGCTCGAGAATGCACTGAGGGTGAAGCTGGAGGAAGTGGGAAGAGAGATGTTGAGAAGAATAGGCCGAGGACCAGGGCCTACATGATGACACAGGAGAAAGCTAAACAAATTCCTGATGTTGTGACAGGTATATTTCTCGTAAACGGTCTTTCTGCTTCTGTTTTATTCGATTCAGGTGCTAATTGAAGTTTCGTAGATGTGATGTTTTGTGAGTTAGCTAAAATGGCATGTTGTCGAGTGCCTAAAACGTTTATGGTAGAAACGGCTAGTGATACCTCTGTTAGGATCTTGAGAATGGTGAAGAACGGTAAGATAGAATTAGAAGGATGTGAGTTCCCTGTTACTCTTTATGTAATGACCTTAGGAAGGTTCGATGTGGTTTTGGGAATGTATTGGTTGTCTGAGTTCGAAGCTCAGATAGTATGTAAGAGTAGGTTAATAAGGTTAAAGTCCTTGGATGGTGGTACAGTGACGGTTTATGGTGATAAGGAAAGTAAAGGGTTTAACGTCATTTCGATGATAAAAGCCGATAAGATGTTAAAGCGAGGGTGCGGTGCCTACCTGGCGTATGTTGTCGACGCTTTGGTTGAGGCAAAAGAAGTGAAAGATGTTCCTATAGTGTGCGACTATCCCGAGGTGTTCCCTGAGGACCTTCCGGGGTTGCCACCGGAACGAGAGGTAGAATTTCAGATTGAGTTAGTACCAGGAGCACAGCTCGTCGCGAAAGCACCATACCGACTAGCGCCGTCTGAAATGAAAGAACTAATGTCCTAACTGCAAGAACTCCTCGACAAAGGTTTCATACGACCGAGTGTTTCCCCGTGGGGAGCGTCGGTGTTGTTCGTGAAGAAGAAAGATGGAAGTATGAGGATGTGTATCGATTAACGTGAGCTGAATAAGCTTACAGTGAAGAATAGATATCCGTTGCCACGGATTGACGACTTGTTCAATCAGTTACAAGGTGCTAGCTGGTTCTCGCGGATTGACCTTCGATCGGGCTATCATCAGTTGAAGGTGAAAGAGGCAGACATTCCTAAAACAGCGTTTCGGATGCGGTATGGACACTACGAGTTCCTCGTGATGTCATTCGGTCTAACGAATGCCCCCGCGGCATTTATAGACATGATGAATAGGGTATGTCGACCAATGTTAGACAAGTCGGTTATCGTTTTCATCGACGATATACTGATTTGTTCAAAAAGCGAGTCTGATCATGCTATGCATCTAAGAGAAGTATTGGAAGTTTTGAAAGAGGAGAAACTGTACGCCAAATTCTCGAAATGCGCGTTATAGTTGTTTAAAGTGCAGTTTTTAGGTCACATAATCACTCCTGAAGGGATTACTGTGGACCCAGCTAAGATTGAGGCAATAAAGAATTGGAAGACGTCGCAAAATCCGACTGAGATACGCAGTTTCTTAGGGTTGGCCGGTTATTATCGGAGATTCATTCAAGGTTTCTCCAAGATATCCGCACCGTTGACCAGTATGGCCCGAAAGACTGTGGTGTTCAGTTGGGGTAAATCCAGGAAGAGGCGTTTGAAGAATTAAAGAAAAGGCTCACGCAAGCTTCGATTCTTGTTTTACCCGATGGTAATGAGGATTTAGAAGTTTATGCTGACGCTTCATATCAAGGGTTAGGATGCGTGTTGATGCAACGAGGAAAGGTCATAGCTTATGCGTCCAGACAACTGAAGGTTCACGAATGTACTACCCGACGCATGACTTAGAGTTAGCAGCTGTAGTACATGCTCTTAAGATCTGGAGACATTACTTGTATGGTACCAATTGTACTATCTACACAGATCACAAGAGTTTGAAGTACTTCTTTGAGCAGAAAGAATTGAATATGAGACAGAGAAGGTGGCTAGAGTTGATCAAAAACTATGACTGTGAAATCAAGTATTACCCAGGAAGGGCTAATGTAGTTGCCGACGCCTTAAGCCGGAAGAATGAGGAAGTGTTAGCTACTGTAATGTACGTTAATTACCTGGGAAGGGCTAATGTAATGTACGTTAATTAACTAGAACTCACTCAGCGTAGCTGACTTTTAGTATGCACGCAGACAAGTAGAATGAGACAAGTTGCTTGATGAGGACACGTGACAATAAGAGGAAGACTGGCATCGCTATGAAGAAGACACCGTGTCATTTAATGTTTTATGGATTTATGTTATGAAGTTTAAGACAAGATGGTTATGTTATGAATGAATGAATGACTTTTAATTCCGCGAAAAGTTTTAATTAACTTTGATTTTATGAATTATGTGAATGAGTAAATCCAACCAGCAAGAAAGTAGGGCACCCGGGTAGGGAGCTTTACATAAAGCCATACAGTCATAACTCAAATAGCTTTAGTTTTATACTTGTTGCAACTATAATTTTAATGTCACATATAACAACCTACTTAGGTTTTTCTTAAATGGCATCAAGACTCTCTCTAGCTTATTCTTAGATTGCATTTTTCGATTTTACAATCGCGGAACTTGAACCTTCATCATTTAAAAAGATAAAAATTTATCAAATAACTTATTATTTACACATTTTTAACCAATTTATTTGTCTAGCATCTTATTATTTTTGTAGCAATGCTACAACAACGGTAATAAACTAACACATTTGTCACGAAACAATTTTAATAAAGCATTAGATGAGTGAAGACATTTTATGTGAAAGTTGTGAAATATGAAATGGAACCTAAAAAACGGCATCCCTCAACCATTCATTCTAATTTCAATATTGATTTCATACATACAAACGTGAAACATAATCAAACATACAAACAATAAGAACACCCTCATAAAGTGTCACACGATAACAGTGGGACATCGAGACAATAAAATAGTGCTGAGACGATTGAGTTTTGTTGTATGTGTGTTATTAGGTTGCATGATATATGTGTTTGTTTGACATTATGATAAAATAGATAATGAGTTTTCTTAACCTAAGTTATGCATTGGATAATAAAAATGCACCTATTAAAACAGAGTTATAATTATTATAAACAACACATCAAGCAAGTATAATTACTAAAATGTTCAAATGTGATGAAAAAAAAAATATTTTGTAACATTAATTTTACATTAATCTTTTTTATATATATATAATTCGGGTCTTCATTTTTACATACCCCATGGAAGAAAAAGAAAATAAAATGCGTACATAATAAACTGGCGTTTATTGTTAAGTAAACTACAGTTTGTAGTAAAAAATCATATAAATACTAAAAAGTATGTATGAAAAAAAAAGAAAATTAGAATTTAATAGTCCTAACTTTATGTTATTGGCTGATAATAATCTCAATTTAGTTTATTCCCACCAGTGGTCCCAAATTTAAAAAAGTTAGCTTTCAATGGTCCTCCGTTAAGAAAAATCTAATGGCGTTAAGTTTTTTCTTAATTTCAAACTGTTTTTTTAGAGCTTTTGATCGGAAGGAGGATACGAGTGGATTAACGTAAAACTTAACACGAAATGATGTTTCAAATGGCTTGATTAGTGCTTCAAATCGGGTGTTTTAGCTTCAAATTAACAAAAATTAAGTTGTTTGGAGTATCGTTTCGAGTTAAGTTTTACATCAATCGACTCGTATCCTTCTTTCGATCAAAAGCCCTAAAAATCAGTTTGAAATTCAGAAAAAACTTATCGTTGTTAGGTTTTTTTTTAACGGGGGACCATTGAGAGCCAACTTTTTTAAATTTGGGACCACTGGTGATAATAAACTAAGTTAGAATTATTATCGGCCAATAACAGAAAGTTGAGATTATTAAAATCCAATTTTCTAAAAAAAAAAAAAAACCCCTAACACAAATAGTAAGAAAAAAGACACACAAAAAAAAAAAATCATATTCCACTTTATTTTCCCCCCTAATTGTTACCATACATTTTATATATGCTATATATATATATGTCACGTTATCATAATTCATATTCCTCATATGCTTCACACAACCACACCAATGGCGTCCATCTTCTTCCTCACCATCCTCACACTCACACTCACACTCACACTCTTAACACCACACCTCTCTCACGCCCAACTCACCTGCACCACCCAAAAGTTCACCAACAACAAACTATACAACCACTGCAACGACTTACCTAGCCTCAACTCCTACCTCCACTGGTCTCTCAACTCACCCAAAAACACTCTTTCCATCGCCTTCATAGCACCTCCGCCCACAGCCTCCGGGTGGGTCTCATGGGCCATCAATCCCAGCGGTGAAGGCATGGCCGGAGCACAAGCGTTACTAGCCTACAAAGCATCCAATGGAACCATGGTGGTCAAGACGTATAACATTAGTTCTTATACTTCCATTGTGGAGGGTAAGTTGGCTTTTGATGTTAAGGATACAAGAGCTGAGTATTCTGATGGGTTGATTAAGTTATTTGCGACGGTTGTGTTGCCGGAAAAGGGTAAGACTGCGGTTAATCAGGTTTGGCAAGTGGGGCCCTCGGTGACCGAAGAAGGGTTTCCGGCGAAACATGCGTTTTTGCCGGTGAATTTGGCGGCGAAAGGGCGGTTGGATTTGTTGAGTGGACGGAGTACCGGTGGGAGTGGTGGTGGTTCTCGCACCAGAAAGAGAAATGTAAGTACTACATTCTTTTTCGTCGGTTTTATAAATAACTATGCTATGAATGAAATTTTATTGGATGCGTTTGCTTGATGAATATTAAATTTCTGAATTATAATATTGTTTGGTTAATTAAAATTTAAATAAGATGCATTAGAGTTTAGAACATTAGAATGGTTCATGGGTCAAACCAGGTTGACCGATTGGATTTCTTTGTTTTGTACTTTAGTTGTTTAGTTCATGTGTCAACTGCCAACTAGGTTGTTGTTCCTGGCAATTGGATTTGGGGGTTTTAACTTTTAAGCTTTCCCTATTTTTAGTGATTACTTTAACCATTTTACATTGTTTAATACCATTCGGAGTAACTTTTATTTTTATTGGAAATTCTGCTTTTCTTTCTAGCTGTTTTTGGTTAATGGAAATTCTTTTGGTTTATCATTTATGCAATTATGTTGATTGTCAATAAATACATTAAGATTCTAGTAGACTTTATTGATTCAACAAAAAAAGATAATTGAAAATTGAATTGTAATTTATATTGTTATTTAATTTCTCAGATTCATGGGATACTGAATGCGGTTAGCTGGGGAATTCTTTTTCCAGTTGGAATAATCATTGCTAGATACCTTAGAGCATTCCCATCTGCAGATCCAGCATGGTTTTATCTTCATGCTTTCTGCCAAGTTTCGGGTTATGCGGTTGGGGTTGCGGGTTGGGCAACCGGGCTCAAACTTGGATCCGATTCAAAGGGTGTCACGTACAACACTCACCGTGACATCGGGATTGCTCTATTTTCTCTTGCAACTGTCCAGGTGAGTCAAACTTCGCTTGGCATATTTCAATTTGATGCATTGTATTACACAGAATACATATGAAATTTTGGGTATTTTGATATCCTAAAAGTTAAAATGCATAATACACATATCATGTTGATTTTTTAGGTCAAACTTATTGATATTCACCTTCATCATGCATATCTATCTTTTTGCAATCCTAGCCCCTATAAGTTTGTACATATAGCACAGAGCATATAGTTGTGATAATTTGTACAAATTTTTGGCAGGTGATATGGGTTTGGTCTCAAAAAGTCAAAAGTCAATCTTTATGACTTTCTGTTTCTTTATATTCATTAAAATGGAAGGATTGCAATTTAATAATTAAAAGACAATTTCCATCTAACATCAAAAGAGCTGATGCATCACATGGAGCTATTTTAATTTAATAATTACAATAGAAGTTGGTTTTCATTTATTTTTTAGCAAAAGTAAATAGCCAATATTCACTTATGGTTCACAAACAAAATTAATTGCATAGTTATGTAATCTTATTTTTGGTCATTTTTAGGTTTTTGCATTGTTCTTGAGACCGAACAAGGACCACAAGTTAAGGTTTTATTGGAACATCTATCACCATGGGATCGGGTACGCGATCCTTGTTCTTGGAGTCATCAATGTGTTCAAGGGTCTTGATATATTATCACCAGAAAGCAAATGGAGAGCATCCTACATAATTGTGATATCCACATTGGGTGGAATTGCTTTATTACTAGAGGTCATTACATGGATTATCATCTTAAAAAGAAAATCCAGTAAATCCACCAAACCCTATGACAACAAGCAACAGCCATTGGCGCCATAGATTGACCTTCATATTTATGTATCTTTTTAGTGGCTTATTTATCATGTTCTTGTTAATTATCTTCTTGTACAATAGGCCACTACATATGTTACTAATATTAAGTTTGGTTGTAACTTTATTTTGGTACTACGCAATATACAAAACGGGATTTGATTATTCATAATGTGGCACGCCATCTATTTATATCATTCGTACTTTGTTTTGGCAATAACGTCATCATGGTATACTTTTAGTGCACGCTAAATCCACACGGAAATAAATCTAAGAGAACTTGTGGTCATTGCTTTGATGCACACCCCCTTCAAGTACATCATACACACCATTTTCTTGGCATAGGCATGGTCATGAATGATTCCTAGTGCATGATTTCCAACCTATACAAGAACAATAAAGTGCATGCCTGAACACTTGGTCCCAACTCTCTTGATTAGCTTCTCAATTATGATGTTTATAAACATCCATCTAACATGTATAACACTTTGATTGATGTGGGGTAGTTTGATGAGTGGTTAATTTAAAAGGGTTAGTTTTGTAATTTGGAATCTTATGCAAATTATTCTTTAATCGTGTCATTGCATTCATTATGAAAGTGTTTTTCACTTTAACGCCTTTATTAGAACCAATCTCATTGAGCCATGACACACTTTTAGTCCCACACTTGTCTTCTGTTCTTACTTTAGTTCTTTCAATCATCTTTTATAAAATGAGATTCGTGTTATAAATTAGGATACGATGCTAATTAGCAATGGACATGTAGTAAAAAACTAAAGGCATCGATGCCTGATTCGGTTCTCATTCGCCTCATCATGACTTTTAGGACATCTCTCTCATACGTCTATAGATACGAAACATGACATCAATGGTAGAATATCACTTGATTATTCTTTCTCATACGTCTATAAATATTAACAGTAAAAAAGAAGAAAAGGGAAAAACGCGTCAATGTCTTTCTCGAAATTTCATTTGGTAAACACAGCCATCTTTTCTTGGTGGGTAATGATTATTTTTAAAAGAAAATTTGCTGGCCAGGCTTGTAGGAAACAATGTTTAACAAGAAAAGCATACCATGCTCATTCTACCAAAAATGGACCCAAAGTGCAAAAGTTCATTTCATTATTTATTTTTATTTTGAAATGTAACTTTATTATATATATATTATTCAATATTGATGCTCCTTAGTTATTTCATTATATCATACTAAACAGACCCTTACAATATGAATGTGACAATAATCGTATACCAACAACCTATAATCTTAAATATATATATATAAACAAAACTTTTAAAAGCTCTCTGGTTGCTCCCTGCATTTTCTCAAGCCACCAGATTGCTTTATTTGTAAATGGAGGTTTCTCATGCATTTGACCCGAATTCATGGGTATGGGTCTCACAAAACCTAGATAACCATTAAACTGGTTATAACATCTCATTATATTAAAAATTAATCTCACCAAATATTTGATATTTAAATCTTATAAAATAGGAAAATACTAAAACTTAATATCCAATTTTCTAAAAAAAGATATTCTTTATAATTAAAAAACAATTTTATAGTAAAAAAAACTAAGCGAGTCATGGATCTCACCAAACCTAGATAGCTTTCAAACAAGGTTGTAACATTTCATTTATTTACGAAACTCTTTAATCATCAAACCCTAAGTATGTTATTTACCTACTTACAATAAATAAAGTTAAAATCTAAAAAAATATATAAATATTAAAACAAAAAATGAAAGGAAACCCGTAATAAAGGAGGTAAAACTTGTTTATATTCAAAGGAAACCATATGATACTTCTATAAAGTGAGAAAGGTCTATTAGATTACTCAATGAGTCAATTAAGCAAGACTCACGACCCCACTACAAAGGACTAAGCTAACATGCTCACAGTCATATTTCATTTTCACGTGACAATATGATTTTTAAAAATGATAAAAGAAATAAATAAATATGGACGATATAAAATATATGAAAAGAACTATGATGATAAGCAAATTTAATTAAGAATTTAAGATATAGTAGTAGATGGTATTGTATTCTTCAACAATGTATTATGTATTCGATGATAAAAATTAATATGTGGAATAAAGTTGATACGTGAAATAACTTTCGTGTTTATTAATTGGTTGTGTTATCTTGTTAAACAATTAAAAAAATAAGACACACGACGATAACGTATCTTATGACTATATGTAGTCATAAGATACTAACATTTTGCACTTATATAAGTGCAAAATACGACCATGCATACTTACTAACATGTTAAAGTACCCAACAATATTCATTTGAAGATTTTCCAAGGTTCATATATACATGAAAAGTTTTATACACGTTGTCGTCATCGCAAGTAACGATACAGATTATGCTAATTAACATGTGAACCGAATATGACCTGTGAGTCGATACAATGATGTTGAAGGTTTGTGATTGGTGGGGTAATGATCGGGTTGGGTAATGAATGGTGGAGATGTTTTTATGTTTTTTTTAATAAAAAAAAATAATAATAGAGTGATAAGAAATAGGGATCCGTGTTATCAAAGGATGAAAAGGGGTTATCCACTACACACCTTTTATGTATAATGCCTCTATGGTAACGTGACGTCAATAACACACAACGCTGTCATAGGGGCGTTATTTACTACACATGGTCTAAATGATGGATCCATCTTTGATGATTTCATGACACGTTAGGTAGTGATGTGTCCAAACTGGACGAATCAGAAAGTTAAATTGAGCGTGACAATTCAACAAAATACCCCTGTATTTCTGTTTTATAATAATACTCTTTTATTGCAATCTTGTTAAAAAAAGAAAGAAAAAACAGTTATGTTTGAATGTGCATGAAGCTTAGCTTATGTAAGAATAGTTAGAGACTCGCGTAATAAAGAGGGAAACTCATAAAAATACACTATATATGTGTGTTAAAGTTTTTCTATAAAGTTTATATTTCGACATTCATTAGATTCTAGATTCTATATAATTATTCTTAACAATGTGATCACAATATATTTACCATGCGATGCTTGCGAATGGCCATGAACATTAATTTATCTTTTACTTGGTTCATCTTTATCAGCTTGGTTTTAAAAGTTTTATTGTATAACACATGTTCAGTTTTTAATATAAACTAAAAGAAAAAAAACATAGTCATTCGTTGTACATAGTGCATGAAAGACAACGTTAAAAAAAGTGTCTTATATCACATTTAAAATTATCTATAAGTGTGGTTCTAGCATTTTTTTTTAGTTGAAAGTGGTGTTTATGTTAAAGAAAAGAAGAAAGGAAAGGAAAGGGATAAAAGAGAAGAAATAAAAGAGGAGTTAGTGAAAAATCATAATATTGTGTTTCATATATTCATTTAAGAGGGGAAAGAAAAATAAAAGGTGAAATCGAAAGAAGAAAATAAATTTTTCTTTCAAATTGGAAGAAAAGTGGAAAGAAAGGACAATAAAAGAAAGGACAATAAAAGAAAGGAAAGAAAACTTTCCATTCCTTTCCTTTCTCTTCTTAATTTAACTTGGAAACACAACGTTATAGTCTACATATTATAAATTCACAATGCATATAACATTAAAATAAATCATAAAAATTTAGACGTTGGTTCAAAAGTAGACTTGCTCACCTTTTTTGATTTTTCATCGATTTTTAGCTTAGCATATAGTGCCCACTTTATAAAGTATGCTCTCAGGTTTTGAATGTTGATTGATTTAACAACTTTTGGACTTGTCTTGTTCAAGCCGAATAATTGTTAATGACAATGATTCTAACGAGATTAAATCATCAAAAATTAAATAGTCAAAGATTTTTTTAACAATTTTTATGTGTTGATGTATTTATAATTTTATATTTAACTCGTTAAAAGACCGCCGTTCAAACAAATCGTCTAAGATTAAATGTATGAGATTGTGTTTCTCTCGCTTGTAAGGTTGATATATAACTTTTTTTTGTATTTAAGAAAAGTACTTATGTTTTTCTTCTAACAGGTGTAAAAAATAAGAACTTGTAGCATATGTACACACTACACACTACACACTCATATTTTCCTTTGAAGAAATCATGTTTTCAACTACTATAATTCACGTTAAAGCAAAAAAACAAACTTTTACGTCTTTGCTAACGAGAATTTAGAATCTTTCCTCCCGAACAAAAACCAACATTTTGACATAGCATATTAATTTTCAGCGGACGGAGGGTCGGTGATCCTCTTGACCCTCCTTGATTCTACTACTGAATTTATGATACAATCTAACATTTGATTCAACGATCATTGTAATTTCAAGCATATGTTACAAATGAATTAAATTATGATCATCTAAACATTAGGGTAATGCTAAGTTAACCAACTTCTTTTTTAATTTATGTATTAAATTGCTAAAATATGTTATAGATTTTGTCCGTTACTTTTCACATTCATTTACAAATAAAATAAGTGATATGTTTAATGAACCGAGACTAAGCATTCATAGTAGCTTTCTCATCCTCATTTCTAAAAAATCTCCAGTAGTTTATTCCTCATATTTATTTCTATTCAATTAGACAATACTTATTTATTATATTTTTATTACATATTTTCTTTTATTCACTCACAATAAATATAATAAATAATTACAGGAGGTGAATAGTGAAACCTCATATACGGGTTTTACTTTTCATTTCCCATAAAACTTGAAGATGAGGAAATTGACGTCGGATGAAAATGCAAGATGTTAATGGTTTTTAACCTTTTTATTAAATTATAGAGCTAAGATAAAAGTCTTGATGATCTAAATAAAGGTGAAAACCAGTTTTAAACCCAAACCGAACCAGCTTGGTCAACGGCTAGTCAAAACCGGTTTGACTCAAACCGGTTCGGCTTATGAACCGGTTTAGAAGCAAGATAGGCCGGCCCGGTCACGTCGCTTCGGTCCGGTTTATAAACCGGTTCAGTTTTAAAACCGGTTTGGTAGATCTTAAAGAGAACCGGTCCTGAAACTGACGGTTTGGGTTGGTTTGGGTGAAATCGGTTTTAAAACCAAACCGGTTCAGTTCGGTTTGCCTAAAACTGGTTCCAAACCGGTTTTCTTTTACACTATGTAAATAACAAAGATAAAAATGAACACTACAACTTGAGCATAATGACCACTTACCATTTACCAACACGATGGTGATTGGTGAACCGGAGGCCCGGAGCCATGACAGGTTGGGCTAATCTTTAGAATTGTCTTAAATCATAGATATGGGCCTAACTCAATTTACCGGCCCATTAAAGAACACATGATCTAACCCTATTATTCTCAGGTATATCTTAACCCTTTCATTGCTGGGAGGTTTCTAACGCCGCATCGTCGTCTCCATTTGCAGGTTCAAATATTTTCTTCTTATTAATAATCCTTGTTATCGATTTTGACTCTAGATTGGTCAGCATCTTTTAATCTGGGTTTACTTTTGAGCTAAATCAGTATACAAGTTTTTGTGCTTACCATTGTTTTAATTAATGTTAATAGTTCTTATGACTGTTATCTTGTTCATGTTTAATCAGTTTTTATTTATATGATTTGTTTCACATGGATTGAACAATAATGCTCATTCAGCATATTTTAGCTTGTATTCTCTCATAGACAACTTATTTTGTTTGATTTACAATTTATTTTTGTTGCTTGCAAGAAATGATTGATAAATTGTATGTTTTGTATATCATTTAGTTTTATTCGTTTGACTTGTTTCGGTTGAATACTTTATTTTTGTATTGAATTAATTAATATTAGCAATTATACAGTTTGATTTAGTTTTGTGCTCATTTATTTCAGGTAAGCAATGGCGGTTCCTAAGCTCGATAAGAAGATTATCAAGAAGAGGGTCAAGAAGTTCAAGAGGCCCCAGAGTGACTGGAAAATATGTGTCAAGGTATGTAATTATATAAAATAAATTTCATAATCAGCTTGTTTATCCCTTTGATTTATGTGATTTTTTTTATATTGCATGTAACTCAATGCGAGATGGTCAGCAAGTTGACTTTTTTGTTTTTTGTTGCAGGAAAACTGGCGCAGGCCCAAGGGTATCGACTCCCGTGTGAGGAGAAAGTTCAAGGGAGTAACTCTTATGCCCAACATCGGGTACGGGTCAGACAAGAAAACCCGTCACTATTTGCCAAATGGCTTCAAGAAGTTTGTTGTACACAACGCCAAGGAGTTGGAAGTCCTCATGATGCACAACCGGTATTAATAGAAAAGTCACTTCTGTCATTTAATAACATTTATCATTATTTGTTTTAGTTTGTTTGATAACATTTGGAATTTGGACAATTCAGGACATACTGTGCTGAAATAGCACACAATGTGTCTACCCGCAAAAGGAAGGAGATTGTGGAGCGTGCAGCACAGTTGGATGTGGTTGTTACCAACAGTCAAGCCAGGTTACGCAGCCAGGAAGATGAGTAATTTTATGTTTAAGTGTTATTTGCTAGCCCTCAGTTGTGTTACGACTTTGGTGTTTAAGACTTGTATTGCTTTGAATCTTAATTTTGTACTGTCAATTTTGTTACCAAGATTACAAATTACAATGCTTTGTGTGGTTAAGGATATGAGGATGAGTGACAGAGTGATTGTTTTGTTACGTCTTTCTCTTGAGCTAAGGCTACATAAAAGAGAATGCCGTGGATGGTATCTATTTGACCACGATCTGTTGGTATCAGCACTCAATCAGTACACCGATCTAGGACCAAAAACAGAATGAGGTCATAAATCATAACGGGTACCGGTTATGATATTAGACAATAAAGATTGTCGTAATTGGGATAAACCATTACGAGTACTGATTTTGATAGTCTGAAGGCTACGTGTCTTAACTTCATTAACAAATCTTTGTTATGTGATTTACTTGTTCTACATAATTCAAAGGCAACTTTTTCCAATATTTGAAAATGAAGTTTTGCTTAGCTAAATGAGCTTTTGACACATGTATTATAAGATTATTATAAGATTTGGTTTGAGTTGAAGCAGCTTCAGTTCAAGTTTGTACTTGTTTACTACTTTACTTCAAGGTATGTTAACCTTTAGTGTTTAGCGAGTCAACCCATGACTGTATATTGCTGATTTTACACCTTTAAATTGACCTAATAAATATTTTTATATAAATGAAGCATTTTAAAAATTGTTTGCGCCCTCAGTTTTAGGTTTATTTGCGTTTAATACTCGTCAAATGAATATTGTATTCTCGCACTTTTTGTAAGACTATCTATATCCATCCCTAGATCCATTGCCTAGGTGGCAATTGACATGATCCTTCCAAGGGCATGACTTGGAGAGAGGGTCTGCTCATGGGCGTGTAAGACGTGTTTGTGTTTGTGTAACAAGTGTGTTTGTGACGCGTATCATGTATTAATTGTTTTCTTGTTTTATATTATCTAAAGTTTTTCAACTACTATTTTCATGATTGATGACTTGTATGCACACCATCATAACACATGGAATATTAAAACAACAAAAGAAAGCTGCATGTTGCCGCGATGAACCAACACGAATTGAATGGTAACAGAAGAAAGCTCTTTGTGGCGATGAATGTACGTAAATTCAAACGGTATCGATTGTATCAGTATGTACGTAAATTCAAATGTATCAGTCTTAAATCGTAAATATTGAATTCACTTGTTATATACTTTTCATATTATCATTAATCTTATACTTTTGAACTCCCTCTAAGCAAACTCTAACCACCAGGGATACCACTGTATTCAAACTCATCACCACCTCCAAAAAATCATCTCCAAGTCCTATATTGGTGAATAATGGTGATGCACTTACGGTGGTATCGATTCTAGAGAGTGTACAGCTTGCAGCTACACTTGTACTCTACTGCATGGATCCGAATGGCAAAATATTTTGAAACAGGTGTTAAAGGCATCAACTGTGGCATAAAACGTGGCAAGTAATTCCCTATAGCTACTGTCTATTGAAAACAGTACCATGTTCCTACTTTAATTATCAAATCAATTAAGCAAGCAAGCTAGTCCCATATATTATGGTTATTGGTACAATGTGAAGCAATTTAGGCCGCCGCACATATAGAAACCGAATATCCCCGATGAGTCCGCATACTGTGAGGAGTGTATCGCAATTCTTCGTCAAGCCACCGCACGACCTCTCACAAGACAAAAAACAACCCATATACTTGACACCCTTTGAGCTCAGCCTTCTCAACCTTAAATACATCCAAAAGGGTCTCATTTACGCAAAACCAAAACCGAACCAAGATTTCTCCATGATTGCTTTCTTGGATGACCTCCGCGGCTCTCTCTCCGCCACCCTCACTCATTTCTACCCTCTCGCTGCCCGCTTATCCACTCGAAAACAACAAAACCCACCTTCATATGTCATCTACATAAACCCTGAAAACAGCCCCGGAGTCAAGTTTGTTCATGCAAACGTGGACCTAACTGTCTCCGACATTCTTACGCCCGCTGATGTTCCCTCAGTTGTTTATTCATTCTTCGACCTTAATGACACTTTTAACCATGACGCGTTGAACCACAACGCCCACACCGTCCCTTTATTAGCGATTCAGGTAACCGAGCTTACCGATGGAATCTTCATCGGTTGCTCCTTTAACCACGTTATTGCGGATGGAACATCTTTCTGGCATTTCATGAATGCTTGGAGTGAAATATTTAAATCCAAAGAGAAAAATAACTATTTAATTTCGCGTCCTCCGATACTCAAACGATGGGTCCTTGAAGGATACAATCCTATCACGAGTTTGCCATTTACTCATCACGAGCAATTCATCGAAACGGTTTGGGTTTGAATATTCACAAATAAAAATGAGTGTTTCATTTCACCTCACCCGCAGTCTCTAAACTCAAAGCAAAAGCAAATGAAGAATGCAACACGCAAAAGATATCGAGTTTACAGGCAGTGTCCGCACTTTTGTGGAGGTGCCTAACTCGGGCTAGGCACCAACCATGCAATAGTGAAACCGTTTGTGTAATTGTTGCTGATAACCGGCGTAGGGTGAAACCGCCAATGTCGGACGATCACTTTGGGAGTCCGATTGGTCTGGTGATGTGCTCAACAACGGTTGGGGATCTAATGGCTCACGGGCTTGGATGGGCGGCTTTGAAGACGCATGAAGCGGTGTCAAATTACGACTGTGCATCGGTGAAAGAGTGGGTTGAGTCATGGTATAGAAACCCTACGGTGTATAAAACGAATGGAGTATTCCATCCGAATCTTGTTCACATTGGGGGGTCGCCGACGTTTGACGCGTATGGGTGCGAATTTGGGTTAGGGAAGGCGGTTGCGGGTAGAAGTGGGTTCATGAACAAAGGGAACGGGATAGTTGTGATGCATCCAGGCCGTGAAGGGGGCCGGAGCATGGACGCAGAAATATGCTTATTACCCGAATATATGATGGATCTTGAACGTGACGAGGAGTTCATAAGTGCTCGAAAATAGTATAGTAACTAAGTAGAATAAATTAAGTTAAGATAGTGTTATGATGTTTTGAATAAGTTTTATTTTACATTTTGTGTGATTTTATATTCAATAAGTAAGAATCTTTTTCATTAAGTAAAATATTAGTGTAACGTATTGGTGACTAGCATTAACACTCCTTGTACTCGGAATAAACGGATATAGTGTCACGTAGTTGTGACTAGCATTACATAAAAAGGGGTAAATAGGGGTGTGCATAAGTCGTGTATACTTGAAAAAGACTGAAAACCGGACCTAAAAATACCTGATAAAGACTGACCCGAGCATTGCAGATCTATTTTTGGTCTTAGTTTTTTATAGAAGTCGGTCTCGGGTCGGTTGCCCTGAAAACTATAAAAAAAACCGGACCGACTAAATATATATACAAAATCTAAGCAAGAAGGGTAAAGCCCAACCAATATTTCCAACCCATATCATTGTTTCTGAAGCAAAAATCTGCATCAACACCCACATTCACTTTACATGTGTATAGCTGCTGAAACAACGAGAGTGGCCCAGAGAGTAAATGGCGATCTTTTGTTGTTGGAGAGTTCTTTGTTCTTCATAGATCTAGAAAGAATTAGGTGGTGAAAAGAGATGATATGTGATAAAAGGAAAAGTAAATCAATAAAAGCAACTTTATTGTGACTGTGAGTCTCAAAATTGAATGCTATTGAAGAAACACTAAGTGACCCCGGCAGATTAAGGATAATCTTAGGGTTAAGTAGATGTTTCCCACGAGGGTTAGGTCCGGCAAAGATGGTTATTCTTCTCAACCTGCAAAACAGACACCGTGAGCTCGTCACTGAGAAGGGGGGGGGTTCCTCCTTGTGACCACCCTCCGGCGTGAGAATCAGACTAGATTACTCTGAATATAAGTGTATATTAAGAGAAATAGCTAGAGACGATAAGATAATATCAGATGATCTGTCCTGATACCGTTCCAAGGTGTTGGAGTATTTATAGCCGAAGGTAGGTTTCCAAGCAGGTACAGCCAGCTGTATAATATTCCTTTTCCACCAACTGTGGGCTACGTACGTGCCATGCTGGTGGTTGGTGGGTAGGCAGCGGCTAATAGTGACATGGCCGGCTGTGTACTAATCCTTTTCCACCAACTACAGACAATGTACGTGCCACGATGAGGGTTGGTGGGTAGGTAGCGGCTGATAGTGACATTTTGTACTGGAGCATGCTCCTCCTCGTACTATTGTCGGTGAGCTGTCACCCTGTGATTGGTTCATGGGCTGCTTTGGTCAGATCTTGTCTATTTTGTCCATACCTGGCAGGTATAGTACAAAAGATCTTCCAGAAGCATACGGACTGGCTCTTTTGGGCGGGAATATTCCCGCCTTGCTCACTCCTTCTTCAGGTGACATTGCTGAAGTATTAAGAGTTAGTGTCTTATGCTTGTAGCTTTACTGTTAGTGCGGGTGGCCTTCCTTCTCAGCTTGTACCCATAGCTGCGGGAACAGGCAGGGTACTGTACCAAGGGAGGCTTTCCTGCGGGAACAGCTGGCTTACGGCGTGTAAGGTCTTCATCTATCTGAGCATGGTGGGTCTTGCGGAACCAGTTGGTCTTTGCGCAGACGTACCCCATCAAGGTGTGTCTTGCGGGTCCAACTGGGCTTTGCGAAGACCTACCTCTTCAAGTCCCCCCAGTCCATTGTTCTTCTCATGAATTAGTGAGGTGAACTTTTGGACTTTAAGCAAGGGGTTTTGAAAGAGGTTTTTGTTTTTTAAGGTTTTCCGTGGGGATTCTTCCCGCGGTTTTCCTAATGTCACTTGCAGAAATTCCCGACTTTTCTGCCTGATCTTTGGTTATGATGCGGGTAGGTGTTTAACCTCTCCACAAGTCGGGAGCGTTGAGTTTCACTTGTATAGGCTCTCCACGAGGTTTTGGTAGTTTTGGACATATTGATCAGTTATGTTAAACCACCAATTCCGCCTTGAAGTTTCAAACAAGCTAGTTCTTAACGTTCCCGCTATGCGGAGGTGTTATTTCCCTTTCCGCAAGCACGGCCCATAAGATCCTTCTTGGCTTCAATTCCCCGCAAGCACGGCCCATAAAAAAGTGTTAAAAAAAATTCTCAGTTTAGCTAAATTATACATATATGTATAATATGTACATATATGTACACACATGTTTTTTTCTTATACACATATGTATAATTTAAGGTAAATGATAATGTACATATGTGTACATTACGTAACTAGAGATTAAATGAAAGTATACATATGTGTATAGGTTTAATACGAATTAAAAAGGAAAAAAAACCGGTTTTTTTAATGAAACCGGAATGAAATATAAGAATTTTGGTTTTTTTACTTTTTAAAATTTTTCGTTTTTTTTTGTTTTATAATTTTTTAAATATTTTTTTAGAGGTTTTTTAATGGTCCAAAATGGTTCTCAAAGTTCTTAATTTGCCAATGGTTTTTTCTTAGGATCCTTACCCTATATATACATATGTGTGTGTGTGAGTCGAGATCGTTCGATAGGTTATGTAGGATAATAATCAGTGGCGAAGCTTGGATGAGTTCATCGGTGGCGGACTCAAAATGTATTAAAAAATAAAAAATGCGGGGGGGGGGGGGGGGGGGGGGCTCATATTTTAAATCAAAAATGAGTAACTTTATGCTACGTATAAAAATTTTCGGGTTAAAACAGATAAATTTACACAACTGGTCAAAAGAATAGGCGGGGGGGGGGGGGGGGGGGGTGGACCCCGAGCCCTAACTAAACTTCGCCCCTAGTAATAATGCAAATAGAAGAGGGTCTTTGTTTGTTGCATTTTCAACTATGCAAAGTACCGTAACAAATCAGTGTTAGTAAACCTATACGCAATCGTGTTTAGCTAAGTTTTTATGATAATCTTATATCATTCTCTTAATTTTTGTATTTAAAACCATACCGACTACAAATTTGGACTATGGAAAATGTCGGTTACCTTAACAAACCAACTCACATCAAACCGAAACCCCTTGTATCCCCTATGCAAAGCGCGAGCTCTTCCGCTAATGCATTATGAATATAAAAATATTTAGAAAAAAGTAGTAGTACATTATGCATATAACAAATTAACTCGTCTCAACTCTAAAACCGACAAATCTTAGATATTTTTTTTATATTAGAACTCTTAATGCATCAAAATTATTTGGGTAATAATATTAAATCATAGACAAAATAGCAAAAGACGTCTTTTACGTTTAATCATTTTTTCAATAAATATCCTTTAACAAAAGTACTGGCATAAAACAAACTTGATGTTTCAAATCTCTTTCACGTTACGTTCGAGTTAATTTTTCTTGTTAAATCTGACCATGTGCCATGCACATGAGGGTAGAATTGTAATGTTACTATATATTTATTAATTAAAACTAAAAATATATAAACCCCTCTCTCTCTCTATCTCTATCTCTCTCTCCCCCTTCTTTCTTTCTTTCTTTCTTTCTTTTCTTTTCTTCTGATTCTCTATACTCCCTATATGGGTTCTGCAACATCAATTACCACAACCATCACCACCCAAACAACAACCACTTGTTGCCGACCACCACGACGCTAATTATCAAGTCGCTTTATAGGGTGCTTAACATCAACACACGCTAATTGATTTGCTTTCTAGCTGCTGAAATCGCTCACAATATTTAGGGTTTATAGGATTGAATTTCCTTTTAATCGATCCAGTACATCAACACATGAATAAAAAATTCACAAGTTCGTCGTGTAGACATCGGGCGCAGGTGTTTTCTCCGTCAGTTCCTCCGCACGACGGTGATGGTAGCTGTGGTGTACGATGGCGGTGGTGGTTTGAATTGAATGAAGCCGGAGTCGGTTTCTGGCGGATCTAGAAACACTAGATCTAGAAGATGGTGATGGTGGCTGTGATGTATGATGGCGGCGGTGGTTTGAATTGAATGAAGCTGGAATCGGTTTCTGGCGGATCTAGAAACACTAGATCTGGAAGATCGACCTTGTAGGTCAAGATCTAGTTAGGTGTTGGTGGTTGGAGCCGGAATCGATTTCCGGCAAGAATATGTGACAGCGGAAATGGTGCTTCGAAGTCCAACCAGCGGCGAAAATGATGAGTGATGGTGATCGGAGTAGTGATGGTGGTGGTGGTGTGGTAGTTGAAAGGTGAAAGAAAGAAGAGAGAGAGAAGTTTATATTTTTTTTTAGTTTTAATTAATAAATACATAGTAAAAATGTAAAATTGCAATTATGATTAGATTTAACAAGAAAAATTAACTCCGTTAATGATAAAGGACGTAAAGTGAAAGAGATTTTGAAACATCAAATATGTTTTCTGCCATTACTTTTACTAAAAGACGTTTATTAAAAAAACGATCAAATATAAGGGACGTTTTTTTGCTATTTGTCTAAATCATATTTGAAACTTGAAAGTCACTTTAATTGTTTTCTTTAAATCTTTAATTATATAAGAAAAGTGATATTCAAATCCAATTACTCTGCATAACGTGTGCCAGTGATGAAAAGTAAGAGAAGTACAAAAGCTATAAATAAACTTGTTTTCTCTTTCTTTCTTGTCTTAAAAGAAAAAAAAAACCCTTTTAAAACTCTGGTTCGTCTTCTCCTTCTCTTCTTCTCGTCAACGTGAATACAACTCCACTTTCTAGACCATGGACAGCCCCAAGTCCAAACTAACAAAACACATAAACAAAAGGGTGATTCAAAGTGCATTTCATACTATCAGTCTCGGTTTTACTCTGTTAACCCAAAGACCCGAATCCTAACAGACCTGATACCCGGAATATACACAGGTCCAGTCCTCAGTCATGATTCTTTTATCGAGTTCGGTCTCGAGTCGGGTTTAACCCGGGTCGGTCCCGGTTAACTCATTTGCACAGCCCTAGGATTAAATACAACTCTAATCACGCGCCCGTTATGAAGCGAGATTCTACATTCCACAAAATTACATTTACTCACTTCATATAGTAAGTGACATTATATAGGAGCATGTGCAAAATCCTACCTTGCTTTGCCTTCAGGTTGTTAAATGTTAAGCACTGTGTTATTATCCCGCGTGATACATAAGTCAGATAGATAATATTTTGATTTTAATAAATGAATATAAAGATTTATAAAATCAAATAAATTACAAAAGAAAAAAAAATCATGAGAAAGTTATCAAAAATCTAAAAAAAAATTGTTTATATATGATTGTGTATGCCTAACTGGTAACATTTGCATTATATAAGAAAAGAATATCATTAATCAAATATTTTGATTCATAAATAGTATAAAAAAACATATATATTAACATGTTTTCCATATAAAAGTCTTCCAGGATATATCACAGTCCTAAAAAAACTTAGTCCTATTGAAGAAGTTAGGAAAGGTATATCTGCTTATGCTAGTAACATTAAATTATATATATGTTTAATTTACAAATAAAATAGGAAACTACTAAAAAGATGATCAGATGATTATGATAATCGGGCAACCCAATATATCATAACCAAAAGAGTTACTCATGCTAAACTATGAAATACATATGATTATTCATAAATGAATACATCTATTTATTTTACTTATATACTCTTTACAAGAAATAATGTATGTTAACTTTGCAAATAAGTTAGTTACACAAATAAGAGTAATACATTGATCTGGAACGCCGTTTCGTTTATGGCTTACCCTTTCCCGGTGAGCCATCGCCACAGCCAGAAATTCATATGGATTCGCTGGAAAAGGGTGAGATCTTAGAGTTCATCGGGGAAGGAGATGGGTGGCGGCAGCTGTGGAGGGAGGAGGTTGTTGGTAGATTATGTGAAGAAGATGAAGATGATGATTTGGTGGGTTTTATGTGAAAAGACGAAATTCATGTGAAATTTGTTTGGTAAGACGAATTTCAAAAAACACGATTTTCAACTTTTTTTAGAAAACTCACGGCGGAGATGAAAACAGGACCAAACATCACAGAGGAGATGGTTTTCGCGGAGACGATTTTCACACCAAAAATAACGAAGGAGATGCAGTTGATCAGAAAATTATCGGGTGGGGTCAGACTCTTTACACGTGTCAGAATTTTAGTGGCGCCCGAAATCCGTCAGAAACCAAATGCATCGACGAAGATGGTTTTGATTGGATTATTTTCAGAAACTTTTTAAAATTTGGCTTATTTTGAGTTTCTCTCTCATTATTTGGCCTATTTTAGAAAATTTCTCATAATATTTTGATAAAATAAGGTTTAGGGATTTAAAAATTCAAACCAATATTATGGTCTCGAAATCCAAGATTGAAAATGTATTCGTAAGCGCTAATAACTTTGATAAATCTTTTCTTTACAACATGGCTTAAAATATATGCAATCTTTATTGTTAAAATAAATCACGTTGTATGTCAAAGTATATACGAATGTATACATAGTTGTATTAATCTATATACGAATGTATACATAGTTGTATTAATCTATCTATTTATCTATAATATATATAATTGAAACCCCTAAAATCTTACGTGTCGCAATGTAGTCGCTCCCCCTTTTATGGAAGGCACCAGATTACTTGATTTTTAAATGGAGGTCTCTCATTGATTTAACTCAAATTCATAGGTATAGGTCTTACCAAAACCAGATAGCTCTTAAACGGGTTATAACATCTCATTAAATTAAAAATTAATCTTACCAATTATTTGATAGGAAAATTCTATAAAATAGTAATATACTAAAATTTAATATCCAATTTAAAAAGAAAAAGATATTATTTATAATTAATAAACAATTTTATAGTAAAAAACATAAGCAGGTAATGCGTCACAAAATCCAGATAGCTTTTAAACGGGTTATAACATATCATTTTTTATGAAACCCTTTCATCATAAAACCCTAAGTATATTATTAACTTTCTTATAATAAAGAAAATTAAAATCCAAAAAGTAAATATTAAAAAACGAAAAATGTAAAACAACCATTCTCTTAAGCAATCAGACTGCTTTATTTGTAAATGAAGGATTCTCATGCATTTGACTCGAATTCACGGGTAAATGTCTCACTAAACCCATATAGCTTTTAAACGGGTTAACATCCCATTATATTAAAAATTAATCTCATCAAATATTTGATATGAAAATCCTATAAAATAGGGATATACTAAAAATTAATATTCTATTTTATTTAAAAAAGAAAACCCTAAGTATATTAGTAACTTTCTTATAATAAAGAAAATTAAAATCCAAAAAGTAAATATTAAAAAACGAAAAATGTAAAACAACCATTCTCTTAAGCAATCAGACTGCTTTATTTGTAAATGAAGGATTCTCACGCATTTGACTCGAATTCACGGGTAAAGGTCTCACTAAACCCATATAGCTCTTAAACAGGTTATAACATCCAATTATATTAAAAATTAATCTCATCAAATATTTGATATGAAAATCCTATAAAATAGGGATATACTAAAAATTAATATCCTATTTTATTTAAAAAAGATATTATTTATAATTAAGAAACAATTTTATAATAAAGAAAATAAATGGGTAATAGGTATCACCAAACCAAGATAGCTTTTAAACCGGATTATAACATATTATTTATTTGTGAAACCATTTCATCATCAAACCTCAAGTATATTAATTATTAATTTTCTTACAATAAATAAAATTAAAATCCAAATATACATATATAAATATTGAAAACGAATAATGTAAAACAACCCACATAATACGGAATTAAAATCTAGTTATCATATATAGTTAACCATGTTATCCGTATACGTTTGTTTCATATTATTAGTTAAATAAAGACTTGATTTCTCAAAGAAAAATATAAATCACTGAATCACATAAAAAGCTAAATAAGCATGACAATTTATTAAACATTCTTATCAAGGAAAACTTATATTGAAATAAAACATAGATATCAACATGGCCGTAACTAGTTATATAGGATGGGGTGTGGTCGTAACTAGTTATATAGGATGGGGTGTGGTCGTGCCCTATGTTTTTGTTCTTTTTTGTTAATGTATGCGGTATAATTCTGAGTGACTCCAGAAATTTTGACATAATTTTAACTTGTGTTCAAAGTTAATGAAAAGGTATGCTGACTATTCCAACGTTTAGGCCCTCTAATATTTTTAAGTAAGAATTTTAGAACGTCTTAATTAACAAGTTTTAGTTGATATTTAGGGTGATGTGGCATTCTATGGACATGGATGAAGTTTCGAGTTCGATATTGATAAGTGTAGTCTCATACCTGTTGTAAAACCGTCACATATATTTTTCGTCCTTCCCGTTGCTTTGCTTCCACAAAGATGTATACTTTGTTATTGGTTGAAATAGCCGTTAAAACCCATCTTAAAACCGTTCACAACTGCTTTAAATTGTGTGTGGGTGGACGTGCAAGCCCGGTGCTAGTGGGTGAGCGTTTGATCGTTTCCTAGCAACATATTTTCATATATATTTATAAATAGAAACATATAAGTGAGACAATGGCATACTCCCAAACATTGAATCATATATTGAATTTCTCTTTTTTGCTCTTTTTTTGGGGGATGGGAGATAAATAACAAATCATCTTTTCACCTCTGGTTTTTTAATTTTCATTTTTTTTTATTTTCATCCATCGTTTAACGAGGCGTTTATAATTTGATGCAAAATCAATCTGGATTTTGCTTTCATGTCTTGGGTTCTTTTTGAGTTTCACAATTTAGTACAAAAGGATGACTATTTCAAAAAGATAACTCAAGGTGTTTTGTTTGCCATTTGTTGGTGCATTCGGTTAACTAAAAATTAGTTCACTTGCGGATACGTCAAGACCATCGACAATCTCTTGTAAAGCAATAGACTTAAAAAGAAAAATCAGCTTCTTGGCTCCGGTGTAATTTCAGCATGCTGTAAGGTGGTTGCGATTGTCTGACCTCTTTTGCGACGGTGTTTATAAAAGCTAACTTATATATTATATATTTAATGGACATTGAATTTATAATTTTGGGATGGCACCTTCTCATCTTAAAAGATCCGCCAAAGCCGATACATACCTCTCTTTGTACAACTACGACAACACTTATTGCATTATTAATTGTATACTTAAGTACGTTGACAACTTTAAAGTTTAAACAATTCAAGTCAAAATGCACCGCTTAAAAGTTAATACATTAAATGCACTAGCAATCTAGCATTGAATTAAAAAATTAAATAATATTAATTCACTAGATTGAATTAAAAAATTAAATAATATTAATTCAAGTCAAAATTCCAGAACTTTAGAAGACCAAAAAATCCTTGACAACCTTTTGGTCATTTTCAACCTCCTTAACGTCACCGATTACGTCATCTTCCACCTTAAACACCTCTTTAACAAAATCCTCAATATCAATATTTTTATTTTTATTTCCATCTATGCACTCGTCATCGAACCGTCCAGGTACATACGGCGGCCTCGAGATCTGTATGACTTTTTCCCAGTCAACGCCTTTGAAGAAACCGTGACCCTTGATTTCCGTAACCGATATTCTCTGTTTCGGATCCTTCTCCAGCAATCTTCGGATCAAATCCCGTAACGGAGTCAGTTCTCCAACAAGCTCCACCGGTTTAGACAAAACCCGGTAAAACGTCTCTTTCCTGTTCACTCCCTTAAACGGCGTCGTACCGTACAACATTTCGTGCAATACGACGCCTAAACACCACCAGTCCACCGCGAAATCGTGGCCGTTGCCTTGTATCATCTCAGGTGCCACGTATTCTTCTGTTCCGACGAACGAATTCGATTTTGAAAATGATATTGAGAGTGAATGAGTCTCGTAACTCGGTTCTGAGTTGACTGACTCGGCTGGATGTACTGAGTCATCCGCTGAGATGGCGGGATACAAACAGGTGAAGAATTTTGAGAATAGTTTTTTCTTCCTGTTTATTGATAGACCTGATTTTGAAGACGGTTTCGGTGTCAGTGAAGGCGCTTTAGGTGAAAGTTGTGTTGAGAGATCGAAATCGACGAGCATTAGGTGTCCGTTTTCTTGAATCATAACGTTTTCCGGCTTTAAATCTCGGTAAACAATACCTAAATTATGAAGATACTCCAATGCTAGTACCAATTCCGCCGCATAAAACCTAAAATATAAAAAAAAATTGTTATTGATCAAGTCCAACGAGTCATAAACAGTAATGCTGCGTCCTAAAATTTTAAAACCTAAATTGATAAAAATAAATATCAATTAACCTCTAGGATTCAATTAAATTAACGAAATACAGTTTCAGTAAGATTCTGTCCTACGTCGATCAGATTTATATTAAGAAAAGCAAGTGAATTTTACCTGATAAAGTCAATTGAGAACATTTTCTCCGTCTGTTTCTAAGGTAATTGAGATCACGTCCTGGACAATAATCAATGGCGTAACCAACAACATTTTCGGTCGATAACACCCCGCGGAGTTTCGGTAACAACAGATGCTGAAATCGACGCAACACTTCCTGTTCAAACATTATTCTCTTGTACTCACTACCGTCACTATCAAGTTTCTTAGCCTTTTTCTTACTCGAAGCTCTCGAAATCACCTTCAAAGCAAGCAATTCTCCGTCGGAGGCTTCATTCTGTACCAAGAACACTACTCCTTTAGCGCCTCGCCCTAGCGGCTTTAAAGCCTTCAGTTTCCGGATGTCCAATGACTGGACTTGATCGTCGCTCATGCTGTAATTATGTTTTGGTTTATTCTGGCGATTGTTATGGAGGTGAATTGGTTTATTATATATGTGGTTGGTGGATACGCCAAATGCGTGGGGAAGGGGTTTGTTACTTAAGGTTGAGGGTTACGCCAAAAATAGTCAAAATGGGAGGTGTTTCTAGAAGATATTCAAAGTCGAGGGCTATCAAAGTTTCAGGGAAAACTCCTTTAACGTAATTAGTATTTAATGCGATTACCAAGTACCCATGCTATATTATTCCATAATTACCGCGTATGCTGTTGAAATTTAATTATTTGTTTTTTCTTAATGGCGAATTTTATTTTGTGTTTAGATCATCGCCCTCTTCAAATGAGGATCGAACCCAAGTCTTCTTACCATGAGGCTACAAGTGGGATAGAAATTTAAATTTAGTTTAATTATTTGTTATACATTTTTTCTAAAAAGAATTTCATGAAATTAATATTTTAAATAAATTCGGCCATAATTGGATGAGTTGATGAGGCTTGAATACTGAATAATGAATAGGCTCTTACTCAAACTCAATTGAGGCATGTTCGACTCTGACCAGATATAACTCTTGAGACATATTCGCCTCAATTCGTTGACTCTATCACTCAAATGCCCTGAAAATATTTGATACGAGTTATAATTGATTAGTGTAACATTTCGGGTTATTCTTTTTCTTGTATTTGTAACCTTTATCCGACTCGGGTTCGTATTCGAATATTTAATCAACGAATTCCGTATTTAGATAAATTCTAATTTAGACATCTATCTTTACTCTCACATGTACTATTCCTTTGTTTCCATGCTTTTTGACTTTGTGTCTTATGTTTTATGTGTTGTACGTCTACCGTATGTTTCGTCGTTTTACACGTGTCTAATACACCTGTTCTTCTTATACCTTGAGAGGGAGTCTGCCCAATACTCCTCAACTCTATGACCACCTCTCTCCTCGATAAATCTCGGCCTGCAAACCCGATGCCAAAACAGAGGAAGCTTGGAAACAGTTTGACTCCATAAACCTTTAATGGACATTTATATGGTACAATCTTCTCTGACCTTCTTCAGATCATCCTAAAATCGAACACCACCACAGTCGATGCATGGGCTGCCTTAGTAGGAATCTTTTAGAACAATAAAATCGCCAGGCCATTTACCTAAAAAGCAAGCTATCCAATGCCCGACTTGACAATTTTCCCAACGCATTTGCGTATTGTCAAGGCTTGAAAGTCCTCTCTGACCAACTCGTTGACAACAAAATCACTCAGGCCATCGACGACGACAAATTAGCTGCAATTGATTATCGGGCTCAACAAGCAGTTAGAATTCGGGTCATCGACTACGACAAGCAGTTTAAATGTGGAATCACGTACTTTCAGATTATTTTTTCAAGTTAAAGTTGTTTTTTAATGGAATTATGGTGTTAACTGCTCAACCCGATTGAATCGCCTTGTACAACCTGATACCATCTGTTGAACCTTTTCTAAGACTAATCCGGTATGTTAAAAAACTAGTTTTTAAGACATTGGTTAGCACCACTAATTAGATGTGCACAAATCGGGTATTCTTATAAACCGGAACCGGGTATAGTCAACAAAAGTCAAAATCAGGTATGGGTAGGAATCGGTTCCGGGTATAGTCGGGTATTAGATTAGGTTTTGACTTGTTCCATTGGGTTTTTTTTCGTGGTTCAGGTAAGGTACGGCCGGGTTTTGACCAGGTATTGGCGGAACGGTTTCCACCGGGTCCGGGTCGGTTCCGGTTTCAGGTACAGTTTCAGAGGGAAACCCAAAACCCAGTCCATACCCGCGGGTTAGATAGGGCCAGGTCCGGTTTCGGGTAAGAACCGCCGGATCGGATCCGGAGCCGGTTGTTTTGTGCACCTCTACCACCAATTAACATTATATCTCTCCACCACCTACTCGTATGTTGAGAAACACATTCATTAATATTTAGTGAAGTGAGTTGATTACAAGTTTTTTTTTTCAAACGGCTATATGGATCACTGACGGACCGAAGACCCACCCGTTCATCTCTTTTCCCCAAGTATGTCTTAGAGACCACCCTTATGAGAAAACCCACAATAGATATACTCTATAGAGGTGGCAAATGGGTTGGGTTGGATCGAACGGGTCATGGGTCGAAATGGGTTTGGGTCGAAACAAGTTTGTGTCAGAATTGGTCAACTAAAAAAAGGGTTGTTTTGGTTTGGGTCAGAATAGGTTAGGGTTGGAACGAGTTAGAATGAGTTCAAGTTTTTTTTTTGAAAGATATTAGCGGCGGAAACATTTTAGCATTTTTAAAATTTTTTGTTTTTTATTTATATTTTGAGTTATGATTTTTTAATTATTTTTTTTGAATTTTTTTCTAAGGTGTTTTCTATTAAGATGAAAAACCCTTAAAAAAATTCAAAAATAATAGTAAAAAAATCATACTCAAAATATAAATCAAAAACAAAAAAAGTAAAAAAAAAACTAAAATGTTTCCTCCACTGTCCTCGTTTCATTAAAAAAAACCGAGAAATCGAACATAAACCAAAAAATCGAAGGAAGTGAAACCAAAAGCCAGAATCGAACCAAATCAATCGAAATAAAAAATATTGATCAAAACGAAACTAAAAATTGAAACCGAACAAAAACGAAACTAAAAAAAAGGACAAAACCGAAACAAAAAACCAAAACGAGTCCGGAATCGACCAAAAAGAAACCAAAACCCAACCCGCCCTGTGTGAAAACTCGTATTGTTTTGAAACCTGAACCGAACCCGTTTCGTGCCAAAACCTGTATCGTGCGGAAACCCGTCCCAATCTGAAACCTGTCACATTTCCTTAATTAGGACACTAACCCACATCGACTCATTTATTTGAATATGTCGACCTATTTTGACCCAAAAATAACAAGATGAAATTTCAAATGACTCATTTTAACCCATTTAATTAAAATCTCTGACCCAAACCAACCTATTTAATTTTTAAAATAACCCAAATTAACTCATTTAAAATGGTTTGGATCAAAATTGGCATCCCTAGATATAGATAAGAAAACCTTTTAGCCCAACATGAAACCCTATTTTTAGTCACATTTGGGATTTGAAAATAAGACATCTATATATTACATATAAAACATATTAGGAGGACAAAATAGTAATTCTATAATTTTTTTTTGTCTTCTTTTGGAGACGCTGTTAAAATTGAATGCTACTGCTTTGTCACTAAATTTCCGGCCACTTCCACTGCAACCGCCCCTCTCAGGCGGCCTTCCAATTCCGAGTCTTCGACGACTTCAATTGCAATCAATATGGTTTTCATGTATTATGGTTCAATCAATGGACATCAGTATCAGTTTCATCTATTATGATGCAACCAATCAAAGGGCCGATTAAATCTCCCAGTTTGAACCCAGCGCACGATTCAAGTATTAACCGTTGCTATATGTATATACTTTGGCATTGAGTATTCAGAATCCAACAATTGTTCCGGTCACTGATTTTGTGCCCTATTGAACCCTGTTCTGATTTTCTACCTTAGGGCGCGTTCGTTTCACGGAATGGAAAGGAATTGGAATTTGTATATGATTTGGAATTGGAGGGAATAGGAGTTGGAATCCGAACATTCCAATAGGAATTGGAATTTGAAGGAATTAAAATCCAATTCCATAATTAAAATCCAATTCCATTCTTGGTGTGTTCGTTTGACAAAGGAATTCAAATCGAGGTTTTTTTTTTTTTTTTTTTTTTTTTTTTTTTTTTTTTTTAACGAGAATAACGGCGGAAATATTTTAGTTTTTTTATTTTTTATTTATATTTTGTGTTATGATTTTTTTAATGATTTTTTAATGATTTTTTTAGGGGTTTTCTATTAAGATCAAAAACCTCTCAAAACAATATTCAAAAATAATAATAAAAAAAATTATAACTCAAAATATAAATTAAAAACAAAAAAAGTAAAAAAACCAAAGTATATTATTCGTTGTTCTCGTTAAAAAAAATAAAAAAAAAACTCGAGAAAAGATTCCAATGAATTCACTTGAAATCCTTCACATCTTGGAAGGAATTAGAATCCCATCATTTAAAGGAATTTGAAGGAATTGAATTCCAATTCCAATTCCTTGACAACCGAACGCATCAAAAGAAAATTAAGATTCCAATTCCAATGAAATGAACACGCCATGTCATGGGATTTTAATTCCAATTCCTTTGAATTCCCACGAATTCTTTGAAACGAACGCGCCCCTACTGTACAGACCAAGACTCACCAATTGAAGACGACCTTCAACAATTCTGCCATCTCAGGTACAATTCGACTAGCCATTAGCCCTCACATGTCATATTTAAAGTTATGTTCGTTTAACCTTTTAATCACCAATTCACTATTAGGGGTTTGGCTTTTTAGAGAATCCGCTCCTGTCTCGTAGGACTTGTAGCTCGGCAGTCCACCGAGTGGGTTTTTTTTATCCTTCCAGTTTCGAGTGTATTCTTGGATAGTTATAGCGGCCCATAGGCGCAAGATGTAATTTGTTTGATATACAAGAATCGGGTATAATGAAAGCATGTGTATAGTAATAAATATGTTATATCTATTGCAAGTAATCTCTGATTCAACATGTAATAAAATATGCTATATCTACAGCAAATGTGCCGGCTCACAGCTAAAGGGACCATGCGCCATTACAAGAATGCACGAGGTGAAGGCTGTGCTTTTAATGTGGAACTAACCGACAAAGATGTATGCTAAAATTTTCTTAATAATCGGTGTATTATAGTAAAAAAGGGGAACTAAGACAATTATATTTTCAGGTGTATTAATTGTTATGAATGCGTATTTAAACTGAATGTTAACTTCAAAAATGTCCTATTTGGCATTCTACTTCTTTGCTCTGACAAAGACGAGTTTCGGAATATTTATTAACTTATTGTCGTATAATGATTGTTGCAAGTTTTAATATTTACGTGAAAGGTGCTTCTCAGCATTTAGAACACAGAGCATCTGCTTGAAGAGGATTTGTTTCCTGTTTCATTTTCGGTTGAGGAGAGAATTAGACACTAGATTTTTCTGCATTCACATTTGAAATCGGCTAGAGTTTTCGGTTCATGTGGTTCTTATTTCATAGACCTTTTACTTTTGCAGACAAACTTGGGGTACGAGGGTTTAGTATGGGGGTAGGAACTGCTCTATAGTTGTTTTATAAATGGAAAGTTTGAGAACGAAAACACATACTCTACTCGCTTGGATGCAGTTGTTGGCCTAAGTGGTTGGCTTCCATATGCAAAGTTAAAGTTAGCAATATTTCTTTAAAGACTTCACTAAGAGATGTAAGCGAGTTCTTTTCATTTTCAGGTGACATTATGTATGTTAAGGTCCAAAGGTTAGTATAGTAATTTCCACATTCGTGATTTTCCCCCCTTTTTTTGTTAACACTAAATATAAACTTTCTTTGCAGTAATGATGCTTGTTCCCAAAACGCGTTTGTCACTTCACAGACTCGCAAGGTGAACATACTGCTGTTCTTCTTTCTGTAAGTAACTAATTTCTACCTTGGAAGATAATATTCACCTTTACATGAATACAATTAAGTTTAGATTTCAACCTGTTAATCAGGGAGCAACAATAGTTTATATGAATGTCGCTGGAACCCTTGCACCGGAGTACAACCTTCCACCAGAAGCTGCAACGGCACTTCCTGTAAGAAAGCCCCTTTATTAAATGTTTACAATTTTCATTTCCATACGTTATTAGCTGGGGTGTCAATCATATCAGGTTGGCTTGTTGACGGGTTGAATTGTTTAATTCGAACAGAACTCGTATTTTTTTCATGTAAAAACATCAACCCTAAACCATCTACACTTAAAATCATGTAACTCGAACATGACCTATTTAATCCGTTTATTTAAATGGGTCAAACAGGTTTACGGGCCAAGTTGCAAATGTGTTAATTAGGTTGTACATAATGGGTTAAATGGGTTAGTGGGTCAACTTGTTTAACTAAACGAGTAAAAAAAAAGTCAGCCTGAACATGGCCCGTTTAATTAAAAAATGGGTTAACTAACTGGTTAAGGTGGTTAGCGGGTCGATAATCACACGAGTTTAACAGTCTACATGTTTAGTTAGACGAGTTACATGTCCCGTTTAATTAAACAGGTCAATCTGAATGCTACTTGGTGGGTTGTAAAGAAAATGGGTTAAATAGGTTTCCTGGTTGACCTGTTTAATTAAACATAACCTCAACACGACCAATTTTTTTTTAAAATAATTGGTTAAACGGGTAGCAGGTCGGCCTGTTTAATTAAATAGGTTAAACCACGTCAATCTGAACACCACTCATTTATTAAGCGGGTTAGATATGAATATATCACAACCCAAAACTTTAATATTTTCGTGTCGTATCAAAAATTGCCACCCGTACATATACTCATCAAAAATCTCATTACAGCCACGTGGAAGGAACACTTACGCTCCTGCTAAAGTTAACCCGGAATCCACTTTGAGCAATATGTTTGCAAAGGGTGTTGTTTTGGGTAAAGATGCAGTCACTAAAGCGAAGTCCTTTTACCAGAAACATGGACTTACTCATAAAGTCAACATGGGCACGTCCATGGTCACCGAAAAAGTGATGTCAACAGAAGCTTCAGATTTCCAAGAACACCAAGTCAGCATTTGCACCCGCTGAACAAACCGTTAGTAAAGCCGGTTATGCTATTATGTGTTTGGAATCTGGATAACCAAGTTGGTATCACAAGCCTTCTAGAATTCAACTTAGAGTGCCAAATAATCTAATAAACAACAGTACATCTTCATTAGAGGTGTTCAAAAAAACCGGTCCCCGAACCGGTTTGCCGGTTTAAACCGGAAACCGGTTATTTTAAAAACCGGTTTTTTTAAAACCGGTTTGACCGGTTTACAAACCGCCGGTTTGTATATCGGTTATACTTTTTAGAGCCCAAACCGGTTTTGAAACCGGTTATAAAAAAAACCGGTTTTTTTAATTAACCGGTTACTAAAAAACCGGTTAACTGGTTTTTTTATAAACCGGTTTATTTCCGTTGTGAAACGGCTATATAGCCGTTTTTTTCAATTTTGACCGTTTTTTTTTTTTTACCATTCTACCCCCACAAACATCTATATATAGTTTAGGTTGGGTATTGGTTAGAACACACTCGATTATACAACTCCAAACGCTCCAAACGCTCTAAACGTTTATTTCATATGCGATTATTTTGTTATCTCACGCTCTATTATACCACATTACCACTCCATACGCTCTAATTTCGTAGTCGATTATCATGGCCTCCCAAAGTGCTACTTCATCCGTCAACATGGGTGCCTCGAACACGGGAGAAACGGTCGTTCGGGTCATCCCCACGAAACGAAACCATGATGTTTGGCAACATTTCGACCTATGCGAAATGTCTAACGGTAGCCAAAAAGCTCGATGCAAACATTGTTTGAAGTTTTATGGCAAAGATGCAAACTCCACTTTAAAAGCGCATGTACAAAGGCCCTTTTGCAAGGCCTTGAAGGACGAATCGGGAAGTAGTTCGCAGCCGGAGATGACGAATCAAGGAACGGTGTTTACGTACGACCTTGAAGCGGTACGTCAAAAGTTTTCAAACTTTGTGATTCAAAATACATTTCCTTTCAACCACTTCGACAACCCTCAATTCACGGAGATGATGCAAAAGTATGTTCAACCACGCTACCAACACGTAAGTCGTTCGACCCTTAGAAGAGATTGTCTTAAACTTGGAAAAACGCTAAATCCGAACTAATTTCATACTTTTCAAACTTACAAACTGGTGTAAACTTAACAACGGATGTGTGGTCGGTACCTAATGGTTCGCCCGACTCATACATTTGTGTGACGGCTCATTGGGTTGACCCCGAGTCGTGGCAAATGATGAAACGAACCGTTGCGTTTCAATTGTTTGATTACCCGCACACGGGTAGAAATATTTTTAAACTCTTGGATAAAGTCATTCGACAATACAAGATTGAACATAAAATCTTTTCAATTTCGTTTGATAACGCGTCCAACAATACGGCCGCGGTTGGCCATTTAAAATTAAAGTATAAACCTATTTGTGATGGTGCGTTTTTTCATAGCCGATGCATTGCACATATTATCAACTTGGCCGTGCAAGATGGGTTAAACGTGATCGAAACGCAAAGAAACAATTTTAAAAGAATGTTACGAGATGTTTTTAGCAACAATAAAACATTTTCAAGATACAAAAAATTTTGTGATGAAGCTAATTGTCAATGGTTGGGGCCCAATTGGGATTGTCCAACAAGATGGAACTCGACTTGTGATATGTTTGAGAAAGCCATCCAACAAAAAGAATCACTAATTGCGTTTCATCAAATAATGTCAAATAGGGGTAAATGTGCACCGTACGATCCTAGAAACTGGTTATTGATTGAGATCGTTACGGAGGTCCTTCAAATTTTTAAATCTTGCACAACTAGTTTATCCGGGGTTTACTATCCAACAAGCCCCATTGCTTTACCAAAAATTGCTGTCATGTGCACAAATGAAAGTTATGTATTTTTGAGTTACGAATATGCGATAACGATTTAATGCTTGTAGTTACCGGTTTGCCTTGTAGTTACCGGTTTGTTTATACTGTGAAAAAATAATGGTTATTTAAAAAAAAAAAAAAAAAAAAAAACCGGTTAACCGGTTAGACCGGTTATTAAAAAACCGGTTAATAAAAAAACCGGTTTATTAACCGGTTCTAACCGGTTCTAACCGGTTCATAAACCGGTCCTAACCGGTTTGACCGGTTATGGTTTTCATACACAAAAACCGGTTATTAACCGGTCCGGTTATTAACCGAACCGGTTTTTTTCCTGGACGAAAAAAACCGGTCCGGTTAATAACCGAACCGGTTTTTTTAAAAAAACCGATTTGTGCACCTCTAATCTTCATTGCTTGTTTTTTGACATTTAAGAGAACGGTCTTTTAGTTGATAATCGCACATAAATTATGCATATAAATTGGGAATATGTACTCATATTTTTGATCTACAATAGTACATGTGTTTTTTTTTGTGACTGTTCACTTGTTTTCTTTTGTTGTATAGATATTGGCTATCAGCTAGTGCACAACCGTCAAATCCCGTTTATGTTTACCATTAACTTTACGGATCTTGTTAATTGAAGATTTTTCTCAATTAATAAGCACTTTGAAAATTGCCTTCAAAACCTACTGCCCATTTAAATCACCCCATGTATCTTTTTAATTTAGCCCACATTTTGTTAGATTATTCTAATAATTACATTTACAATTCGAGCAATAAATTTAAGTTGAAACTTGAAAGGCCGATTAAATGCCCATCTCGCCCCTACACGATGTGCTAAAACAATTACTGGTTGAATCCTCGTTGCATCGCTTCCGCACCGCAAGGCAAAGACATACCGATTGTATCCCCTTTGGATCCTCGCCGCACACTTACTAGTGTTAATTAATGAATGTTTAGACTAAAACTATCATTGTTCCTTTATGTATTTTACTTATTCTTCTAATTCTAATATTATTTAAGAAAATGTGGTCGATTTTTTTGGCTATAAGATGATTCAATAGCTTTAAATCGGTCTTACAATTCTTGTATTTATTTTGATTTTAACTTGATGCAGCGACTATAAAATATTGATGCATCTTGTTATTTTATTATAGAACGAACGGATCTTGTAGGATTCCCAATAAATTCTTCGATTTCTTCCGAAAGCATATGATTAATCATCTGCTTCTCACGTTCCGTGAATAGCCGGGACATTGAGGAATATCCAGAAAGGCATTTCGGGAATCGGTTTGATTCTATCTCTGTTCCTTCCGTTTGAAGAAAGGAAGAATCCCAAAGAAGCGATTTTTCTTTTAGTTGTTGAATCTCTCTTTGATTGAGCAATGTGTGATATTCCGAATCCTCATTACTAATGGAATCAAAATGATCTCTGAATTGATCAGAAGATCCTTTCAATTGGCTAGAATCCTTTACTTGAACGAAACTAGATCTTGTGGAATCATATTGAATATTTGACAATACATTCCGTACCTTCGGATCATCCCTATAATATACAAAGACAAACTCCAGATATTTGAAATCTTTCTCTTTGAATAATATCTCAATTCCAGCGACGGTTTCATTAGATATCTTACAACTAGAATCGCTCTTTTTTCCGATCCAGTCCCAAAGAGGTGAATAGGGTCCCAAATAACGAGAGATATGTAAAAAGCAGGTCCAATTACGCCTATTCCTAATCCTAATCCTAAACATTAAGGAATACTTATATTGTGATTTTCAGTACGTAATAATTAAACAGATAATAATAAAGTGAAAAAAACAAAATTAGTAAAATAAAACTAAAGAAATAAATATCTTAACAAATATAAGTTAACAAATTTGTTTGTTTCTTTTTTATTATTATTATTACTAGTTTTAGAGCCCGTGTCACACACGGAATAATTCAAATTATAAAATTATAAGTAAAACAAATAATTACATAGCGTATATGAATAAAAATGTATCACATCTATGCCTGTATCTATACAATGTGTACATAAATTGATTTTATTATATGGCATGCTTCACATACAACGTTCTGATCACTATTAAAGGAAAAATTAATGTTGACGTAAATATTTCAAAATTGATAAAAGTTAAGCATTGATAGGCATGGGGTTGGCAATCTTTTCTTAAATTTTAATAGTTGAGGAAAAAATAGTCAGTTTGCTAAATCCTGAACCTTTTGATTATTTCAAAAAATGCCCATAAAAATAAAATTGAAACTCGAATCATGTTTATTCTAACTTTCATACTTTTGACAGTTTAAAGTCAACACTTATAACCCATAACAAATTTGACGATAAATCTATTTTGCATTCTCAAACTTTTAAAATTACTCTAAATTTTCATTTTTGACCCGTAACAAATTTTGACCAAAATGTAGTTAACTTGTACCAAACAATTTATTTACTAACTTTTGGCCCATAAAATCAAATTTAAGTTTCACAAAAAAAAGCCGAAACAATTTTAATTTGAGAAACATGATTTGTTGTTGATTTTTGGATTTCACTAAGTATTTTTAGAAAATATAGTAAAATAATATGTTAATATTTATATTTAAAAAAAATACATAGATATTATATAAATATAATGTAAAAGGAAAGTGAATAATTATTGATTTATTACATATATTAAGGTATATTAGTTTTGGAGGGGAAAAATTGTGAGAATTAACCAAAACATGACAAGTGTCCACATTTATTTTACTTTATTAGAATAGGTAGATTATTATTATTATTTGGGAATGAATGACTAAATGTTGCTGTTATGCTCTATCAAAGGTTTAAACCATTAACCTTCTATTTTACATATTAACCACCGCACCATCTAACAAAGTGGAAATGGCTAACAAATTTGTTTTTAAAAAACGGATTTTCTAGGGACACCTGACGTAGGCTGTCCGATGTGTTGTAAAACACTCGTATTTTCCGCACGTTTTATCTACGTAGTATATTATATTTTATATGTTTTAACTCGATTTAGATAGGTTTTACATACATTTATTAATCTTGTAGGTTTTGGGTGAAAGAAAGAAGAAAACCGGGACTTTTCGAGCACTCTACGAGCCTTTTTACGCATACAAGTTCAAGACAAAGCTCAAGGCCCGACCCGTATGCATCATGGAGGCCCAAGACCATATTATATTATAACATAAAAAAAAATAAAACCCTAAAGGGCTGTGGACAGCAGCGATCGCAGGAACAGCAGCAAGGGGAAGGAGAAAAAGGTTTTTTTGGCTTAGGGTTGGAGCTTGTGGCGGCTAGGGAAGGAAGAAGGAAGCAAGTGCATGCCTCGGGATCATTCTCCATTGATTATTACAGCCAAGGAGCAGCCCGGAACATCTCCATATCCTTTCATTCATTACCTTGTTCATCAAACTTTTAGTTTCTTGCTTAATTGTTAATTTGTTTTGCAATCGTGTTAGAGATTGAAGTGTTTATGATTATTGTTGATCGTTGGACAATTGTTAAGATGATTGGTATGAGTTTATTAATGGTCTTATTAAGTGTTTGCTGCTGTCCAAAAATTATGTTCGGCTAATCTTGTTAGTTCTACCTAGGAATGATGATTCTTGTTAGGTTTTGATAGGTTTTATGGATTGTTTGATTAATAGACTTGAGTTGCTATTGTAAAGTTTGATTTAGACATGAAATAGGTTGTGTTTAGTGGCTGGAAATTTTGGTGAATTATTGCATAAACCCCGTGTGTTGATTGATTAGTTTTGTATTGATTGATCGGTGCATTGTTTGATTCTAGACTTGGTGTTTAGGGTTTGTTTGCGGTAGGAACAACCGTAGGGTTTTGTTGCATGATTTATTGGATTAAGTACAGCGGTTTGACACCTTCCTTGAGACCGAGAGGTGATAGGAAGTTAGGGTTGTCTCATTGCCTTTGCATGCTAGAATAAGGATTGCGCGAGAGCGAGTTCGTTTCTTGTCAGGTTTAGGTGTTTTGAGCGATTAGTTGATCTATTTTGGTTTAAGTTGAATTGTTCCTCTATCCTTGGTTGTGTAGTATTCATTACCATTAGGGTCGAGTGTTGTTGAGACCGAGAGGTGATCTAGCATTAGAACACGTTAGCAATTGTTTCCCGGTTTGGTCGTTTTAGCCGATTTTGAGTAGTTAGGGTTTGTTGTGTGAGACCGAGAGGTAATCCAGTGAGCCCGAGCGATCCTTAGTCGTGTCATCTTTAGGGACCGGTGTCTAGATATCATTCAATCCATTAGCTTGTTAGGCCTACAATTTGATTCAGACCTAGGTAGACGTTTTTCTCCACCCGAAGTCAACTCGGTTAGTTTTCCGTTAAGTTTTCTATTTTAGGTAAGTTTTGTTAGTTCGTCCAGTTAAGTAATTAAAAATCAAAAATCAATTAAACATTATTCTAAGGTAGGTCTTGTCTAGGGTTAGTGATCTTTAGAGTTCTAACGTGTCCACGTGTTCGATACTCGGACTTCCTAAGTCTATACTACTTGCGATCGGTACACTTGCCGGTTGTGTGTGGTTTTAGGATTTTCGTTTTAATATTAAAGCTTAGTTGTGAGGGTCATATTTATAGGGTTATTAGACACACATCACTGTCGTGGTCTACTAAAAAACAATTAATTAAAGACTTAAATACCTGTAATAAGTACGGGTAAGTAAGGTCGTCTCCACAGGGACTCAAGGAAAGTGCAAGTTTATTATAACTAAATTAATTATTAAACTAAGGCAGACAGACGATGTCAAGCGGTTTTTAGAAAAAGGATTAATTAAAAACTAACAATTACTTAAAAACGATTTGTGAATAATATTAATAAAAACATTCATTCTAGGTTCGGTTAATGTGACATTCAACTTAATTCCAGATTCGGTTATATTGATTACGCAGTAATTACTAAACCTAGTAGTTGGATTGTGATGTCAAACGATACCCTAACCGAATTGATGACACAATGAAACTCGGTTTACCTAATTACCAACTTATGTTTGTTAAAACTAATTAAGAGACAATATTTGATGATAACTAGTCAGTGACACAAGAGTTCAAACCCTAAATGTTGATAAACACAACCAAACAAATAATGCATCAATCAATAATCTCAAACACAAGTTGTTTAAATAATCAATCATAATTTAAGCAAGACTAAAGCAATAACTCAATCAAACTCATAAACATTAAGCATACAAATCTGGTCAGAAGTTAAAATACACAAAAACCTAGCCTAGAATGAACAAAGCACTTAGCCGAACATGATCATAACGTAAATACACTTATCTTGGATGAACATGCAAACCCAACACGAACCGGAAGCCTTGGAATGATGGAAGATCGTCCTTAGCAGCCTCTTTTGCCTCTGGAAGTCGATGATAAACGAATGGGGAGGTTAAGGGGGTTTATATAGGGAGAAATCTAAATTTTAGGCCGACATAAGCATCTTCGCGTATAGCGAAGATGTCCAGTTATGCTTCTTCGCGTATCGCGAAGGACAAAATAGTCGCAGCCACCATTATGCAACTTCGCGTATCGCGAAGTTGCCCTTCATTGCATCTTCGCGTATCGCGAAGATGTAAAATTTCAGATTTTATTTTTTACTTTTCTTGAATGCCTCGTGATGCGTGCATTTCCAATCTTTCACTTCTTGATCTTCGTTCCAAGCCCGTAAATATCCTTGTTAAGCTCCATAGCCTCCAATGTCCTGAAACACGTAAACAACGCTTGAAGTACCAATGTTCGTTTTTTTTATTAACCTAAATATAACTAATTAATATATAAAACTACCTAACTTTTACCCAACCATCACATCCCCACACTTAACCCTTTTTCGTCCCGAAAAAGACTTTGCAATGGAATCAGAATCAGAGATCATTCTCAAAATACTTCATAGATTATCTTAATTAAGCACAAAGAACACAAAAACCGCGATTGCCGATATTGTTGTCCACTTAAACCCAACCTCCGATAATTCAGACCTCTAATCATGTTAGATTTAAGTTCTTGTTAACATTCAGTCTAAGGGTCTCACACCTAAAATCACAAATCCACCTAATTTGTTTCAGGCATGTCAAAGCACAGATAAAATCATAAAGATTATTTCTACCAGTGTAACCTAAAAACTTGTAACTATCAAAATTTAATTTATTGGACAACAAATATGAATTAATCGAGCATTCTGCATTTTTATCATACTTGAGACCTCACCCATGGATGTTCTCACCGTGGTTACTAGCCCAATGAGAAGCATGTAAGCTGTTGGTCCTTATTCATTAACGTTCATCAATCCTCACCCAAAGGCCTATCAGTCAAGCTACCAACTCGAAAGAAAACACATAGGTTGTTGGATTTTTATTTATTTTATTCTTATCCTCATCCATAGATGTCATCTCCAAGTCACTATCCCAGAGGGAGACACATTAAATTATTGGATCCTTTTTACTATTATATCTTTTTCATGCTCCTTGCTTAATATGTCAATAAAATTAAATTTTGAAATTTACAAGGCTTTACTCTACACTGGTGCTTATCCATTACCTTACACATTTCAGTTTTTCTATATTCCTAAGATGAGAACCCACAAGACTTCCTGATTTAATTTAGAGGTACATGTATTACATTTTCAAAAGCCTTTCACTATCAGCTGGGCCTACCGACACATCCTAAATTAAGTGTGTTCCCGTTTTTATTATCTTATATTATGTAATAATTTTGAAAAATAATCCCCAATTTTTCTATCATTTTCCATTATTGTGCAAAAATCTTAATTCAAGGAACATAAAACTTTTAAATTTTCAATTTCTCCCCCATCCCCACACTTGAGACAAACATTGTCCTCAATGTTTAAAATGTAAGACATAAAATAGGGACGGGGTTAAAATTCACTTCGACAATTTTAAAAACCGGGCCTAATGTGATGGTGGTTGTTAAATTTACAAAAATACAATTACACTTTTAACATAAAAACTAATAAAACAAATAAGGTTATGAAAACGAAATTACCTGATAGAAAAGAAAATTCTCATGTGCAACTCTCGTGTCCTCGATGATCTCTCGGTGAACCTTCCTCTTCGTCTCTCAAAATAAAATCTGCAAACTCACAAATATGTAGAAGCACGCTTCTCACAAATGTTAAAAATATAGGTCTTTTAAATCGTTTGCAAAACCATTAATTTTAAATTACCAACCGAGATTAATTAATTCATAACCCAATTTGTTAAACGAGTAAAAAGTTAAAAGACCTAACTCACTTTCGTAGGAATCACGGTTGCATTTAGCATATGCAACAAGCCCTTTAAACCCCCCCGGTAGCCCGGGTGGACGAGTATGGTCTCGTGAGGGTTTATAGTGAACTACACCCACAAAGTTCAACTACAACAAAAATATACACAAGCAACCACCCACAAAAACAAATTCCATCAAATATCCCAACCGAACCACCCATACTGCCCATAAGCATAATAATAATAACATCAGTACAACCCATACTATAATGAAAACATAATAAAAAAAAAACCAAAATATGGCTCAGGACAACTACTTTCATCAACTCCTACTCCTCATCATCATCATCCTCCTGATCATCAGCATCACCACCAGCTCCCGATCCTCCAACACTTGCATAGTAAAAATCGCTTGACCCATACTGACCATAACTACTATACCCAGATCCCCCAACACCAGCTCCATACTCATGTCCAGGTCCAAACCCAGAAACACTCATGTCAAAACCACTGGTAGTAGGCGGCGGCGGCTGCAAAGTAGCTGGCAATGGAATATGCCAGTGATCAAACATGGTTCTGAAGTAACCCCGTGACTCATCTCTATACCCTCGAAACTCGTCTCGATACCCATGCAATTCATCCCGCATCTGTAGTTGTTGATCGAACATATAGTCCAATATTATGGGCTGCGGGTGCTGTGCTACCGGTGGACTCGGCTGTCGTCGCCGACGTGACTGGGCAGGTGGCCTCTCTGTACGGTGCCTTCTCGAACTACCCTCTGTCCGCACATCCGCCATGCATGGTGGATCACCATAAGTCATAATGCCCGCCTTTTGGGCATCATCAAGCATCACTACACCAGTATCCGGCCCCTCTGTCAAATACTCCACCAGATAACGTCCAAATACCCCCAAAGACCGAGCGATCCTCATAATCATGGGCCCTAATGCCAACTGAGTTGTGGCCACACTCGCTCTCCGACCTCCTCTACCAAATGAACTCAACAATAATGTGGCCAAATTCACATTCATACCACCAATCATAGACATCAAACATATTAAATCAATATTGTTACACTTGTCCTTTCCCGAACGTCGACCCGTGAATGTCGACGTGACCACCCTGTGAAGATACCGGTGTAGTGGGTCCCGAATCTGCGAAGCCACAACACTGCTCGAATGAGCACCATCCCCGATTGTACTCCAAAATGTCGCCAACTCGTTCGTCGAAATCCAATGACGCCGAGAAGCAGTCGATCCAGTGGTAAACCCCCTAATACTCTCCCGAAACTCGGGAGCCTCAACTTCATGGGGCATATAAAGACCCGCAATTACCGCAAACCGAGGTACCGAGAACTGGAATAACTCACCTCCTAACGCAAAACTAACTGCGTAGGGCTCGTCAAAATCATTTGGGTCATACCTGAAAGTGGAGTAGAACTTGTACACTAATTCCTCATACTGTTTCTGCTCAAAACTCAATATATTGTTGGTACATGATGTCAGTAGTTCAGTATTTAGTGTCTGTAATCGAGTTAGTATGTTTTGTATTTGGATTTAAGCGAAGTTGTCTCACAAGTTCGCCTGATATGGGCGAACTTGTTGAACAAGCGAAGTTAGTGACAACTTCGCCTAAACATGTTAGGCGAAGTTGTCGTATGATAAATACGGATAGGTTACGGCGTGTTTAAAGGAGTTTTAGAATTCGAGTAATCAGTGATCGGTGTATCACGTGTTTCTAGTTGCAATACAACGTGTTCTTTGTTTATTGTAACGTGTGATTGATTGTGTTTAACGTGTATCGTCTTCTACGCTCGTATCGTCTTACGTAGGGATTCCGCACTTACGTAGAACGAGATATTCCGTGTAGATCCGGCTGGGAACCTACAATTGGTATCAAAGCGAATGGGGGAAGTAACGAGAATAGGGCTATGATATCCAGACAGAACGGGGAATACAATTAGAATCTGCAAGTTGAGGAAGTGTTCGAACAGGCCAATTTGGTGAACATCGAAACTGCAGGAAGTGAGAAAGTAACTGGAGAAAATCAAGCTTACATGGCAGAAGTGACAGATAAGCTCTCCGAGGTAAGTTCTAAACTCCCTTGTACGAAATGTGAAAATCTATCTGAACAGTTGAAAACAATAACTGATCAGTTTGTTAGTTTGGATGCTCAATTTAAAACCTTAAAAGAAGATCATTATTACACTAAAACTAGAGAAAAAAATTACACGGTAAAAATAAAAGCTAGTGAGAAAGATATCTGAAGTCTTAAAGCCAGTCTAGCTGAAAAAATACAAGTAATTGATCTTAGCTATGAAGTGTTAGAAGAGAAAACCAAACTAATTGCTGAAAGGGATAAACAGATAGCTGATTACCAGGTGAAAGTGGTGGAACTAAACAGAAAGCTTGAGCAATTCAGAAATTCCTCCGCAATACTTGATCACCTCGTAAGTGATCAAAGTTCCCCAGTTAAAAGGGGAGGAATTGGATATACTGAAGTTCCACCACCTTATAATCATAACTATACTTATGATCCATTAGAAATCTGTTGATGTTGAAATTGGTCAGACAGTTCCTGTTAAAGTTACAATTAAAGATCCAGAAGTTAGTAAAAGCGAAACCGGTAAGCCTGTTTCGAATGTTAAGATTTCTGTTCCTAGTTCTGTCTCATCAAATTCGGACAAGACATCCGAGTCTAGTGAGACAAAAGAAGAGGCAGTGTTACTAAAAAGTGGAAAGGAACATAAACCAACTGAAAAGAATTCTCCACTAAACCCGTATGTCCCACCATATGTTAGACAAACGGGCAGCAATGCAACCTCAACATCTAAAACAACTGTTAAGATGAAAGTTGAACACAGGAGCTGTTTCAGATGCAATCAAATAGGACACCTGATTGCTGATTGCCCTCTGAATCAGAGATTCAGAGGTATGAGGCCTTCGAAAACTGAGAATAGAACTAACAGTAATTACTATAATGGTAAAAATGAAAACTCATCAAAGTTCAGATATTGGACTAATCCAGGTTTTCAAAGAAGTCGATCTCAGTTTTTCCCTGTTAACAACCAAATCATTAGTAATAATTCATTTAATTTACGAAGGTTTGGATGGCCTCATAGTCAATCTACTAGAAGGTATCCTTTTAGGACTTACAGAAATCATTCTAATACTAACTTTGGACAGCCAAAGTACGGGATGCCTTTTAACATATTTAATCGACCCAAGACCAATAGGTCTTGGGTCACCAGATTTTAATCCTTTGCTTTAATCGTGCAGGAACAGTTGAACAGGGCTGCAAACAATCTATGGGTTGTGGATAGCGGCTGTTCCCGGCACATGACGGGTAACAAGAATTTGTTACACGAATGGAAACCTGTTCAGGGAGGTAGAGTAAGTTTTGCTGGAGAGAGTGGTGGTAAAATTACTGGAATTGGAACGGTGACTAATGGTAAAATGAAGTTAGAAAAGGTGAATTTCGTTGAAGAGCTGAAGCATAATCTGCTGAGTGTATCTCAGATCTGTGACAAAGATTACACTTTGCACTTTACCAAAAATGAAGCAATCGTGTTGTATACTGGTTTCAAGATACCAGAGGAATGGATAGTAATGAAGGCTCCAAGAGAAAAGAATACATATGTTATGGACATGAGGTCGACTGAGATGGCAACAGAAGAATCATGTCTTCTGTCAAAAGCAACTGAATCGGAGTCCGAGTTATGGCATCGAAGAATGGGGCATATACATCTTTGAAAAATGAACTACATTGTCAAGAATGGGCTGGTGCTTGGTGTTCCCTTGAAAAATTTCAACTTTGAAGACCAATGCTTATCGTGCAAAAAGGGAAAGCAACACAAGAAATCTCATCACACCAAGAAGGTTAATTCAATAGTCAGTACCCTAGACCTACTTCACATGGATCTCTTCGGTCCCGTGAATGTAAAAAGCCTAGGTGGAACATCATACTGCTTGGTGATAACTGATGATTTCTCTCGATATTCTTGGGTATATTTCCTGAAGACAAAGGATGAAACGGTTCAGTTAGTAATGAATTTGATTACCAAGGTTGAGAATATTATGGGGAAAAAGGTTAAATACATCAGGACTGACAATGGGACAGAGTTCAAAAACTATCAGCTGGAGATATTCTGCTTACAGAAAGGGATAGACCACCAGTACAGCGCTCCGTATACTCCGCAACAAAATGGGGTGGCTGAAAGGAAGAACAGAATGCTAATTGAAGGAGCCAGAACCATGCTGGCTGATTTTAAACTTCCTGTGGTGTTCTGGGCTGAAGCTGTTGCAACAGCCTGTTATATCCTTAATAGAGTTTTAACTGTTAAAAGATTGAATAAAACATGTTATGAACTTATGCATGGTAGAAAGCCTAACTTGAGTGGTCTCGAACCATTCGGGTCCCCGTGTTCGATATTAAAGACGAATTCAAAATTTGGTGAGATTGTCGACGAAGGTATTTTAGTCGGATATGTTGTTGGGACACCCAACAGACGAGTCTTTAATCTATCGACCAGCAAGGTTGAGGTGGTGTGTAACACTGACATCACAAGTTACAAATCACCAAAACCAAGCACGGGACCCGCTGGGGCTTTCGACTATAATAGGCTTTTTAAATCTTTTAATTTACCTTACTTGGATTGTGCAGAAGTTGATGAGAGAATAGCTTCGAAGATGCTTTATTATGAAGAAGAAAATTTTGTGCAACGACCGTAGTACGATGAATGTCAACCTTCCTCGTCAAATGCTGTCGATACCCCTGCTACTTCTACAGAAGAGGAATTCTTCAATCCTTTTCATTCTCAACAACAATCACCCATCGATGAACTACCTTCGAACCTGGAAGACAATCTGCAAGTCAGTTCGGTTCCGACTACGAGGGTTCATAAAAATCACCCTTTGGAGAACGTGATAGGTGATCTGTCCGACGGTGTACAAACAAGACGAAGCTTGAATGAGCACACTTGTGTTTACACAAGCATTAAAGATACAGGCATCATTAACGAATGCTTGTACACCTGCTTCATCAGCCAGATTGAACCAAACAACTATCAAACGGCTCTCAAGGACATCTCGTGGGTCGAAGCCATGCAAGAAGAGTTAGCCTAGTTCAAGATGATGGAGGTATGGATTTTGGTTGCAAAACCGAAGAATGTGCATGCGATTGGCACCAAATGGGTTTTCAAATGTAAGAGAGATGAGAAAGGAATAATCATAAGGAACAAGGCAAGGCTGGTTGTAAAAGGTTTTAATCAGCAAGAGGGGATCGACTACAATGAAGTGTTTGCTCCTGTGGCGAGATTGGAAGCGATTCGATTGTTTTTGGCATTTGCTGCACACAAGGAGATGAAGGTGTTCCAGTTAGACGTGAAAAGTGTGTTTCTTAACGGTAAAGTCGATGAGGTTGTGTACGTTGAGCAACCTCCGGGTTTTCCTGACCCAGACTTTCCTGATCACGTGTACAAGCTAAGTAAAGCGCTATATGGGCTACATCAGGCCCCTCGTGCCTGGTACGCAACTCTATCCGATTACTTGCTTGAGAATGAATTTGAAAGGGGAAAGATCGATAGCACACTGTTCGTTAAGAGAAATGGAAGAGACTTTCTTCTGGTTCAAGTCTACGTGGACGACATCATCTTTGCTGCATCAAAAGTCGCCATGTGTCAGGAATTTGAAGCCGTCATGAAAAAGAGGTTTGAAATGAGTGCTATGGGTGAACTAACTTTCTTTTTAGGACTGCAGGTTGATCAAAAGAAAGATGGGATGTCATTCATCAGACTAAATATGTCCAAGACGTTCTCAAACGCTTCAAGATGGAGGATAGCACTCCATTTGATACTCCAATTTGCGTCAACCATAAACTGGGTGCTGATTCAGACAGTGATGCAGACGTGGACCCCACCCAATATCGGGCAATCATAGGTTCTTTAATGTACTTAACTGCATCTTGACCTGATATTATGTTTGCAGTTTGTCTTTGTGCTCGCTTTCAGGCAAACCCAAAGGAATCTCACTTGAAGGGTGTGAAGAGAATATTGCGGTATCTCAAAGGCAAGCCTAAGCTAGGGTTGTGGTACACGAAAGGAGGAGACTTGGAGTTAGTCGCCTACACGGATTCTGATTATGGAGGATGCAATCAGAATCGGAAGTCAACAACAGGTGGATGTCAGTTTCTTGGAGGCAGATTGGTGTCATGGCAGTGCAAGAAGCAGACCTCAGTCGCCATTTCTACCTGTGAAGCAGAATACATGGCAGCATCGAACTGCTGCTCCTAGGTTCTTTGGATACAACAGCAATTGCGCGATTACGGTCTGAATTTCACTCATACTCCTATTTGCATAGATAACACTGCTGCTATCTCAGTAACTAACAATCCCGTAAAGCATAGCAAAACTAAACACATTGACATCCGTCATCATTTTATACGGGATTGTGCTGAGAAGAAATTGATAGTGCTCGAAAAGGTTGATTCGTTAGATAATTTCGCTGATTTGTTTACTAAAGCGTTTGACAAAACTCGTTTTCAAAACCTTGTTGAGCTAAATGGGATGATCAATCCCGAGTAACCGTGTTTTTCATTTTTTACTTGTTAAAAAAAAACGTCACTATCGCTTAGAATTATGTCGGTTGCTTCAGTTTGAAGGACATATCTTCGGATATGTTTGGTCTTTATTTCTACCTGTAGAGTATGAGGATAGCCATTAACCAGATGACTAAAAGTGACCGGGGCGGTTTATGATGTGTTTTTATTCTTTCGCTGAAAATTAGTCGTTCATACTTAGTTAGAAGGACACATACTCGTATGTGGTCGGTCCAGCTGATCCATTGGATCTTCAGGATAGCCGTTTACCTGAAGACTTCGACTTGATCGGGGCGATAGAAGTTGAAATTTTTTTTGGGAGATGAAATAACTTTTCAAGTCTACTACTTCGTAAGAAGTTTCTTTACTATGTTTAAAAGAAAATTGATCCAACCTTGGAAAGTTAGACAAACTGATTCTGTGCGCTTAACTAGTGAAGTTATTAGGCCTAAAAGACTTTAGAACAGTCATTGTATGTCATGGTAGCTTTTTATGGTGCGTAAAAGTAGAAGTGATACTAACTAAATCTCCTCGATTTTACGTGGAAACTCCTTAAGAGTTGTGCATGTCTCCATATATATCTTTCCGAATGATAGGCTGAAAAGCGATTACCCAGTCATACACGAGCCTGTGAGTGTTCTGATTCCCGAGAAGATGGTGTGTCAAGAAACTGCAGTGATCCAGATTCGGGACTTGCAGTAGTTTAATTGAAGCTGTGTAAATCTTATTATTTAAAAATAATAATAATAATAATTATTATTATGTGTTACTAAGACATTCTAGAGCTTATAATGTTAAGACTTCTCAATCAAGATGCAAGAAAGAGAACGGGAAGAAGACTCTACAGATCGACGTGTACTTACAATTTAATCAGACACTACGGGTCGTGGTCAACTCGGGGTAACTTGGGGAAAGCCAAATACGCTTTGAGAATAGATAGGAGACATCATAATCTCTGATGTGTTGCCCATTTATATTTTGAGCTAAATTGAACCTAACCCGTATCACAGAAGCGATGAAAACCATTTTAAGTTATTTACCTGCTTACAACCTGTTTCTTTATGTCATAATACAGCTGAACATGGATCTGTGTGACAGTCACTTAATTAGTATGATTCCTGTTCGGATCTTTTCTAAAACGTGGTAGTCCCTGTCGAGACTGAAATTTGATCCCGTGTACTTTATTTTTAAAATTTATTCTACTTATGTAGTTGTATGATTTTATACCTAGTTACTTGGTTCTTGATCGGATCAGTTAACTCGTTAAAGGAAGTTTTAAAAGTTAATGGTAAAATGTTCAATTTATAAGGGTCTGTTTGGTAAAGTTTCATATTGAGCGAAGTTGAGGGAAGAGGCGAAGTTATGGGACAGGCGAAGTTAACCCTAACTTCGCATGTATAACCTTGACCCTATATAAAGAAATTTTTTGGTCAAACTCATTATTATTTTCTAAAACCGGCGAACTTATCTTCCAGTAACCTAGGCGAAGTTATATCTCGAGTCACATCTTGTTGTTTTCCTCAGTTTCTAATCTGATTTAAAGGTGTGTAGTGTCATCATATCGTATAATCACTGACAATGCCGTTAATCAAAGGTCGTTTTGATCAGTTACTGACACCGTTCATTCGAAACCTCAACACCCGCTTTTCAAACTTATTTTCACGTGGTCGTAATCAACTTGATCGTCTAGATCGTCTCAAAAACATGTTTTGGTTGACTCCGCAATCTCCAAATTGACCAAAATCACTTCGTTTGAACGTCTAAACTGTTGCCGATTCATATTCAGGCGAAGTTCTAATTTAAGCGAAGTTATCCTTAACTTCGCCTAAGGTTTAACTTCGCCTGATATTTAATTATGTAACAGTATATGAGGCGAAGTTGTGGTTAGGCGAAGTTATCATTAACTTCGCCTGGCCTTTTTAATTTTTATATTAACTGTTATCAGGCGAACTTAAAGTTAAGGCGAAGTTGTTCCCAACTTCGCCCCACCCCTAACTTCGCCTTTACAGGATAAATCATAACTTCGCTCATGGTAATAGGCGAACTTGTGATTTGACTTGACGATTCTCTAACTTAGACTGTTTTTGTTGCAGAAATGGCAGCTGTAGCTGGAGCAGGTGGTGCTGGAGGTGACGAAGGAGGAGAGAACAATCGGCAGTTTTTCCCGGGGCATAACATGTACATTACTCTGGACCCGGATGCGAGCGGTGTTGATGATTTCCGCGAAATCATCACGTTTCTTATCCGCTCGCGTATCTTCCACGCTATTACTACAACACTGCCTATCTCTTTGCCAAACATAGAAGATTTCTGGCAGACAGTGGAATATGACTGTCGAGTCGAGCCCCCGGTTATGCGTGCTACGGTTAACAATCAAATAGTGCAGTTCTCATCTGAGCAGATCAGGGTGGCTTTGCAGTTTGGGGATGAAACGAGAGACGATCCTACAGACTTCGTGGCTCCATTCAGAGATGGTGCTTTTCTGAGAATGGGATATTCTGGTCCATTGGGAGATACACAAAGACGAAAGGGATTATTGTTAGACCAATGGCGATTTCTTATGCACGTGATGATCATGTGTATGTCAGGGAGAAAGGCTGGTACAGATGGAATGGGTGCGACCATGCAGTCGGCAATGACATCACTGACTTACAATAAGCGTTATAGCTTTAGTCAGATGGTGTTCTACGAGATAGACCGTCAAAGACGAGCGGTGGCGCGTGAGAGATTTCTGATGTATCCAAGATTCCTGCAAATGATCTTGAATCACGTTGCTCCCACGTTACCTCAGCGCCGCCCGATTAGATATGTGGAGAGTATAAGCAAGAGGATCTTCGCTCAGTGCAGATCATCAAGTGCGAGGAGCAAACCTGAGCTCCGTCCTCGACATACTCCATTATTTGGGTACTTGATCAATCCAGAGTATGTCCCAGCTCGTGGGGATGAGTTTCGGGATCCGGCACCACAACAGGCTGGAGCACCTCAACCACCACCTGAGGTACAACAACCTTTACCTGCTGTTCCTGTTGTGGCACCAGAGGAAAATGTAGACCTTGAAGCTGCGTTTGGCGGTCAGGGATTTTTTGATATGGATCGTTTTGACCCTGAGGAAGAGGTACAGGTCTCGGTAGCCCGGGTTACTAGTGTGAATGTTGCTATGGCAGCTACGACGGAGGCTGATTCTGATTCTTTAGATGATGATGTGGCTGAAGCTAGACGGATTTTAGTTACACAAGAAAGGATTCATGGGAAGAGGAAGAGAGACAATGATGACAGTGATTCGGACTTTGAGGAAGATTTACATCAGTTGGTCCGTAGATCGAGAAGGGAAAGGGCAGGTGCAGGTTCGGGAGCTGGTGAGAGCTCAAGGGTGGTTCGTTTCACTCCACCCGCACTGTCTGGTATGACTATAGTCCCTACACCATTGCCAGTTACAGGGCCAAGCGCCACGGATGTTCCCGTGGTGACTACCTCATCTTCGTTTGGCATACCACCCACTACATTCCAGCTCTCGGCTCCGGGGATTGTGTCCTTGCCACCTCCAACTCTTACTTCATCGGAGGTCGTAGCAAGGTTTGTTGAGTCGACAGTTGTTGTTACTGCAGGGTTGTCGGTTACGATACCACCTGCGGTTACGTTTTCACCTGTTTCTGAGGTGCCGGTTACATTGGGAATCCCTCCTCCGTACGCTCAAGACATATCACATCTGAGGTTTGATTTCAATGCAACCCTATCCGACTCGGAAAGAATAGCAGCGCTTGAAAGGGTCGTGGCAGAACAATCAAGAGTAAATCTTATCCAGACCCATGCTATTCAGCGCCTCGTTGCGGAGAATCAGATTCAGTCGTCCCTCCTGATCGAGCATGGTAAAATAATTGATGCCTTGAGACAGTTCTTGGCATCTCAGGGGGAGACGATCTGTAAGGGTGACAAGCTGAGGACAAAAAAGAGCAACGATCGAGACGATGATCCCAATGCATCGAAAGGTGCAGGTGGAGAGTTGCCAAGAACTGAACAAGCTCTTGGGACTTCCACATCTCAGGGGGAGTCAACGAGTGCAGCTGGCGGTTCAGGGGGTGATGATGTGGTGGTTGTGGATGCTGAGGAGATGATGGATGATGATATTGTAGGTGACGACGATGTGTTACCGGTTGAAGAGATTGAGAAGATTGGGGCTGAGATTGTCATTGATAGTGAGATTGAAAAAGGAGAGATTGTGGAGGAGAACGTTGAGCACGAGATTCCGGAAGTTGATAAGTCAGATATGGGAGGCGATGAGACGGAATGGGAGGAGCAGCCAAGATGGAAAGAACGCTACGCTCAGTGGTTCGTAAAGACTAAGAAACCGGCGGTCCCTACTATGTTCAAGAAAAGTTACAACATCAGGGCTTATGCTGAATCGAAAAAGGGGATTATATGCTGGTTATATGATGAGCAGTTGAGGCTTTTTGTGATTAAACGGTATGATGGGGTTCAGTATTTCAAGAGGTTGTTGAGATCGTTGAATACGTTGCCTGAGTGTGAAGTGAAGGACTTAGCCAGGTTGGGGTTGATAAACAGGAGTGATGATAACATGGCTAGGATCATTGGGAAGATAGTCTGGAAGGAAAGCATAAAGGAGAAAAAGTTCGAGCTGTTGAAACCACAGAAAGGAAAGCTCGTTGAAGACAAAGATAGAGCAATGAGAGCAGATGGCAAGCCTTGGATGATAATGAAGTATAAGCCGATCCGGTGTCTAAAAGAAGTGCCGATGAAACAAATGCCCAAGGATGTGCTCAAAGATCTGAAATGGTGGTACGTTGATTGTGAAACAGCTGAAGCAGTAATGGAAGATGAAGATGAACAAGAGCTGATGAGAGTATATGATCCTATGCATTTAGTGAATTTGTCTCAAGCTGATCTGCAGGTGCTGAACGAGAAAAGATATTCTACATTCCTGCTTGGAAAGAAGAAGCAAAGAAATATCAAAGAGTAGTTTCAGTTTGTGTACGAGAAGGCGTTCATGCTTGAAGATGGAAGATACAAGAGTTTTGGGATTACAAGACACGTGTTTGAAGATAGAGATATGAAGCTACTACCAAGGGGGAGTCTGTTGGTACATGATGTCAGTAGTTCAGTATTTAGTGTCTGTAATCGAGTTAGTATGTTTTGTATTTGGATTTAAGCGAAGTTGTCTCACAAGTTCGCCTGATATGGGCGAACTTGTTGAACAAGCGAAGTTAGTGACAACTTCGCCTAAACATGTTAGGCGAAGTTGTCGTATGATAAATACGGATAGGTTACGGCGTGTTTAAAGGAGTTTTAGAATTCGAGTAATCAGTGATCGGTGTATCACGTGTTTCTAGTTGCAATACAACGTGTTCTTTGTTTATTGTAACGTGTGCTTGATTGTGTTTAACGTGTATCGTCTTCTACGCTCGTATCGTCTTACGTAGGGATTCCGCACTTACGTAGAACGAGATATTCCGTGTAGATCCGGCTGGGAACCTACATATATCCCTCCATCGTCCCGGGTAACAACGTCTCAAGTCTCGAAACCTGACCAATAGTCTCCAACACCGCCCAGTCAAACGTCCTGTGCCGGAATATCTCCAAATCTTTAATCTGCTGAAATAACTCATACTCAGGAGTACCGGGAAGAAACCATAAAATAATGTGGTCCTCATCTTCCCCCCAGTAATATCCTCAACCGGAGCTCCAAAAACCTCGATCTCGTGAACGGCATATCTAATCTCGGCGCGCGTGTACTGCTGAGAAGTGTTGTCAAACACTTGTTGTTGTTTTGACCGTTTCCTCGACATCTGCAAATAAATATACCAAGTAAGCCCGGGCAACATAAATATACCAACTTCTTTTTTTTTCTTCAAATAATAGACACCCTAAATTCCTCAAAACTTGTACAAGCAAAGACACAACTTAATCAATTACATTCCCGACATACCTAACAAACCGATAAATACGAGACACAAACTTTTGATAAACTTTTCCAAACCTTAACTCAAAAATTCACCAAAAAATTATTCCGGTGACAAAAACATATCTCTAACAATCCCAAAAACATATAAAATTTTGACCAAACTTCATATAATCCGATAAACCCAACCGGAAAAATTCGTCAGTGTCCTGTGTAACTATACCCGCAAATCCCGTCTAAACATCAACCCATTAACATGTATTCCATACCCACAAACAATCTCTGTAAAAACCCGATTCAAACTAGAAACAAACCAATTACAAACAAATGTAAACACATACCTTTCAATCGGGCTAAATGTACTTGACGAGAAAAGACAATGAAATTGACGGTGGTGACCGGCGACGGTGGTGGTGGTGGCCGGATTCTTGATAAGCAGTGGATAGGTTTAAGATAGAATTGATAGGTTGAAAGTGATGGTGAAATCTAGTTTTTTTAAAAAAATTTCGTCAGATTCGCGCATCTTCGCGTATCGCGAAGATGGTCGTCCTTGCATCTTCGCGATACACGAAGATGCAAGTTTGATCGTTGACTGTTGACATTGACTGGCAGTTTGACTTTTTAGCATCTTTGCGATACGCGAATATGCAAAGCAGAGCATCTTCGCGATACGCGAAGATGCATTTTCACAGAACTGTTTTTGTTTAGGTTGAAAAATGAATCTTTTGTGTGGTATTGGAGCTAATTTCCTCCGCCACCTGCTTCGGTCGCCACATACCGCTTACGCACGTACCTGGGGCTCCCTCTAGCGACGTATGTGCTCGCTTCCCCACACTCGATCCTTGCTCCACACTGCATGATTTGAGGAAGACTATTAGCTAACTAGACTCAATATACAAAAATAAAACTTACAAATGCCGAGCCCGGTATGCGCTGAATTGAATGTCTACAGCTCGACATTCCTTGGTTCTTTAATCAACCGAGTATGTCGGCTCGTCTGCCAAAAAGCAAAATTCTGACTCGTTTATCTCTTTGTTCAAATCCGCATCTTCCAAGTAAGGCTTCAATCGATGACCATTCACCACTTGCCTCAGATGATCATCAAAATCTTCAATCTCAACCTCTCCAAACTTTCCAACTTTCTTGACTTGATAGGGCCCTGTCCATTTGCTCTTCAATTTTCCCGGGAAAAGTTTCAATCTTGAGTTATACAACCATACTCGTTGCCCTTCCTCAAACGTCCTTCTTCTTAGCTTAGCATCGTGAACCCTCTTCATCTTGTCTTTATATGCGGATGCACACTCATAAGCCTCATCTCTTAATTCCTCCAACTCACATATATTCAACTTCCTTTGTTTACCTGCACACTCATAATCTAGGTTAACATTCTTAATTGCCCATAATGCACGATGAACTAGCTCAACAGGTAAATGACAACCCCTTCCATAAACCAACTGGTAAGGAGTGGTTCCAATAGGCGTTTTGTAAGCAGTTCGGTAAGCCCATAAAGCATCGTTTAGTTTATTTGACCAATCCTTTCGATCGGGCCTTACCATCTTTTTGTAAAATCTCTTTGATTTGCCTATTAGAAACCTCCACTTGCCCACTCGTTTAAGGGTGATGTGGCGTGGCAATGCGGTGGTTTACGCCATATCGTTTAAGTAGTTTGCCAAAATTGAAGTTTTTGAAATGTGAACCCCCATCACTAATGATAACGCGGGGAACACCAAACCGTGAAAAAATATTAGACTGGACAAACTTACAACCAACGATATGGTCATTTGTCTTGGTGGCGATTGCTTCTACCCATTTAGACACATAATCGACCGCCACTAAGATATATAGGTTACCAAAAGAATTAGGGAATGGACCCATGAAATCAATCCCCCAAACATCAAAGATGTCGACAACGAGGATTGGTTGCCTGAGCATCTCATCCCTCTTTGAAATACCCCCCGTCTGTTGGCATCTAACACAATTTTTCACAAAAGCTGTTGCATCCTTAAATATAGTAGGCCAATAGAATCCACATGCGAGCACTCGATATCCCGTCTTCTGGCCGCTGAAATGGCCTCCACAAGGTGAAGAATGGGCATGATATAACACACTTCACATCTCCTCCTCCGGTATGCACCGCCTTATCACTTGATCCGCTCCAACTTTAAACAAATCCGGATCTTCCCGTGTATAGTGCTTTGCTTTCGAGAGAAAATGTTGCTTCTTCTTCTTTGGCCAAAACTCCGGGATCGTATCTGCAACAAGAAAATTAATAATGTCAGCATACCATGGAAAGGTTGAAACAGAAAACAATTGTTCATCCGGGAATGCCTCATTAATAGCCTTCTCGTCTTTCTCCTCTTCTTCTTGTCCCATAATTCTCGACAAATGATCCGCCACCACATTTTTGCTTCCCTTCTTGTCACGGATCTCTACATCAAATTCTTAGAGTAATAAAATCCACCTGATCAAGCGCAGCTTTACGTCTTTCTTTTCCATCAAATACTTGACTGCGCTATGATCTGTAAAAACAATTACTTGCTCCCCCAAATATAAGATCGAAACTTATCAAGTGCATATACTACCGCGAGCAACTCCTTTTCCGTAGTTGTATAGTTAATTTTAGCATCAGAAAGGGTTTTGCTTGCGTAGTATATGGCAACGGGCTTCTTATCCACCCGTTGGCCCAACACGGCCCCGACCGCATAGTCACTCGCGTCACACATGATTTCAAATGGAAGTGACCAGGTGACAACAAGACCGGGGCTTCTACCAATTTGTTTTTAAGGACATTAAATGCATTGAGACACTCTTCGTTAAAAACAAATGGCACATCTTTTAATAACAATTTACACAATGGTTTAGATATGACACTAAAATTCTTAATGAACCGTCGGTAAAAACCGGCATGACCCAAAAATGCCCTTATTCCTTTTATGTTAGTAGGCGGTGGTAAATTAGATATGACTTGGATTTTTGCCCGATCAACCTCAACCCCCTACCTGAGATAACATGTCCCAAAACCGTCCCTTCTTGCACCATAAAGTGGCTCTTTTCCCAACTTAAGACAAAGTTCGTTTCCACACATCTTTTTAAAATTTTAGTCAATTCGGTTAAACATTTTTCAAAAGATGATTTGAAAATCGAGAAGTCGTCCATAAAAATTTCAAGTGAATCCCCGACCATATCTGAAAAGATACTCATCATACACCTTTGAAAGGTGGCCGGGGCATTACACAAACCAAAAGGCATTCGCCTAAATGCGAAAGTACCGTGTGGACACGTAAAAGTGGTCTTATGTTGGTCATCGGGGTGAATAGCAATCTGATTATACCCCGAATAGCCATCTAGGAAACAATAAGACTTCTGACCTGTAAGTTTCTCGATGATTTGGTCAATGAACGGCAATAGAAAATGATCTTTAGATGTTGCCGCATTCATATTCCTATAATCCACACAAATCCGCCACCCGGTTACCGGTCGGGTGGCGATTTCCTCATTTTTCTCATTACGGGTTATCTGAATACCCACCTTTTTTGGAACTGTTTGTGTCGGACTTACCCACGTGCTATCTGAGATTGGTAAAATGATACATGCATCAAGCCACTTCAAAACCTCCTTCTTCACTACCTCTCGAATATTTGGATTCAACCTTCTCTGTGCATCATGTGCGGGTTTTGCTTCGGGATCGGTGATGATTTTATGCATGACAATGGATGGGCTAATCCCTTTCAAATCCGCTATCGTCCAACCAATCGCCGCTTTATGCTCTTTCAGGACTTCCACCAACGCTTCCTCCTGCTCGTTTTCCAAATTTGCTGCGATGATGGCCGGTAAAGTCCCTCCTTCCCCCAAAAACATGTACTTCATGTGTTTCGGAAGCTCCTTCAATTCAACAGTCGGCGGACTCTCCAATGGCGGTCTTAATTTTGAATCGATCGTATCGGGTAACCATTCCACCTGTTGAGACCATGGCAATTTCCCAATCCTTGCCGCATACAGCTCCACTTCTCTTTCTTCTTCTTGTAACTGCAAGACATGCTCAACTGTTTCCCTGCAACAAATAGCACACTCCTCTGTGGCCTCATCCTCACCACTGTGAGGGTTCAACCCGTCAACGACTTCAGCCGCGAAGCATTCGTCACTCACCAGAGGGTTAGACACGTTTGAGAATACATTAAGCCGAAGATTCTTATTACCAAAAGCCATGTCCACTACCCCGGTTCTACAATTTATCAAAGCATTTGCGGTGGCCAAAAAGGGCCGACCGAGAATTACGTTCGGTTGCCGTTTCGGGTCAACCGACACGTAGTCTAGAACCACAACCGGGTAATAAAAATCTTCTATCATCACAATCACATCGGTCACGATTCCCCTAGGAAGGTTGAGTGTCACGTCGGCCAACACCACGGTGGTGTCGGCTTTTCTAAGTGGACCAAAGTCGTACTGGTCATACAAGCTTCCCGGAAGACTACTCACCCCAGCCCCAAGATCTAACAACGCTCTAGTCATGTTAAAATTGCCCACTTGAATGGGTATAATCGGCGTTCCCGGATCTTGTGGCTTGGGTGGGAGGATACTTGTCAAAACCGAACTCACATTTGTAGTTAAGTCAACTTGTTTGGGCAACTTGTGAGTTCGTTTTTGAGTACACAAGTCTTTTAAATATTTAACATATGCGGGGACTTGTTTGATTGCATCTATGAGGGGTAAATTAATTTTTACTTGTTTAAATATTTCCCACATTTCCTCCTGCTGTGGGCCCCTCTTTCTAAGTGTCGATGAGGTCTCGGGATTCACCAATGCCCGAGGAAACGGAACGGTTTTACTTGTTGCACCCGTCTCCTTGGCGGTGGGTGGTCCCTTTTTAGTTATTGGTTCAATTTTGTTTTTACTAAATTTAGTTTTCGGTTCAATCTCAGCCTCATCGTCACTTTTCTCATCTTCCCCAAGTCTTCCACCACACCTTCTACGAAAGGTGGTGAGGGTTATTGTATACCTTTCCGCTTCTAAGGGTACTTACCTGATTGACTTGGTCACTTTTTCCACTCGGCGAGCTGCTACTCTGATGGCTCGGGTTCTTCAAGGTATCACTCGGCAATTTGGACGGATTTCTTTTCAATCTCGCCACTTCCTCCACTAGCTGGCTTACCTGTTTATCCCTCGCAGCATTGGCTTTCTCTTGGAGCTCTAACCTTTGGTTTACACTTTTATTCTGAGCCTCCTGGTCTGTCTTCATCTGCTTCAGGAAATCCATTACGTCCTTAATCCACTCCTCCTGATTACCCGAAGAACCTACTTAACCTTGTGCTGCCCCTTGTCCTTGCTGACCTTGCTGATAACTCTTCTGATAAACCTTATTATAACCACCGACTCTCTTTGATTACACCCGCTTTGACCATTACCCCTCTCATTCCCATACTGCCTCTGATTTGATTGATAACCTGCTTTTTGGGAATTACCTTGAAAGTTCGGGTTTTGTTGCGTGTTCGGGTTTCCATAGCTAAAATTGGGGTGGTTTCGGAGGCCCGGGTGATATGTGTTTGAATTCATGTTGTTATTGTATTTCTTCTCACCCTGAACAAAATTCACCTCCTCTTCTTCTTCCCCTTCGTCTTCCACCACGACCCCACAAGTAGCCACTACATGGCCTATTCCACCACAACCGTCGCAAATCGGGTACGCTTTTCCTTACTTGCCTTTATCTTTCACTCCTATACTCATTAACTGGTCCAATTTCTTCTCCAACCTAGCCATACGATCATTCGACTCACTTCTATCAACGGCTTTCACAACCGCCCTTTTTATAATGCGATTCGACTGAGCTTGCCATTTTGAATTCATCGCATGCCTCTCCAAATGTTGCCAATCTTCATTCTCGTCATTAGTAAAAAACGACCCATTTTTGGTTGACTGAATATCACGCACATCATCACTTGATAACCCGTCATTAAACGCCTTGATCAACTACCACAATGCAATCCCGTGATGCGGGCAAGTTCTTAACAACCTTTTGAACCTCGTAAATACTTCATGAAAAGTCTCACCCGAGCTTTGCTGAAAATTTCTGATGGAAGTTTGGGCTTCAGAAGTTCTTTGCGGTGTATAGTACTCGTCTAAGAATTGCTGGGCCAGATCTTGCCACATATAGATACTTGCTGACGGTAAAGATAAGAACCACTGCTTTGCTAGATCTTTAAGGCTGAACTGAAACACAACTAGCTAAACTTCATCAGCAGTGATCCCTTGACTCGAGATAGTGGCACAAATTGCATTGAACTCACTCAAGTGTAGGTATGGCTCTTCAGATGCTTTCCCGTGAAAAGTAGGCATCCCGGTCAAGTTACTTTGCCTTACTGAAAACGTTCTTCCTTCTCGGACCGGGATTACAATGGGAAGCGGGTTCGTGGTAACTTGTGGAATGAAGTGGCTTTGAACCCCCCGAACGGGCGGTGGAACAAATGCCCTCGGGACTCCATCGTCAAATTCATACTCGGGAAACTGTGGCTCGGGGACCTCTTATCTTCTTCTTTCTCGATGGTTTCTTGGTGGTTGAACAGGCTCGGGTGTTCGGTTTCTGAGAGATTGTTGTTGTTGTTGTCTTCTATATGTAACATCCTAAAATTTATAATGATGAATAAAGAAAGTTATGTTAGTGATTTCGCGTTTTTAATTATTAATATCGGGTAGGAGCGGATCAGGGACTTGGATTAATTGAGATGGGTTAGATGAGAATGGGATTTAAGGGATATAAATATCCCCTAAACCCAAAAATATCTTCATTTACATCTATTCCTTCACACTTCCAAAACACACACACACCCCATACACAAGCCGACCGGCGGCCGGGATCCGAGGAGAGAGAGAGAGGCCGAGAGCCGTAGAGAGAGAGACCGAGATCCGAGAGAGAAGAGAGAGCGGTTGGTTGTGATTAAGCAAGGAAACAAGATCCAACAAGCTCAAAAATGTAAGATTCTTGAACTTTGAAGTTTAAAGATCCAAGCTTTTTAGTGTTAAGTGACCAGAAATGGTCGGGAAGCGTAGTGGGTGATATTGAACCATAGGGGGGGTGTTAAAATCGCTCGAAATATTGGACAGAAACCAAACAGCAGGCTGTCTGGGCAACTTCGCCTTCATCTGGGCAACTTCGCCTTCAAGCGATGAACTTCGCCTGCAAGCTAAGTTCGCCTGATGAACTTCGCCTGCAAGCTAAGTTCGCCTGATGACAAGTTCGCCTGAGGTTTAAGTTCGCCTGATGACAAGTTCGCCTGAGGTTTAACTTCGCCTAAAGCTAAGTTCGCCTGAGGTTTAACTTCGCCTAAAGCTAAGTTCGCCTGAGGTTTAACTTCGCCTAAAGCTAAGTTCGCCTGAGGTTTAACTTCGCCTAAAGCTAAGTTCGCCTGAGGTTTAACTTCGCCTGATGACAAGTTCGCCTGAGGTTTAACTTCGCCTATAGCCAAGTTCGTTTAGAAAATAAATTAAAAATCTAATGAAAAATGTGTTAAGACAGTTAATGGAAATAAAATTTTTCCAAGCTGACCTGGCAGCTCGACCCCAGCCAGGGGCTCTGCCCCTTGGACCCTGCTAGGGGCTGCCACCCCTAGACCCCGCTGCCAGGGGCGCTGCCCCCGGACCCCCGTTCGTTGTGGGTCATATAAAGATAGAAATACATTATGAGAAGTGATAGTTAATTGATACATATACTTGTTATACAGTCAGCCGTGCACAACTGAAGAAAGGAATTACGATTAACGGTGAACGTAACCGTGTTCAGGTGAGTTTCTAGCCCCATTCCTTGTTATGATTTCGGGGCTGTGTGCATACTTGATGTGTTGTTAATACATTTATCCTAAGTGATAAGTGTATGCCCTATGTGATATATGTGTTATGTAAGAATGAATGCTTGATGGTACGTGAACGATCTTCGGATATTGCACGTACTGTCAGGTTGTAACGCTAGGTATTGGTAAGAATGTTATGTATGTTATGTATATGAGCATGGTAGTGATAATAGAAGAAAGAAATGATAATGTATGGTTGTATGGTTACGAAAAGGGTACTGAGCCCTAATAATACTTGAGGTATGATGTATGGTTGTATGGTAACGAAGTGGGAATCGAACCCTTCTAATATTCGAAAACTAGGGACCAGACCCTTATAATATCTGTGATGATAGGGACCAGACCCTTATAATATCTGTGATGATAGGGAATCGAACCCTTCTAATATTCGAAAACAAGGGACCAGACCCTTATAATATCTGTGATGATAGGGACCAGACCCTTATAATATCTGTGATGATAGGGAATCGAACCCTTCTAATATTCGAAAACAAGGGACCAGACCCTTATAATATCTGTGAGGTTATAGGGCGAAAGGCTCTTAAAAAAAAGTATGATTATGTATGTAAGGAAAGTATGAAGGTAAAAATGAACGTATGATTATGTATGTAAAGAAAGTAAGAAAGTAAAAATGAAGGTAAGAGCACTTAGGTGTATATGAAAGAAAGTTAAGAGATTAAGTATGAAATGTAAGAAGGTATTGTATGATTATGTGATTAACTAGAACTCACTCAGCGTAGCTGACTTTTAGTATGCACGCAGGTGAGTAGGATGAGGCAGCTCGCTTGAGGAGACACATGGCACTGAACAGGAGTCTGGCATCTGAAGACTTACGATATTTTAATTTTAATGTTTTAATGTGGAAGACAAGGGATGTTTTGGGACAAGTTGTGAAATATTGTAATGTTTTATGAAAGTTTTATTTTCCGCGTAAATGTTTTAAATAACTCTGATAGTTAGAACTGTGTTTATGAGTAAATCCAACACGAAAGTAGGGTTACCGGTAACGGGGCCTTACAAGTTGGTATCAGAGCATAAGTTCGAGAGATTTAAGCATCCTACATGCTTAGACTTGAACAGAGTATGGGATTTAAGTAAGAAAGGAAAGAAGATGCCAGTTCAAGAATGCCATGTGTCGCTCAAGCAAGATCAGTAAAGGTAAATGGTATGATTAAATGATATATGTTAATGGGAAAGAAAAGATATGTGAACGACAGGGATAGGAATAATTGATTGTTTGATTTGATAAACTGCTTAAGTAGAACCAGCACAAATGGACTCATAAAGGGAAGTGTATAGGACACGGAAAGTAACGTGATCAGCTAATCACAACTGACCACTGTTATTACCTGTTAGCCTTGCTATCCTTGTACTAAATAGTTCCTTGAGTGATGATGTTTGTGTTTTCCCTTTTAGAATACGATGACTGGAGCTGGAGACATTGTTGGAGCTGGAGGTCGCACTGGACGACGTGGCAGGCCTCGTCGTGTCCGGCAACCTTCGGTTGAGACCGCTTCCAACACCGAAGTTGAAGGAAGCGCAGCGGGAAGAAGCCCGGAAACAACGAGGAAGTTCAACTTAGCCCTGCAGTTCAAGCAGCCATTGTTCAAGCTGTGGTTGCTGCTGTGAAGAACCTGAATCCCGAAGGATCTGCTGGAAGCCGTGAACGAACTGCTGAAAGGGCGGGTGGTGATGGTAGAAAGGATGGGGAAGGAGAAAGAAGGACCTCGAGTGAGGATAAGTCTGTGGAAGTCGATGACAGGAGAAGAGGCCAAGGTGGGTGCAGCTATAAGTCCTTCAAAGGATGCGACCCGCCGAAGCTGACTGGTTTAGGAGACGCGATCGCTACTCTTCAGTGGATAACCGCCATGGATAAGGTTATCCGCATTAGCGAGTGCCGTCCCGATCAAGCGGTAGGTTATGCTACTAAATCATTCGAGGATGAGGCTATGTATTGGTGGGAGAGTGTGGAGCAAAGAAAGACCCGAGAAAAGATCAAAGAGACGAGGTGGGAAGATCTAAAGGAGTTAGTAATGAAGAAGTTCTGTGCTGACGCCGAGGTTGAAAAGGCGGAGATGAAGTTCCTGAACTTGAAAGCTGGGACAATGACACATCGTGAGTACACTACCGAGTTCAATCGAATGTCTAGGCTAGTACCCGATATGGTCAACACTGAGGCTAAGAGAATCAAGTGTTATGTGAGAGGATTACCCCAGAGAGTCCGCATGTTAGTCAGGACAAGTAAACCTACTACTTTTGATTCTGCTGTCGAACTCGCAGAAATGGTCTACGCAGACCTGACTGCGGATGATGTGGTGGTGGAAGACGAGAAGAAGGAGAAGAAATGGGCCGCTCCTGCTAAACGACCCGGTACTCAGTTATGGAACCCCAAAGATAAGAAGCAGAGAGTGTGGGAGAAGAGATCGTGTAAGACCTGCGGAAAGATGCATGGTGGTGAGTGCAAGTGGAGTAAAAGTCCTGGTGTTTGTCTCAAATGTGGAAAGGCCCACGGTGGGGAATGCCGGATGGGGTCTAATGTGTGTTACAAGTGTGGGAAGGTGGGGCATTATGCCAATGAGTGCAGTGCAAAGCCAGCATGTTACAAATGTGGCAAGCCAGGCCACATGGCGAGAGAGTGCACAGATGGTGAAGCTGGAGGTAGTGGAAGGAAGGATGCCGATCAATCTAGGCCAAGAACTAGAGCCTACACGCTGACCCAAGAGCAAGCCAAGCAGATTCCGGATGTCGTCACAGGTACGTTTTTAGTGAACGGTGTTTCCGCTTCTGTATTATTTGATTCGGGGGCAAACAAAAGTTTCGTAGCCACACCATTTAGTAAACTAGCTAAAATGAAATGTTGCCGAGTGTCTGAAACTTTTGCGGTGAAAACCGCCAGTGACACTTCGGTTAAAATAACAAAAGTGGTTAAGAATTGTAAGATAGAATTGGAAGGACATGAGTTCCCGATTACCTTGTACGTTATGACCTTGGGAGGGTTCGATATGGTTTTGGGTATGGATTGGTTGTCTGAGTTTGAGGCTCAGATAGTATGTAAGAGTAGGATTATAAGGTTAAAGTCATTGGATGGTAGCGCGGTAACGGTCTATGGTGATAAGGAAAGTTCTGGGCTTAATGTCATTTCGATGATGAAAGCCGAGGGTTTGCTAAGGCGAGGGTGTTGTGCCTACCTGGCGTATGTCGTCAACGCTACGGCCGAGACGAAAGAAATGAAAGATGTTCCTATTGTGCGCGACTACCCAGAAGTATTCCCTGAGGATCTTCCGGGGTTGCCACCAGAGCGAGAGATAGAATTTCAGATAGATTTAATACCAGGAGCCCAACCTGTCGCGAAAGCGCCTTACCGTCTAGCACCGTCCGAGATGAAAGAATTTATGTCACAACTGCAAGAACTCCTCGACAAAGGTTTCATAAGACCGAGTGTTTCCCCGTGGGGCGCACCAGTTTTGTTCGTGAAGAAGAAGGATGGAAGTATGAGAATGTGCATAGATTATCATGAGTTGAATAAGCTGACGGTAAAGAATAGATATCCGTTGCCAAGGATTGATGATCTGTTTGACCAACTGCAAGGTTCAAGTTGGTTCTCACGAATAGATCTCAGATCAGGCTACCATCAGCTGAAGGTGAAAGAGGCAGACATCCCTAAGACAGCGTTCCGAACGCGGTATAGACACTACGAGTTCCTCGTAATGTCATTCGGTCTAACCAATGCTCCTGCAGCATTTATGGACATGATGAATAGGGTGTGTCGACCGATGTTGGATAAGTCGGTTATCGTCTTCATCGATGATATATTGGTTTATTCAAAGAGCGAGTCTGAACATGCTGAGCATCTGAGAGAGGTACTGGAGACTCTGAAGAAAGAGAAGTTGTATGCCAAGTTTTCGAAGTGCGCGTTCTGGTTAAGAGAAGTGCAATTTTTAGGTCACGTGATTAATCCTGAAGGGATTACCGTGGACCCAGCTAAGATTGAAGCGATAACGAATTGGAAGACTCCGCAGAATCCGACTGATATACGAAGTTTCCTAGGGTTAGCTGGCTACTATAGGAGATTCATCGAAGGTTTCTCCAAGATAGCCGCACCGCTGACCGGTATGACCCGAAAGTCGATAGTATTCAGTTGGGGAAAGTTTCAGGAAGAAGCCTTTGAAGAATTGAAGAAGAGGCTCACGCAAGCTCCAATCCTTACTTTGCCCGATGGCGACGAGGATTTCGTTGTTTGTGCTGATGCCTCGCATCAAGGGTTAGGTTGCGTGTTGATGCAACGGGGGAAGGTGATAGCTTACGCGTCTAGACAGTTGAAGGTCCATGAAAGTACTTATCCGACGCATGATCTGGAGTTAGCAGCTGTAGTGCATGCTCTTAAGATATGGAGGCATTATCTGTACGGTACTAAGTGTACTATCTATACCGATCATAAGAGTTTAAAGTACTTCTTCGAACAGAAAGAACTGAACATGAGGCAGAGAAGATGGTTAGAATTGATAAAGGATTACGACTGTGAGATTAGGTATTACCCCGGTAAAGCTAACGTGGTCGCTGATGCGTTAAGTCGTAAGAATGAGGAAGTCCTTGCAACAGTGAAGTCATATAAGTTGATCATGAACTCAAGTCTTTTTGAAGAAATCATCAAAGTGCAGTCAGAAGTGTTAGTAGACAAAGGGTTAGTAAAGAAAGAAAGGATTTATGGCCAGCAAGATGAGTTGATGGAAAACACTCATGGAGTTAAAACTAGATTTGACCGTATGTGGATTCCACGCCATGGTGATCTTAGAAGTCGAATCTTAGATGAAGCTCATAAGTCAAGGTACTCAATCCATCCTGGAGCTACAAAGATGTACCAAGACCTGAAAAGAGATTACTGGTGGCCAGGAATGAAGAATGATGTAGTGGATTATGTTAGTAAGTGCTTAACTTGCTTACAAGTCAAGGCCGAGCACCAAAAGCCTTATGGGAAGATGCAACCGCTAGAGATACCTGAGTGGAAATGGGAACACATCACCATGGATTTCATAACTAAGCTACCTCGTACAGCTAAGCAACATGATACCATCTGGGTGATTGTGGACCGTTTGACCAAGAGTGCTCACTTTCTGCCCATACGAGAGGCCATCTCGTCAGAAACGTTAGCAAGCTTGTTCATCAAGGAAGTGGTAACCAAGCATGGAGTACCGTTATCGATCGTGTCTGATAGGGATACACGGTTTACTTCGAGGTTCTGGAAGAAATTCCATGAAGCTATGGGGACGAGGTTGAACATCGGTACGGCGTATCATCCTCAAACCGATGGACAGTCTGAATGGACGATCCAAACCCTTGAGGATATGCTACGTGCTTGTGTTTTAGATTTTGGTGGAAGTTGGGATGATCATCTGCATCTGGCAGAGTTCTCCTATAACAACAGTTACCATTCAAGTATTGGTATGCCACCGTTTGAGATGCTGTACGGTAGACGATGTAAAACCCCGGTGTGTTGGGGTGAGATTGGTCAGAAGGAAATGGGAAGCCTAGAAGTGGTTCAAGAAACGTCTTCAAAGTTCGATCAGATCAAAGCAAGAATGAAAGCCGCGCAAGACAGACAAAAGTCTTATGCAGATAAGCGGCGATGACCAATTGAGTTTAACGTTGGTGACAATGTGATGCTCAAGGTCTCGCCTTGGAAGGGGATTATCCGTTTTAGGAAAAGAGGAAAGTTGAGTCCGAGGTACATTGGACCGTTCAAGGTTGTAAAACGTGTGGGTGAAGTAGCTTATAAACTGGATTTACCCGATGAGTTAGAAGGAATTCATTCAACCTTCCATGTTTCTCATCTGAGGAAGTGTCTAGCTGATGACACATCTCACGTGCCATTGATGGACGTTGAGGTTGATGAACAATTGAACTACATCGAGCAACCGATAGCGATCGTTGACCGCAAGGAGAAGCAGCTTCGTCACAAGATTATACCTTTGGTAAAAGTGATATGGAAACACCGTAAGGGATCAGATGCTACTTGGGAAGCCGAGGATGAGATGCGCAAGTTTTACCCTAGTTTGTTTATGTAATAGTTAGGTTTCGGGGACGAAACCTCTTTAAGGGGGGGAAGACTTGTAACATCCTAAAATTTATAATGATGAATAAAGAAAGTTATGTTAGTGATTTTGCGTTTTTAATTATTAATATCGGGTAGGAGCGGATCAGGGACTTGGATTAATTGAGATGGGTTAGATGAGAATGGGATTTAAGGGATATAAATATCCCCTAAACCCAAAAATATCTTCATTTACATCTATTCCTTCACACTTCCAAAACACACACACACCCCATACACAAGCCGACCGGCGGCCAAGATCCGAGGAGAGAGAGAGAGGCCGAAAGCCGTAGAGAGAGAGACCGAGATCCGAGAGAGAAGAGAGAGCGGTTGGTTGTGATTAAGCAAGGAAACAAGATCCAACAAGCTCAAAAATGTAAGATTCTTGAACTTTGAAGTTTAAAGATCCAAGCTTTTTAGTGTTAAGTGACCGGAAATGGTCGGGAAGCGTAGTGGGTGATATTGAACCATAGCGGGGGTGTTAAAATCGCTCGAAATGTTGGACATAAACCAAACAGAAGGCTGTCTGGGCAACTTCGCCTTCATCTGGGCAACTTCGCCTTCAAGTGATGAACTTCGCCTGCAAGCTAAGTTCGCCTGATGAACTTCGCCTGCAAGCTAAGTTCGCCTGATGACAAGTTCGCCTGAGGTTTAAGTTCGCCTGATGACAAGTTCGCCTGAGGTTTAACTTCGCCTAAAGCTAAGTTCGCCTGAGGTTTAACTTCGCCTAAAGCTAAGTTCGCCTGAGGTTTAACTTCGCCTAAAGCTAAGTTCGCCTGAGGTTTAACTTCGCCTGATGACAAGTTCGCCTGAGGTTTAACTTCGCCTATAGCCAAGTTCGTTTAGAAAATAAATTAAAAATCTAATGAAAAATGTGTTAAGACAGTTAATGGAAATAAAATTTTTCCAAGCTGACCTGGCAGCTCGACCCCAGCCAGGGGCTCTGCCCCTTGGACCCTGCTAGGGGCTGCCACCCCTAGACCCCGCTGCCAGGGGCGCTGCCCCCGGACCCCCGTTCGTTGTGGGTCATATAAAGATAGAAATACATTATGAGAAGTGATAGTTAATTGATACATATACTTGTTATACAGTCAGCCGTGCACAACTGAAGAAAGGAATTACGATTAACGGTGAACGTAACCGTGTTCAGGTGAGTTTCTAGCCCCATTCCTTGTTATGATTTCGGGGCTGTGTGCATACTTGATGTGTTGTTAATACATTTATCCTAAGTGATAAGTGTATGCCCTATGTGATATATGTGTTATGTAAGAATGAATGCTTGATGGTACGTGAACGATCTTCGGATATTGCACGTACTGTCAGGTTGTAACGCTAGGTATTGGTAAGAATGTTATGTATGTTATGTATATGAGCATGGTAGTGATAATAGAAGAAAGAAATGATAATGTATGGTTGTATGGTTACGAAAAGGGTACCGAGCCCTAATAATACTTGAGGTATGATGTATGGTTGTATGGTAACGAAGTGGGAATCGAACCCTTCTAATATTCGAAAACTAGGGACCAGACCCTTATAATATCTGTGATGATAGGGACCAGACCCTTATAATATCTGTGATGATAGGGAATCGAACCCTTCTAATATTCGAAAACAAGGGACCAGACCCTTATAATATCTGTGATGATAGGGACCAGACCCTTATAATATCTGTGATGATAGGGAATCGAACCCTTCTAATATTCGAAAACAAGGGACCAGACCCTTATAATATCTGTGAGGTTATAGGGCGAAAGGCTCTTAAAAAAAAAGTATGATTATGTATGTAAGGAAAGTATGAAGGTAAAAATGAACGTATGATTATGTATGTAAAGAAAGTAAGAAAGTAAAAATGAAGGTAAGAGCACTTAGGTGTATATGAAAGAAAGTTAAGAGATTAAGTATGAAATGTAAGAAGGTATTGTATGATTATGTGATTAACTAGAACTCACTCAGCGTAGCTGACTTTTAGTATGCACGCAGGTGAGTAGGATGAGGCAGCTCGCTTGAGGAGACACATGGCACTGAACAGGAGTCTGGCATCTGAAGACTTACGATATTTTAATTTTAATGTTTTAATGTGGAAGACAAGGGATGTTTTGGGACAAGTTGTGAAATATTGTAATGTTTTATGAAAGTTTTATTTTCCGCGTAAATGTTTTAATCAACTCTGATAGTTAGAACTGTGTTTATGAGTAAATCCAACACGAAAGTAGGGTTACCGGTAACGGGGCCTTACACTATAATACCGGTCCCCTTGCACGTCTTCCATCTCTTCTTCATCCTCGAACTCATGTCAACTACCCTCCGCCGATCATACTCGACCTCGACTCTATTGTGCGGTGGTTCAGACCTGATTGAACGATCATCTATCATTTGATATCTTCTTTGAGCTCTCGGTTTTCGGTTTTGGTGAATGGGTGGGTTAAATGGTGGTAAGTCATGGATTGGTGGGTTTTGTGGAATGTTTTGTGGAATGGGTTGTTCTCGATTGTGCGGTGGGTTAATGTTATCGGGTTGAAACACAGGTGGAACCGGGTAGGGGTTATCTTCTTGATGATTCATGTCTTCTTCTTTTAGTCTTCAAGTCTCGCCCCTTCTTTGTTTTGCTCGGTTCCTTCTCGCGGCTTTCTCAATCTCGGGATCAAACTGCAACACCTCATTGTCTCGAGCAAACCTCGTATGCATCAACCTAGACAATTAACTGCACATCACAAACAAACACACCTCGCGTAAAATCAACGAAGAAAAAAGTTAAACTAAAACTAAATTACGGTAATTTAAACTAAACTAAACTAGCACTAAGTGCGTTGAGTCCCCGGCAACGGCGCCATTTTGACGTAGGCTGTCGTGGTCTACTCAAAAACAATTAATTAAAGACTTAAATACCTGTAATAAGTACGGGTAAGTAAGGTCGTCTCCACAGGGACTCAAGGAAAGTGCAAGTTTATTATAACTAAATTAATTATTAAACTAAGGCGGACAGACGATGTCAAGCGGTTTTTAGAAAAAGGATTAATTAAAAACTAACAATTACTTAAAAACGATTTGTGAATAATATTAATAAAAACATTCATTCTAGGTTCGGTTAATGTGACATTCAACTTAATTCCAGATTCGGTTATATTGATTACGCAGTAATTACTAAACCTAGTAGTTGGATTGTGATGTCAAACGATACCCTAACTTATGTTTGTTAAAACTAATTAAGAGTTCAAACCCGAATTGATGACACAATGAAACTCGGTTTACCTAATTACCAACTTATGTTTGTTAAAACTAATTAAGAGACAGTATTTGATGATAACTAGTCAGTGACACAAGAGTTCAAACCCTAAATGTTGATAAACACAACCAAAGAAATAATGCATCAATCAATAATCTCAAACACAAGTTGTTTAAATAACCAATCATAATTTAAGCAAGACTAAAGCAATAACTCAATCAAGCTCATAAACATTAAGCATACAAATCTGGTCAGAAGTTAAAATACACAAAAACCTAGCCTAGAATGAACAAAGCACTTAGACGAACATGATCATAACGTAAATACACTTATCTTGGATGAACATGCAAACCCAACACGAACCGGAAGCCTTGGAATGATGGAAGATCGTCCTTAGCAGCCTCTTTTGCCTCTGGAAGTCGATGATAAACGAATGGGGAGGTTAAGGGGGTTTATATAGGGAGAAATCTAAATTTTAGTCCGACATAAGCATCTTCGCGTATAGCGAAGATGTCCAGTTATGCTTCTTCGCGTATCGCGAAGGACAAAATAGTCACAGCCACCATTATGCAACTTCGCGTATCGCGAAGTTGCCCTTCATTGCATCTTCGCGTATCGCGAAGATGTAAAATTTCAGATTTTATTTTTTACTTTTCTTGAATGCCTCGTGATGCGTGCACTTCCAATCTTTCACTTCTTGATCTTCGTTCCAAGCCCGTAAATATCCTTGTTAAGCTCATAGCCTCCAATGTCCTGAAACACGTAAACAACGCTTGAAGTACCAATGTTCGTTCGTTTATTAACCTAAATATAACTAATTAATATATAAAACTAACTAACTTTTACCCAACCATCACATCCCACACTTAACCCTTTTTCGTCCCGAAAAAGACTTTGCAATGGAATCAGAATCAGAGATCATTCTCAAAATACTTCATAGATTATCTTAATTAAGCACAAAGAACACAAAAACCGCGATTGCCGATATTGTTGTCCACTTAAACTCAACCTCCGATAATTCAGACCTCTAATCATGTTAGATTTAAGTTCTTGTTAACATTCAGTCTAAGGGTCTCACACCTAAAATCACAAATCCACCTAATTTGTTTCAGGCATGTCAAAGCACAGACAAAATCATAAAGATTATTTCTACCAGTGTAACCTAAAAACTTGTAACTATCAAAATTTAATTTATTGGACAACAAATATGAATTAATCGAGCATTCTGCATTTTTATCATACTTTAGACCTCACCCATGGATGTTCTCACCGTGGTTACTAGCCCAATGAGAAGCATGTAAGCTTTTGGTCCTTATTCATTAACGTTCATCAATCCTCACCCAGAGGCCTATCAGTCAAGCTACCAACTCGAAAGAAAACACATAGGTTGTTGGATTTTTATTTATTTTATTCTTATCCTCATCCATAGATGTCATCTCCAAGTCACTATCCCAGAGGGAGACACATTAAATTATTGGATCCTTTTTACTATTATATCTTTTTCATGCTCCTTGCTTAATATGTCAATAAAATTAAATTTTGAAATTTACAAGGCTTTACTCTACACTGGTGCTTATCCATTACCTTACACATTTCAGTTTTTCTATATTCCTAAGATGAGAACCCACAAGACTTCCTGATTTAATTTAGAGGTACATGTATTACATTTTCAAAAGCCTTTCACTATCAGCTGGGCCTACCGACACATCCTAAATTAAGTGTGTTCCCGTTTTTATTATCTTATATTATGTAATAATTTTGAAAAATAATCCCCAATTTTTCTATCATTTTCCATTATTGTGCAAAAATCTTAATTCAAGGAACATAAAAACTTTTAAATTTTCAATTTCTCCCCTATCCCCACACTTGAGAAAAACATTGTCCTCAATGTTTAAAATGTAAGACATAAAATAGGGACGGGTTAAAATTCACTTCGACAATTTTAAAAATCGGGCCTAATGTGATGGTGGTTGTTAAATTTACAAAAATACAATTACACTTTTAACATAAAAACTAATAAAACAAATAAGGTTATGAAAACGAAATTACCTGATAGAAAAGAAAATTCTCATGTGCAACTCTCGTGTCCTCGATGATCTCTCGGTGAACCTTCCTCTTCGTCTCTCAAAATAAAATCTGCAAACTCACAAATATGTAGAAGCACGCTTCTCACAAATGTTAAAAATATAGGTCTTTTAAACCGTTTGCAAAACCATTAATTTTAAATTACCAACCGAGATTAATTAATTCATAACCCAATTTGTTAAACGAGTAAAAAGTTAAAAGACCTAACTCACTTTCGTAGGAATCACGGTTGCATTTAGCATATGCAACAAGCCCTTTAAACCCCCCCGGTAGCCCGGGTGGACGAGTATGGTCTCGTGAGGGTTTATAGTGAACTACACCCACAAAGTTCAACTACAACAAAAATATACACAAGCAACCACCCACAAAAACAAATTCCATCAAATATCCCAACCGAACCACCCATACTGCCCATAAGCATAATAACAATAACATCAGTACAACCCATACTATAATGAAAACATAATAAAAAAAACAACCAAAATATGGCTCAGGACAACTACTTTCATCAACTCCTACTCCTCCTCATCATCATCCTCCTGATCATCAGCATCACCACCAGCTCCCGATCCTCCAACACTTGCATAGTAAAAATCGCTTGACCCATACTGACCATAACTACTATACCCAGATCCCCCAACACCAGCTCCATACTCATGTCCAGGTCCAAACCCAGAAACACTCATGTCAAAACCACTGGTAGTAGGCGGCGGCGGCTGCAAAGTAGCTGGCAATGGAATATGCCAGTGATCAAACATGGTTCTGAAGTAACCCCGTGACTCATCTCTATACCCTCGAAACTCGTCTCGATACCCATGCAATTCATCCCGCATCTGTAGTTGTTGATCGAACATATAGTCCAATGTTATGGGCTGCGGGTGCTGTGCTACCGGTGGACTCGGCTGTCGTCGCCGACGTGACTGGGCAGGTGGCCTCTCTGTACGGTGCCTTCTCGAACTACCCTCTGTCCGCACATCCGCCATGCGTGGTGGATCACCATAAGTCATAATGCCCGCCTTTTGGGCATCATCAAGCATCACTACACCAGTATCCGGCCCCTCTGTCAAATACTCCACCAGATAACGTCCAAATACCCCCAAAGACCGAGCGATCCTCATAATCATGGGCCCTAATGCCAACTGAGTTGTGGCCACACTCGCTCTCCGACTTCCTCTACCAAATGAACTCAACAATAATGTGGCCAAATTCACATTCATACCACCAATCATAGACATCAAACATATTAAATCAATATTGTTACACTTGTCCTTTCCCGAACGTCGACCCGTGAATGTCGACGTGACCACCCTGTGAAGATACCGGTGTAGTAGGTCCCGAATCTGCGAAGCCACAACACTGCTTGAATGAGCACCATCCCCGATTGTACTCCAAAATGTCGCCAACTCGTTCGTCGAAATCCAATGACGCCGAGAAGCAGTCGATCCAGTGGTAAACCTCCTAATACTCTCCCGAAACTCGGGAGCCTCAACTTCATGGGGCATATAAAGACCCGCAATTACCGCAAACTGAGGTACCGAGAACTGGAATAACTCACGTCCTAACGCAAAACTAACTGCGTAGGGCTCGTCAAAATCATTTGGGTCATACCTGAAAGTGGAGTAGAACTTGTACACTAATTCCTCATACTGTTTCTGCTAAAAACTCAATATATTGTTGGTACATGATGTCAGTAGTTCAGTATTTAGTGTCTGTAATCGAGTTAGTATGTTTTGTATTTGGATTTAAGCGAAGTTGTCTCACAAGTTCGCCTGATATGGGCGAACTTGTTGAACAAGCGAAGTTAGTGACAACTTCGCCTAAACATGTTAGGCGAAGTTGTCGTATGATAAATACGGATAGGTTACGGCGTGTTTAAAGGAGTTTTAGAATTCGAGTAATCTGTGATCGGTGTATCACGTGTTTCTAGTTGCAATACAACGTGTTCTTTGTTTATTGTAACGTGTGATTGATTGTGTTTAACGTGTATCGTCTTCTACGCTCGTATCGTCTTACGTAGGGATTCCGCACTTACGTAGAACGAGATATTCCGTGTAGATCCGGCTGGGAACCTACAATTGGTATCAAAGCGAATGGGGGAAGTAACGAGAATAGGGCTATGATATCCAGACAGAACGGGGAATACAATTAGAATCTGCAAGTTGAGGAAGTGTTCGAACAGGCCAATTTGGTGAACATCGAAACTGCAGGAAGTGAGAAAGTAACTGGAGAAAATCAAGCTTACATGGCAGAAGTGACAGATAAGCTCTCTGAGGTAAGTTCTAAACTCCCTTGTACGAAATGTGAAAATCTATCTGAACAGTTGAAAACAATAACTGATCAGTTTGTTAGTTTGGATGCTCAATTTAAAACCTTAAAAGAAGATCATTATTACACTAAAACTAGAGAAAAAAATTACACGGTAAAAATAAAAGCTAGTGAGAAAGATATCTGAAGTCTTAAAGCCAGTCTAGCTGAAAAAATACAAGTAATTGATCTTAGCTATGAAGTGTTAGAAGAGAAAACCAAACTAATTGCTGAAAGGGATAAACAGATAGCTGATTACCAGGTGAAAGTGGTGGAACTAAACAGAAAGCTTGAGCAATTCAGAAATTCCTCCGCAATACTTGATCACCTCGTAAGTGATCAAAGTTCCCCAGTTAAAAGGGTAGGAATTGGATATACTGAAGTTCCACCACCTTATAATCATAACTATACTTATGATCCATTAGAAATCTGTTGATGTTGAAATTGGTCAGACAGTTCCTGTTAAAGTTACAATTAAAGATCCAGAAGTTAGTAAAAGCGAAACCGGTAAGCCTGTTTCGAATGTTAAGATTTCTGTTCCTAGTTCTGTCTCATCAAATTCGGACAAGACATCCGAGTCTAGTGAGACAAAAGAAGAGGCAGTGTTACTAAAAAGTGGAAAGGAACATAAACCAACTGAAAAGAATTCTCCACTAAACCCGTATGTCCCACCATATGTTAGACAAACGGGCAGCAATGCAACCTCAACATCTAAAACAACTGTTAAGATGAAAGTTGAACACAGGAGCTGTTTCAGATGCAATCAAATAGGACACCTGATTGCTGATTGCCCTCTGAATCAGAGATTCAGAGGTATGAGGCCTTCGAAAACTGAGAATAGAACTAACAGTAATTACTATAATGGTAAAAATGAAAACTCATCAAAGTTCAGATATTGGACTAATCCAGGTTTTCAAAGAAGTCGATCTCAGTTTTTCCCTGTTAACAACCAAATCATTAGTAATAATTCATTTAATTTACGAAGGTTTGGATGGCCTCATAGTCAATCTACTAGAAGGTATCCTTTTAGGACTTACAGAAATCATTCTAATACTAACTTTGGACAGCCAAAGTACGGGATGCCTTTTAACATATTTAATCGACCCAAGACCAATAGGTCTTGGGTCACCAGATTTTAATCCTTTGCTTTAATCGTGCAGGAACAGTTGAACAGGGCTGCAAACAATCTATGGGTTGTGGATAGCGGCTGTTCCCGGCACATGACGGGTAACAAGAATTTGTTACACGAATGGAAACCTGTTCAGGGAGGTAGAGTAAGTTTTGCTGGAGAGAGTGGTGGTAAAATTACTGGAATTGGAACGGTGACTAATGGTAAAATGAAGTTAGAAAAGGTGAATTTCGTTGAAGAGCTGAAGCATAATCTGCTGAGTGTATCTCAGATCTGTGACAAAGATTACACTTTGCACTTTACCAAAAATGAAGCAATCGTGTTGTATACTGGTTTCAAGATACCAGAGGAATGGATAGTAATGAAGGCTCCAAGAGAAAAGAATACATATGTTATGGACATGAGGTCGACTGAGATGGCAACAGAAGAATCATGTCTTCTGTCAAAAGCAACTGAATCGGAGTCCGAGTTATGGCATCGAAGAATGGGGCATATACATCTTTGAAAAATGAACTACAATGTCAAGAATGGGCTGGTGCTTGGTGTTCCCTTGAAAAATTTCAACTTTGAAGACCAATGCTTATCGTGCAAAAAGGGAAAGCAACACAAGAAATCTCATCACACCAAGAAGGTTAATTCAATAGTCAGTACCCTAGACCTACTTCACATGGATCTCTTCGGTCCCGTGAATGTAAAAAGCCTAGGTGGAACATCATACTGCTTGGTGATAACTGATGATTTCTCTCGATATTCTTGGGTATATTTCCTGAAGACAAAGGATGAAACGGTTCAGTTGGTAATGAATTTGATTACCAAGGTTGAGAATATTATGGGGAAAAAGGTTAAATACATCAGGACTGACAATGGGACAGAGTTCAAAAACTATCAGCTGGAGATATTCTGCTTACAGAAAGGGATAGACCACCAGTACAGCGCTCCGTATACTCCGCAACAAAATGGGGTGGCTGAAAGGAAGAACAGAATGCTAATTGAAGGAGCCAGAACCATGCTGGCTGATTCTAAACTTCCTGTGGTGTTCTGGGCTGAAGCTGTTGCAACAGCCTGTTATATCCTTAATAGAGTTTTAACTGTTAAAAGATTGAATAAAACATGTTATGAACTTATGCATGGTAGAAAGCCTAACTTGAGTGGTCTCGAACCATTCGGGTCCCCGTGTTCGATATTAAAGACGAATTCAAAATTTGGTGAGATTGTCGACGAAGGTATTTTAGTCGGATATGTTGTTGGGACACCCAACAGACGAGTCTTTAATCTATCGACCAGCAAGGTTGAGGTGGTGTGTAACACTGACATCACAAGTTACAAATCACCAAAACCAAGCACGGGACCCGCTGGGGCTTTCGACTATAATAGGCTTTTTAAATCTTTTAATTTACCTTACTTGGATTGTGCAGAAGTTGATGAGAGAATAGCTTCGAAGATGCTTTATTATGAAGAAGAAAATTTTGTGCAACGACCGTAGTACGATGAATGTCAACCTTCCTCGTCAAATGCTGTCGATACCCCTGCTACTTCTACAGAAGAGGAATTCTTCAATCCTTTTCATTCTCAACAACAATCACCCATCGATGAACTACCTTCGAACCTGGAAGACAATCTGCAAGTCAGTTCGGTTCCGACTACGAGGGTTCATAAAAATCACCCTTTGGAGAACGTGATAGGTGATCTGTCCGACGGTGTACAAACAAGACGAAGCTTGAATGAGCACACTTGTGTTTACACAAGCATTAAAGATACAGGCATCATTAACGAATGCTTGTACACCTGCTTCATCAGCCAGATTGAACCAAACAACTATCAAACGGCTCTCAAGGACATCTCGTGGGTCGAAGCCATGCAAGAAGAGTTAGCCTAGTTCAAGATGATGGAGGTATGGATTTTGGTTGCAAAACCGAAGAATGTGCATGCGATTGGCACCAAATGGGTTTTCAAATGTAAGAGAGATGAGAAAGGAATAATCATAAGGAACAAGGCAAGGCTGGTTGTAAAAGGTTTTAATCAGCAAGAGGGGATCGACTACAATGAAGTGTTTGCTCCTGTGGCGAGATTGGAAGCGATTCGATTGTTTTTGGCATTTGCTGCACACAAGGAGATGAAGGTGTTCCAGTTAGACGTGAAAAGTGTGTTTCTTAAAGGTAAAGTCGATGAGGTTGTGTACGTTGAGCAACCTCCGGGTTTTCCTGACCCAGACTTTCCTGATCACGTGTACAAGCTAAGTAAAGCGCTATATAGGCTACATCAGGCCCCTCGTGCCTGGTACGCAACTATATCCGATTACTTGCTTGAGAATGAATTTGAAAGGGGAAAGATCGATAGCACACTGTTCGTTAAGAGAAATGGAAGAGACTTTCTTCTGGTTCAAGTCTACGTGGACGACATCATCTTTGCTGCATCAAAAGTCGCCATGTGTCAGGAATTTGAAGCCGTCATGAAAAAGAGGTTTGAAATGAGTGCTATGGGTGAACTAACTTTCTTTTTAGGACTGCAGGTTGATCAAAAGAAAGATGGGATGTCATTCATCAGACTAAATATGTCCAAGACGTTCTCAAACGCTTCAAGATGGAGGATAGCACTCCATTTGATACTCCAATTTGCGTCAACCATAAACTGGGTGCTGATTCAGACAGTGATGCAGACGTGGACCCCACCCAATATCGTGCAATCATAGGTTCTTTAATGTACTTAACTGCATCTTGACCTGATATTATGTTTGCAGTTTGTCTTTGTGCTCGCTTTCAGGCAAACCCAAAGGAATCTCACTTGAAGGGTGTGAAGAGAATATTGCGGTATCTCAAAGGCAAGCCTAAGCTAGGGTTGTGGTACACGAAAGGAGGAGACTTGGAGTTAGTCGCCTACACGGATTCTGATTATGGAGGATGCAATCAGAATCGGAAGTCAACAACAGGTGAATGTCAGTTTCTTGGAGGCAGATTGGTGTCATGGCAGTGCAAGAAGCAGACCTCAGTCGCCATTTCTACCTGTGAAGCAGAATACATGGCAGCATCGAACTGCTGCTCCTAGGTTCTTTGGATACAACAGCAATTGCGCGATTACGGTCTGAATTTCACTCATACTCCTATTTGCATAGATAACACTGCTGCTATCTCAGTAACTAACAATCCCGTAAAGCATAGCAAAACTAAACACATTGACATCCGTCATCATTTTATACGGGATTGTGCTGAGAAGAAATTGATAGTGCTCGAAAAGGTTGATTCGTTAGATAATTTCGCTGATTTGTTTACTAAAGCGTTTGACAAAACTCGTTTTCAAAACCTTGTTGAGCTAAATGGGATGATCAATCCCGAGTAACCGTGTTTTTCGTTTTTTACTTGTTAAAAAAAAACGTCACTATCGCTTAGAATTATGTCGGTTGCTTCAGTTTGAAGGACATATCTTCGGATATGTTTGGTCTTTATTTCTACCTGTAGAGTATGAGGATAGCCTAAACTTTTACAACTCTTTTAGAGTCTGAACTATTTGCACAGGATTTACGAATCCTTAAAACTTTGTGTTTCAATAATAAGAAACGGGCATACTCAAATTAAGAGAATACATGTGTCTGGATCCATACATACATGGTGACTCGGAGTTTCCCGAGGCCATGCATATCATCAAACGCGCCTTTGGAAGTCTCCGGGACTATTCAGAGAAATAATTGTGTATATGATTAATTGTACATGCACTTAGGGTAATTTTAACCTAGTTGAGTTGGGTGCGTAATGAGTATTGTCACAAAGGTATGATTATTGTTTATACAATGGTATTACTGAGTCAGCGTTATTCACCGGCTGTGTGCTAACGTATTTTTCCCGCATTCCAGGAAACTGTAAAGAATAGAACTGACAGGCAATACTAATAGAAGATTGGAGACATAGTCATTAGAGGTGATATGATGGCTCAGATATTTTATTCAAAATATTATAAAGAATTATATTTTTAAATGACAAGTATTTGAATTATCAAAACGGGTATTCAACTCCCGAGTTTTTAATATAATAATATTATTATAACTGAAAAGACTTTCGCTCACAATTTACACTATCCAACGGGTATTCTAACCCGACATTTTATAAATGAATATTATATTTTAAAGACTTCCGCTAAAACAAACCCGCAACTCTGATATATTTTCAAAACAGGTATCAACCCGGGACGTCGCACCCACGCCCTGGATCGGGGTGTGACAGGAGGCTCGACTAAAGGCACAAGGTGCATGTGCCCCCGGCCCGGCCACCAGTCGGTCGTACAGGCCGTTGGGCCCGGGGAACGAACGCACAATGTGCATGCTGCCGCAACGACTGCGGTCCAGCGCGCTTGGAGGGGTCGGCTCGATAAGCAGGCCATCCACCAGGGCTCCATGGCCTAGAGATATCGCAAGCTGGGTGACGTACCCGCCACCCATCAAGGACCCTCGTGCCTGCCTGTGGTGGTAGGTGACAAAATAGTCTGCAAACCCCCTTGCGAGGTTGCAGTGCCTATGAGTCAGCAGACACCTAAAAAAAACAGGTCGCGCAGGCTGCAGTGCTCCGCGCCTTGATTGCGGCCCGCGATGGACGTCACAATCAGCCTGTGTAGGTACCTGCGTAATATAAGATAGTATAATTTAATAACAATAATAATAATATAATATAACATAATATGATACAATACAATACAATACAATACAATACAATACAATACAATACAATACAATACAATACAATACAATACAAAATTATATTATATTATATTATTAATTTATATTGCGTTATATTGAACAATACAATACATTTTAAGAGTGTACCTGTGCAGCGGGTCCCTAATAGCCGAGACCTTGGCCTTGGTGTCCAAGGCCCTATCCTCAAACTGCTGTTCGCTGATGGCCTTCCACCATACCCGCAAGTCGTCGTCCGACATATGGTGGATGCTCTCCATGTATATCGGGCTGCGTACATCCTAGTCGGTGTATAAGCCCAGAGCAACCGTGAACTCCTCCATGCAGAGATGGACGTCCTGCTCGAACATGCAAAAGGAAACCTCCCACCGTGTCGTATCGGCGCCTGGCACCCTCATCGGAATTTCTGGCGTACCAGACGCACGGGGCCTGTAATAATATAATATAATATAATATAATATAATATAATATAATATAATATAATATAATATAATATAATATAATATAATATAATATAATATAATATAATATAATATAATATAATATAATATAATATAATATAACGTGGAGTAAACATACCTAACGTTTATCGTGGAGTAAACCTCCAGTGTCAGCTCCCGGTGCCCTGATAGAGACATACTGAAGCACCGGTTCCAGGGCGTATCCTGTCCGACGTATTCAGCCGCCCGCTGGTAAGCGTCACAGCACGCCAAAAACGACTAAGATATAACCGTGTTGCCAAACAGGAACATCTGGTGTAGCTGGCTGTATCGTCTGTGGGGCTTAAAACCCTCAGCGAACTGTAAATGAGGGCAAGTGACCAACACGTCGTCACCCACTAGGGCCCCCGACCCCGCCCCATCTACAACTCCTCCTGAGGCTCGAGTTCCACCCCAATCTTGTCGTCCAAAAACGATAATAATAATAATAACAATAATAATAATAATAATAATAATAATAATAATAATAAATAATAACAATAATAATAATATTAATATTATTAAATAATAATAATAAATAACAATAATAATACTAATATTAATATTATTAAAAAACAACAATAAATAACAATAATAAAATAAATAATTAAAAAAAGCATATCAAACGCGCATTATAGGGCAATACGCCGCGTATGACCTTTGCTGTAAACCGACGGCCGGAATCCGGCCAAATTACGGCTGGACACCGGCCGACGGTTTTAACCATCTCAACAATAACATCATCATCATCCTCCTCCTCCTCCTCCTCCTCATCATCATCATCATCATCATCATCATCACATCATCATTATCATCTTAACACAATCATCATCATCAACATAATATTAAAAAATTACCTCCCTGTCGTGTCGGTGTCTTGCGGTGTCGGTGTTGGTCCAATATAGACTCGTGTTTGGATGCTCGGGTGCTCGGGTTTGAAATTTGAATTTTGAAATAAAGGGGGTGTCTGAGCAGATGGGACCTTATATGGGACTTAATGCGCCGCGTATAGAGCTATACGCGGCGTATTAGGTTTATTTTTATTATTATAAAAAATTATTATTTATTTGTTATGTATTTATTATTATTATTATTATTATTATTATTATTATTATTATTAGTGTTATTTGTTATTTATTTAGTATTATTTAATATTATTATTTATATGTTATTTATTTATTATTATTATTATTATTATTTATTTGTTATCTATTTATTATTTATATATTATTTATTATTATTATTATTATTATTATTTATTAGTATTATTAGTTATTTATTTAATATTATTATCTATTTGTTATGTATTATTTATGTATATGTGTGTGTCTATATATATCTATTGATACATTGTCTTCTATAAGTTGTCTAGATCTACGTTAGAGGGTTCCTTTGCCAACCCTGGCGTTTCTGTTCGTACTCCTTCAAACGCTGTCCGTACCGTGTTTTCCATTCGAGAGCCGCTGGTACGGCGTTTCTTACCCAATTACACTGCGGCGTAATTGGAAAATCCCCCACCAGTTTGATATGTATCCAGTGATCACCTCCATAGTTAGCGATGCTTATAACCAATGGATCCGGATTCGAGTTAGGACTGAGTCTCAAGGGGAAGTAACATTCGGTCTCGTTGCCGTGTAGGTTGACAAACACACACCCGTATGTTTGAGCAGCCAAGTGCCCGTGAGCGGGTATGCTGAACCAATTCCTCGGCGGCGCCGGTTTAACCGTGTTGTAGAATGGAAGGCTGGAACGAACCCAGTCATAAATGTTGTCATCCTCTTTCTTGAACATCACCCTCCACTACCCTTCGTTCGTTTCCAGCTCGATCAGCATTGCCCTCCTAACATCCGCCCAGTATTTCTCATTCCTCCCCAAACCCACGAAGATTGCTCGGAAACCGCAGTTACCGTCTGGGCGTACGTCATTGATGTCTTAGACGAACGGCTGTGCCCAGCTAGGAATGAGGCTCTTAAACATTTGTATCGCCGGTACTTGCGCTGGCGAAACCATTAAAGGAAATCCGAGGTAAGCTCCCGTAGGCTTCGATGTCTTAGGTCGCCCCCGAGGAATTTTATACCGCGACGCTGATTGGGACAACGAGGATGGGGTGTGGGTTTCTTGGCTGGGCCTCTTTGATGAGGATGGGGTGTAGGAGCCGTGTCTAGGGAGATCTGGAGTGGGGGTGTAGGAGCTGTGTTTAGGGAGATCTGGAGCGAGGGTGTAGGAGCTGTGTCCAGGGAGATCTGGAGTGGGGGTGTAGGAGCTGTGTCTGGGGAGATCTGGAGCGGTGGTGTATGATCTACGCCTTGGGGGATCTGGTTTTTTGGGACGCCCCCGAGGATCCTCTCTTTTTTCGGGTGAATTCTTTTTAGATCTCCCTGGAATAGCAAATATGAGCTTCGCGAAAAAACTTTTCTTTTGATTCGAGTCATCTATGGACAATAGCGTATCTGTGATGTCCCATAGACTTGCTTCGTAGTCCGGCTCTTCGTTTGGCGGATAGGCTGGATAAAAAATAAGCCTCCTCCACAACGGGTCAACATCCGTTATTGGGATACACGTGTCGTTATCTATGTATCCCTCAATCCGACAAGCACATGGAAGGGCCGAAGATGAATACAAATGGTGGTCGCATGAAGCGCTGCCGTCACGCATCTTGTGTATCAACTAATACTCGTTCACAAGTAGCCTCAGAGCGTTAATAGCTTCTTCAACCAGGCGTGCTGTCGATGTCCTTTCATGACCTTAGAACGGGAGTCTTGAAAAGATTTACCGATTTCTTTCATCTGTGAGTTGACCAATTTAAGGATCTGCTTGGAAATTGTGTTGAGTGAGTTGTTGCTTCCATTGAGGTACCTTTTCAGATTTGCGTGTTGGCTCTCAACTCGGTTCATCGTAGTTTCGTCATAGTTTCGCTGTTCGTCGATCCAGCACGCTACAAACTTGTGTTTGTATGGATCCAGCCAGCTGTTGCGAATGTATTTCCAGACCTCTGATAGATACAGGGATACGTTAATAAGACGTATGTTTAGACTATTAAAAACTGTCAACTGATACGAAGGTCTCACATGCTCTATCGTCCCGTATCAAATGGCGTTCCATGCTGATGCGACGGTGGTCGAACAGTTGTATCGTCAGAGACTGATATAGGACCTTCCACTAGTACGCGAAGTCCGTCCCCATATCCGTCCTATATAGGCCCTTAAATTTCTCCTTATATTCTCGGATATGTGCCACCTACATAAATTTTTGGTGGCATTAGGGAAGACCGCGTCGTAGGAGTTTATGAGGGCCTGGTCCGCGTCAGTCAGGATCACGCGTGGCTCCATGCATTCATCGAGCATTTTTTTAAGTTTCTCTAGAGCCCAGGTGAAGTTCCTCTGCCGTTCCCTGATCACAAGCACGGTGGCGATACAAAACGACTGTGATGTCGACGTCACACCGATAAACTGAACCAACGGCCAGTCGTACATGTTGGTGTTGTACGTCGTGTCAATCAACAACACCTCGGGGAACACACGCCACATCTTATGCGACTTATTATGACTAAAGAAAATTTCCTCCGTCCTATCGTCGATATCATTCTCGCGGGTATAGAATGTGAAACCGTTGCCTGCGAGAAAGTTTTTCAGCTCCTGCATTGGATGAAATAAAACTTTAGTAAATTTAACAAGCACGACAAGCACACGTTAAAACAACAAAGGTTTTGAATTACCTTCATAGGGGTATCGCTTAGTAACGCATCCATCATAATCTTGCCGGTGTGGTTGTATAAGTCCTTTATTGCAGGTTGCACACCGAGAAACTTTTCACTGAGGGCTGCTTTGATTTGAAGCGGATTCAAGTCGGTCCTATGTAAACTCTCAACCATATCCATCTGGTCGCTGTTCATTTTTCTAAAAGCCGCACACCCTTCCTCGAATTCAACGGGATCGTGGTTATGAGTCTCGTTTACCACTTGAACACTCCAACATGCATCCCTCGAGTCATACCTGCCCAGGATCTTAAAAGGACAACATTTTTTAACGCTGCCGGTACGACTGACCGTCGCTTTTATTCTGGGTTCGCCTCCACGGTTGCATGCAAGGTCCACACCGTTTTTATTTGACCGCTGGACCACAACAACAAACCCATGCTCCCGTCCTCTAATTTTGGCCCATTTCTCTAGCTCCTCGCGGCTCTCAAAAATTTGAAACAGTTTTACGCTATTTATTAATCCGTTTATTAAACAATATATAAATAAATAATATTAACTTTAACAAAACACACGGTGTCTTACAGCATCTGTTTTATACGAAACCGTCACCTCGCGTATGTAGTCATCATCGTACTCATCTTCATTATTTGGGTTTGCCCCAGCATGATCGTTTCCACCGTGGTCCGATGAAGACTCGGTTCCCTAAAACGGGTAAGACGCCTGACTACCGTAAACACCAGCCGGCTAATCTACATAATCTGACACGAAGTACTCCTGCCATATATAAATTAGAAAATCAAACAACAGTGTTATTGATAATAATAATAAATAATAATAATAATAATAATAATAAACAATAATAATACCTATAATAATATAAAATTTAATATTTTAATAATAACAATAACGGGAAACCTGGTTCAAATTTGGGAAGCCCGGCGAGCCAATGTTACCATAAAACTCTTCGGGCTGACCATAAGGTTGTTGGGGCTGGGTATCATACTCGACATACTCCTAACAAAACTTAATGTGGCAATTGTTAGTAAAAAAAACTACCAACTTCATACTAAATAAATATATAACGAAACCTGGTTCAAATTTGGTAACCCCGACGAGCTAGCCTGACCATAAGGTTGTTGGGGCTGGGTATCATACCCGACATACTCCTAACACAACGTAATGTGGCAAGTGTTAGTAAAAAAAACTACCAACTTCATACTAAATAAATATATAACGAAACTTGGTTCAAGTCAGGTAACCACGACGAGCCAGGCTGATCGTTAGCGGCGTAACCCGGCTCCTCCTCCGGAAATAAATGGTTAAACCAAGACATTGTGGGTATATATATTACAAATGTTATGTTTGTTTTTTTTTTTGTGTTGAACATCGAAAGACTCGGTCCATTGGGTTTTATAATAAAAAAGGAAAGGAAGGGAATGTAACATCTCGGATTTTTCGTATTTGTATTCGTTTAAGTTAAACCAATTCAGGAACGTAATTCAGATCTTTCAAATTATTTAAAACTTGTATTTATTGGTATTTAACTTATTTTATAATTTCATAACTTTCAATTATGCCAAATAGCCCTTAGAAACCTTTAAAATCGTTTAAAACGGCTAAAAATCACATTTCCGGGAACTACAGGGACTAAATTTGCCAATTCTTTCCTATTTTCGATTAAATTAACGAAACTTAAACTCCAAGAAATGTTATAGCTGGTCCAATTTCGTTTTCTTGGTGTCCAAGCCAAATTTTGTTAGTTATTGTACTATAGTTTCTCATTAAATAACTTATTTTGTTTCCTAATCGAGCGGATTACTACATAAACAAGCTATAACCTATTATATTTAATCAGAACACATATCTAAACCCTAATAACTACTGATTTCCAGCCATCAACCCTATATCCCACGAAATTCCCATTCCCTATATCAATTTGATAAAGTTTGTTCAAATTCTTTCATCTACGGTTTGACTTTCAAGCTTCAAGACCCTTTGACCTCGATTATCTCTTGTTCCATTCATTGTTCAGGTAAGTTGTCTTCTTCAATATTGTAGATATTTATATGTAGAACAAAAGCCCTCAATCAATTTTGCTGAGTGAGGGAGTCTCGGTGGTCAATTGGACTCAAACCCGTTTAAGGGCATCATAGTCAACAACTTTGACCAATCAATTGCTCATACTTCTGATCGGATTCAACGTTCGGTCCAGAAGACTTTTATTCTTGTAACATAATTTTAAGGCTACTGACCAAAACCCGACTTCTGAATCGCTGTTCGGATTCTAGTCAGTACCAGCTCGCTTAAATCTTAAAACAAACATAACTTGAATTCTAAACATCCGTTTGGATTGACTCCAGCGGCAACAAGTTTGTTTTTATTTATATTATTATATATCAAAGATTCAGATTCTGATTGATTATAACATTTGACGTGTAGTGGACGACTCACATATTCGTTAGCTCGTTTAATCGCATTTATTAATCGCTTGTCATTAATCTAAGGTGAGTTTGATCATTCCCCTTTTTATCTACTGTTTTCAAATGTAATGGGGACATATGCATACTTACTCATATTTTCTATCATATTTATACACAAACTTGCAAACATAATCATTGTATGAATATCAATTAAATGTTATTTGCTAATTGCTACTTGTTTAATTGTTTACTTTATCGCATTCGGAGAGGTCCAACATATCCCCTTCTATAGGGTTCTCATTAGTATGATCATATGACCGTCTTAGTAACCGGAGCCCAATTCGCTTGGCGAAGGTAAACCGACAATTTTAGTCATTGTAATCAATGTCCGATTCGCTTGGCAACGATTCGCTGGCACACTAGCACGATTTGGTTATGTATATGGTTTGTTAAGGTTTGATTGATTATTACCACATAGATTGGTTTGCGCATTTAACATTTATCTATTATATATATTATTTGTTGTGTCAAAATTGGTGATCATATCATTCAACATTTGTTGTTGACAAACTCCATTTTCTACGCATATGCAGATTGCTTTGTATTAAAGATTGAAGTTGGACACTTAGACTAGACCTTAGGATATAAACGAGATAACCATTATTTGATTTTATGTTCATATATTTAAATTGGTTGTTCTATTTGGATATTGTGTGTATTTACTTTCAATAAAATAATTAACTAGATATTGTCACCTTTTATGTATGATAGTATCTTCGAGCTGTGAACAATCGGATCACGCACCGGCATTTCTGCCTTAGGTTGGGGTGTGACAGGGAAGGAAGGGGAGCCGGGCTCCAATAATTCAAAAAAAGCAATACGCCGCGTATAGAGCTATACGCGGCGTATAAGGTACGAGTTGACAACATAGCCCAACTTTTGCCGGGTAGGTTGTGAACAAGGCTAATACGCCGCGTATAGAGCTATACACGGTATATTAGTGGGCTTTTCTAGAAGGGACTTTTACATATTTCCCCTTCATAAACAAGGGAAATTACATATTATTAACTACACTATATTTTTTTTTGTAATAGTTTTGATGCCAACGTTACAGACAAATACTACCTTTGCAACGCTGCATACACAAACACTCGTGGATTTATGGCACCCTATCGTAATACAAGGTATTGGTTAGCCGATTTTCGACGGCAGCGTGCATTAACTAAGGAAGAAAGATTCAATCATGCTCACGCACAACTCAGAAATGTTATTGAGCGCACGTATGGTGTTTTGAAGGCTAGATTCCCAATTCTAGAGCAAATGGCTCTCTATTCTTTTCCAATACAAAGAGACATAGTGCTTGCATGTTTTGTTGTCCATAATTTTATAAGGAAATGCAATATTCATGATCAGTTATTTATGGACTACGATGAGAACTGATATGGGCTAGATTAGACATACTTTTTATATTAATATTTCATACACTTTGAAGTTGTTTGAGTTAGTTTTCATTTAATATTACTCTTAATTGGTTGATATTTAAATTTTAGAATTTTTAAGAGGTAACGAGTATAAATGTTGTCATAAGCTAATTATATTTGATTGATTGAAGTTCTACTATTTTATGAATTGGAAATTATTATTAAATGGTCTTTAAAAAAACGATGAAAAAAAAAAGAAAAAAAGAAAGACCCACGTAGAAACATGAAAGTGACAAATGAAAAGAATAAAAAAAAAAGAAAGAAAAATCTAATTGATTTACTAAACAATCCATTTAAATATTTATGTTGAGATTTTTGATCGTCAGATGGATTGCTCGTGGGCATAATGTGGGCTGAAATCTAATAAAGGCCCAATTTCTAATTTTGTGGGTAACATGCTGAGGTATAAGAAACGCAGCGGCAGAATGCAAAGGGAGAGTCCTACTACCAGAAGTTAAAGTCAGACGGCCAGAAGTCAAAAGGGAAGCTGACACGGAATTAATTTAAGGAGAGATAGAAAAGAGCAGCCGACCGAAAGAGAAAAAGAAAGAAGGAAAAGCCCTTGGTTCGAGCAGAAAGTGTTTTGGGTTCAACACCACTCATCAAAACAACATTATTATTTGGTTTGAATTGATTGTTTACGTTATGAATTCATTATTTGAACTTATTATTTTGATTTGTTCTTGAGTATGGTTGTTGGCAAAACTCTCAAACTGTCTAGGCTTTATGATGAACTTTTAATGACGTTGGATTTTAGTTTGGATTTTGCTTTTGTTTTTGGTTTATGATTAAGTAAAAGGTTTATTATTATTCGTTCGATGCATATGTATGTTTAGGATTGTTTGGTGAATTTTATTGTTTCACAGTTTCCTTGGTGATGATTATCTGTCATATAATATGATCATGTTAGGTCATCTACTGTGTGTTTTTAACTAGTTTATGGTTGATTTGCAATAAAACCATACGAACAATATTAATAAATCAAGTAGACCTAAGTGTGCTGCTAATCTAAATAGCTGTAAGGTGATAGATTATATGATAAGTCTTGGTTGTTTAAGATTGCTAGATTTAGTTCTTCGTAAGGAGTCCGTCTAGGTTTGACTTTTCAGCCTTGTTTATCTAGTCGAGTGAATACTTTAAACTACCTTTGATTTCCGCGCTGTAAGGTAGGATTTCTTATAGAGGTACAAATCATAAAATAATTAACAACCGTAAGCGAGTCTAATTAAACTGGTGTTTTTAAGAACTTAATAGAGATCCATATGTGTCTTCTTAAGAAGGGTCATGGGTCCTGTTCGGGTTTTCGTTAAGTGAATAATTTAAGATCCCAGTTCCACAACTTAGCATTTTCCAACTATTTGATGATTGATACATTAGGGATTCTAGCCAAGGTGGTTGCTTGTCATCATTTGAATTAAGTCTAGGTTTAAGTCGTCCTTAAGTCTTAGTGATTAATTTAATATTAGTTATTAGAACCCCCCCCCCCCCAACATAATATAAATAAATAGTCGTGTCAGTTAGTTGAGTCTAATTAGCTAGTTTACGTAATTAAAAGAGTCTCGTGGGTTCGATATCCGGAATTACTTATGAAAGGCCCCGTTTCCGGTAACCCTACTTTGGTGTTGGATTACTCATAAAGACAGTTCTAAAATCAGAGTTAATTTAAACTTTCGCGGAATATTTAAAACTTCAAACATCACATTACAAACATTCATTTTTGTCTTAACATACAAATTGTCTTTTCATAACATAACATAAAATAGTCATGACACTTCTTCATAGATGTCAGTCTCTTTAGCTCGTGCCATGTGTCCCTCCTCAAGCCAGCTGTCTCAACCTATCTGCCTGCATGCATGCTAAAAGTCAGCTACGCTGAGTGCGTTCTAATTAATCAATTTAACATACAATACATTCCTATCCTTACTCATATCCGTCCGAAGATACGTATTCATACCTTACTTTGTAATTACTTCTTTCACACATACTTTATATACATGCATACGTACTTACATACTTTCTTTCATAAAACCCTATAGTATACCATAAGCTATTCTATCTTAAACATCTCAGATATTATAAGGGTCTGGTCCCTAACATCTCAGATATTATAAGAGTCTGGTCCCTATCATCTCAGATATTATGAGGGTCTGGTCCTTATCATCTCAGATATTATATGGGTCCGGTCCCTATCATCTCAGATATTATAAGGGTCTGGTCCCTATCATCTCAGATATTATGGGGGTCTGGTCCCTATCATAAGCGCATACTTTACTTGTCTCATGTATATAATATTTACATACACATTCATTCACACAACCATCATATAGTAATAACATTCAATGCACGATCATACACGTATCATATACCTATCACTTAAGATAAGCATTTTAACTGCCACATAGGAGTATGCACACAACCCCAAAAACATAACCAGGAAATGGGGCTAGAACTCACCTGGAGTCGGTTTCTCTCGCCGTTAATGGTAATGCCCTTCCTTAGTTGTGCACGGCTAACTGTACAATACATTACGCGTGTCAATTATCCATTACTACTACTTCCTACATCTAAGTTAATGAAACTCTCAACTAACGGGGGTTCGGGGGCAGCGCCCCTGGTAGCAGGGTCCAAGGGGCAGAGCCCCTGGCTGGGGTTGAGCTTTAATAAAATAATGTAAAATTTTATTTTCATTAACAGTCCTTTAACAAAAACGCATCAGAAAATTAATCGGGTCACATTTTAATAACAACTTATACAATTTCGCATGGGAGGAAGTTCGTAAAGAATTTCGCTTCGCATAACCTGTTTCGGTTCTCAAGGCTGAGCAAAGTGTTTCGCTTCTCATGACTGAGCGAAGCGAAATGCCTGTGACATTTGAGCCAAAACAAGGTACACCTCAGTTCGTATTTACCGATTAAGCAAATAAACACTTTTTGTGTAACAAACGAACGATATACCGAACGGGTCGGGTTATGACCCAGATATCCCGGGGGGGCCATCTATAAGTGTTATACGTTTAATATAAGCTAAAATATTAATAATATGGCCTTAGTTCGATAGCAAACAAGTTAAACGAAAACATGCTCGTTTAACTACCCGCTATAGATTTAAACGCGAAAGATAGTTACAAACCAAGCATTGTATCATCCGTTAAGCCGAAAAAGACTTACCAAACACTTAATTGAAATGTTTTAAGCGATCCGTGAAAATATTTTTGATTTTTACAAACGTATAGTATGTTTTTATAATTTTACACAAAACTAGCCAAAAAACACTCGTTTTCGTGCTGTTTGTCGCACCCGATAAGTTTTTCGCGCCAAAAACCAAACCCGAAATAAATTTTGGGTCGGGATTTCACGTAAAAGCACGAGAAACGAGACAAAAGAGCAAGAGGGGGCCCCATGGACCCCACCTTTTGGGGCGGCCGCAATAGGGGAAACCCCCCCCCCCCCCCTCCCCTAAGTTTTTTTTAAATATAAACTATGTATAAGATATTTTGCAACATCACTTTCATGAAAAATCTGGACACAACCTGCTCTCCATCAAAAACCAGCAATAAACTAGGTAAAAATGTCATAAATAATCGATTTTCGGCTCGTTTAAACTCGATTAATACCATATAAACATAGCTTGATTGCCAAAAATCATTGCTAACCATGTAAAAACCCTAAAAATAGTCCATAAACATGTTTTGATCATACACATGGTACGGAACCTGGTTTGATAGTTTTTTTGGCCATAAACACGGATTAAATGGTTGAAACGACATTTTTACGGTTCAAAAGTTCGTTTTTGTGCACTAGCCAAAACCCTAAGTTAAAGGGCTGTTCTATTGATGAAACTTTCTTGGTTTGTGATATAGGACTTGTATTTAGCCTACATAGGAGCACAAGAGCTTGAAAAGTTGATTAGAAAGGCGGAAACGAACCAAAACCGCTAAGGTAATGCCGAAACACTCGCTTACGGGCTGTTTAGGTTAAGGTTGGAATGTGCATATTATTAGGCCTTGAAACTTTTCAGGGACATCAGGGACCATGTCATTGAGTCCCTGTTCAAATTTGGTAATTTTTTGACCATCCGAGAATATTTGGCGAATTTATTACCAAATTGGGACGTTTAATGGGGAAAAATAGTTAAAATGCTTCAAAAATTATGAAATTTTTCTGGGAACTCAGATTTAATGTATTTTTATCACATATGAATTTTGGGATCATTTGGAGAAGTCTAAAGGTATTTTGTACATATGCGTTCGTGTGAATTTTTATAGCCGAATTTGGGCCGAAAAGAATATTGCACAAGCTTTTTACATTCTGGAAATGATACATGTTGTTTTGGGACATAATTTTAGTATTTAGGAATTTTTGTGGAATTTTTGGAAATTGTTTGGGATAAATGGACGATTTTCAGGCGAAATATAGCTGATATAATGAATTTTTATAAATTAATAAATCAGTAAATAATTTCAGAAACATTTTTATCAAAATCTACATATTTTAATTGATAAATGACAAATTTTTCATAATTTAATGATTAACGGTTAATTAATTATGCTAATTTAAAGATTAAACAAATTCAGTTTTTATAAAAACCGGCAAGTTCTCGATTAACGAACCTGCGGGAATATCAAAACACCAAGAGTGATCAAAAATCATATTTTGGGATTAATTAAGTAAAAACTAACTTTTCTATGAGAAACCTGCACAATCCGGATAGATTGTGTGCATTTCTTCTTAAATCAAACTGAATAAACGGAAACGGGCACCGTGGCTAATCCGGTACCCCAGTATGTGATTCTTCTTTATAACTTAATCATTTTATTAACCAATACATTTACCCAAGCCTATTTTCCCATAACTGTTTTCTGAACGCGTAAACAAACAACTTGGCCCAGCTGGGAAAACAAGAATCTGAGCCAAGTTCGGTTTTAAGTATTAGACATTGAACAACACCACAACCTAAGCCTATTGCCACTTTCTGGGCGTTTTAGCTATACCCAGATTAGTTATATAGCCCAGTTTAGTATTGAGATTATAATAATATTAAAATATTAATATTATTATAATATTGATTATAGGAAACCGTGATTACAAGTTACACAAACCTCGAACCGACGTGCTACTGATTATCTACTAAACAGTGAGTTTCATGACCCCACTTTCTGAACTGTTTTACGAACTTTTGGGGTGAAAAGCGTGTTTGCTTATATCTATATACTCATCTGAAACATGTGATGATGTGAATTATCTAAGTGCTAACACATGAAAGTCCCCACTAACACAGTGATTAACTTCGAGCCGGTGGCTTGTGAATAGTACTATTGGTTTGATAAACCCAGGCGGGGCCAGCACGGTTTGCTGAGACATTATCCCGTTTGCACATGTCCATATTTTTACGAACCAGCTATGTAGTGTTAGACATAGCTACTTGGGGCATAATGTGGGCGGAAGGGGAGCCACAGTGGTTGATTGAGCGTGGGAAATGGAGGTACGCAGCACGAACAGTCCAGGCTTCACTGTAGCTTAGCATAATTACATCATTTACATATACACATACTTATTTCATAATTACAAGTGTTAACTTGTGAATACTCATAACTGTTTTCTTGAAACTCGTGAAACTCACCAACTCTAGTAGTTGACCCATTTTAAACGTGCTTTTCAAGTGTGATACCGAAGTTGGAAAATCCGTGAATTTGTGCTATCTGTTACCAAACGTGATCGATGCGGTGTGAATAGACGCAGACTTACTAGTACGAATAGAATAACTTACAAGTATACTTTGTTGTAACACCTAGTTTGTAATCAAAGATAGATCACTATAATATAATGTAAATTAGTTGTAATGTTTCTTTATAAACAATGTTGTTGATACCAGAGGTGTCTGTTACATTCCCGTTTTACGCTTCCGCATTGTGCTAGTCGGGGTGTGACAATGCCTGTTTTGCTTCTCATGACTGAGCGAAGCGAAATGCCTTCCTTTCTTCGATTTTACCATTTTAAAGCCATTTTACTTCGTGGCTCTTCCTCAGGACCTGATTTTTACTCTTTCTCAACTTTCGACATATTCTGACCCCATCCATCTGATCCTGAACCCGTCTCTCAAAGTCCAAACGCCACCTTTTTACCTTAAAGTGCACACAAGTGGTTATAACTTACCAAGTTTATATTTTTATTACATTTCACAACCCGATCTATCATTATATCTGTTTGCATGCCGATTCTAACTATAAAACTTAACCATTTAAACCGAAAACTACCTTTGCTTCGGGTTCGAGTTCAGATCCGGACAATACGTAGATCTGGACATGATTCTTGTTATTTGATGATGTCTACACACAAGATTCTTCCTCTTTTTACACGGATTTGGATCCGGAATGTAGAGAAAAAGTGTGTGTGTTCTTGAGGGTGTGTGTGTGGTGAAAGGTAACAAAATGGTGAAAGGGTGGAGAGGTTAGGCTTATATAGGGGGCCATGAGCCCCACAACCTACTCACAATTCCAAATCCAAATATTATCAAAACACTTAACACATGACTAACTTAACGACACACAATTAATAACAAAACTTTCCGTCATTTATTATTTAACAAAAAGTTTGATGTTACAACTTAGTTGTACTAAAGTCGACCGGTTCACTTGCCGGTTAGTAGTTGTAGTTAAGTTAAAAGTCTAGAATTATTACTTAATGTCTAGATTAGCATAATTTTAGTTAATAAATTTATAACTACTTTTAGCACATCAAGATCACTATCTTTTCTGATATACAAAGTGGAGAAAGTGATGGCCAGTTCGTTGACGACATAGAATGGGGTCCACAAGGCATTGAGTATATGACTACTTTGCGTGACAAGATAGCTACTCAACTAATTTCAAATTAATAAAATTAATTTTGTATGCGAGGTATTAGCTTCTATTGGGATTTTAATATGTTTCCATGGATTTTGAAGTAATAACGTGTAATTTGGATTTTCTATGATGTTTTGTATTTTCTTTTTATAATTATTTATCATTCGGAGTTCTAAACAAACAGATACATTTCATTAAGCATAAAATAGTTCAGAGGGTAAGATAGTCATTTTGTACAGTTATTCAGATGTCCAACCAAACAGACTTTAACTTGTTCAGATCTTACTGGTTAAGACTCTCTTAACCAGTAAGACATCTTTATGATTCAGCACTTAATGATTCAGCAATTTCCAAACAGTCACTAAGTGCATATCCATAAAAACACATCGTCAATATTTATTATTTAAAAATAAATATTAAACTTTAGTAAAATAGGATAATAATAATAATAATAATTTCCCATTATTATTATTATTATTATTATTATTATTATTTTATAAAAGACCGTCATTGAAATTGATGTTGGATTTATGTAAAGACCATAATGCCATTGTGCTTTTTGTGTTCCTGAGCTTACAATTTTTTGTTTCTTCCACGTTCAAATGGAGATTATCCAAATCAAATCAATGATTTCTTTTCACTCCAGAATCCAGGTTATCGGAAACCGTGCATGATGTGTTATTTGGCCCAAAGAAAAAATATTAGCCCAAAAAAAAGGAACAAAGGTTTTAAATTTACTAAGGTGGTGTTTGTTTTTGCTTAAACATCTGCAGGAGGCTTATGTCTGCGGGCGCGCAGACATAAGCTTCTGCAAACTGCTTTTATGGTTTTAAAAAAGAAGCTATTGCTTAACTTCTTCACACATCTTCACACTTCTTAACATCCTACCAACACCAAATGTCCACCACCACCACCACCACCCATCATGTGCCGACACCACCACCAAAACCCACCGTCCGCCATCACCACCACCCACCACCACCGTCCGTCACCACCCACCGTCCGCCACCGCCACCGTCCACCACCGCTACCACCCACCGTCCACTACCACCACTCACCACCACCACTACCATCCACCACCCACCACCACCGTCCGTCACCACCACCACTACCCACCCGTCAGCCACAACCATCGTCCACTACCACCACCCACCGCCACCCACCACCACCACCCACCATTCGCCACCAACACCGTCCACCACCCATCACCATCACCGTCCATCACCACCTCCACCCACCGCCCACCACCAACTTTTTTACTAGTCTACAGACGTTAAATGACTTCTATCTAATGTGATATGTATGATAGGTAACTAATTTTCAGCTTATGTAGACGATACTCAGTTTATAAAACAAACAGTATTATATTTTCAGATTGCAGACCTTCAGACCACATTTTCAATTGCAGACATCAAATCAGATGAAATCAGATTGCAGACAGTTTTTGTCTTTAAAAACAAACAACACCTAACAGTTTAAGGTAGAGGTGCACAAAACAACCAGTTCCGGATCCGACCCGGTGGTTCCTACCCGAAACCGGACACGACCCTACCCTACCCGCGGGTATGAACCGGGTTTTGGGTTTCTCTCTGAAACTGTACCCGAAACCGGAACCGACCCGGATCCAGTGGAACCGGTTCCGTCAATACCCGATCAAAACCCGGCCATACCCTATCTGGAACCCGAAAAAACCAGATGGAACCGGTCAAATACCTGACTATACCCGGTTCCGATTCCTGAGAATACCCGGTTTGTACACCTCTAGTTTAAGGGGGCATTTACATATTTTCCCTTGCTAAGTGGCTTTATTACATATTACTCCAACTTAAAGAAAAACAATTACATATTTCCCCCCTCCCTTAAACATATATATTACGTATATATACCTATTTCACTAAAATTAATATATTAGTTGACTATTACACCCTTAATTTAAAAAAGAAAAAGGTCTGCTGCACCACATATTGAAATTAGATATATAAACATGGTAAATGACAAACCACATTCACACCCTCTTCTCCAGTCACGTTCCGATCTCTTTCTCTCTCTAGCCGAAGCAACACACACAACCCGCCTCACCACACAGTCCACCACCATCTCGTCTTACCAGCTTGCTCGACCCTATCTCCGGCTATCACCATCACAACCCCGTTTTTAGATCTAAAAGACGGTGTTAGATATAAACGTGGTTGATTTTGTTTATCCGTTTGAGAGCTTCGGCGTGGGAGAATCAGCATCGCCGGTTGGAGTGGTGGCAGGAGGTGGAATTAAGGTTGAAAGAGATATGAGACATGAAGAAAGAGGAAAAGTGAAGTGGGGTTGGTGGTTTGTGGCAATGATGTAGTGGCCGGAAACTCGCCGGATGATCGAGTTAGGTTGGGGAAGATGATGTGGGTTTAAACTCTTTTAACTATTAAAACATAACTTTGTTTTTTTTTTACGTTAATTGATTTAATTTATTTGTTATGATATTTTAAACAATGGGTAAATGGGTAATTTGATTTAAAAAAGGAAAATATGTAATTAATTTTGATGGTTGGGGAAATATGTAATTGATTTTGTTTAGCAAGGGGAAATTCTCATAGTTTAAAATGAGGAGAATGATGGCAGACTCGATCATCTTTTTTACGACAGAGTCCGAGGACTTTGTGGAGTGCAATTTGGGTGAATTTTTCCAAGAATGATTATTTGTTTTTTGGGTTTTGTAAGTTTGATTTCATGTTTTGTTGATTTAATGCCTCGATTGATTTAGTCATCATGTCTAGAGATGATCAACAAAACCGGTTTCTGAAACCGAACCGGTGGACCCGAACCGGACCCGAACCGGTTCCTACCCGTTTTTTGTAGGAACCGGACCCTATCTGATTCAACCTGATATCCGTGACCGGTTCTTGCATTTCTGAGTGGGGGCGGGTAGGAACCGAACCGGAACCGGTTCCTAACCGTTTTTTTGGCCGTTTTTTGACCGTTGGGGTCAAAAATAGCCGTTTTTTGACCGGTTACGGTACAGGAACCGGGTTAGGAACCGGTAAGAACCGGTTAGATAGGTTAGGGGTCCGAGGGTGGGAGAACCGGTTCGGTTCCCTAACCGGTTCGAGCCTGGAACCGGTTTAAAATGTGGTTTTGAATATAGGAACCGGTTAGGAACCGGTTCCGGTTCCTAGTCCCAAACCGTTTTGAACATCTCTAATCATGTCCTTCTAAATTAATATAACTTCAATATTGTGTTTAATTTTCATGAATTTGATTCAAAACCTATGTGAAACAATTATGAAATTCGTTTGTTTGAATGATTTGTTTGCATGATTCTTGATCTTAAACATATTAGATTATTAAAAAACATGATCACTTATCATTTTTCTAATAAAGTTAACCCCTCCTTAAAACTCTAATCAGAATTCAATTTTAATATAGGAACAAATAGCATTTTGTATTTGTCTATTAACTCAATTTCATTATAGAATTAAACAAAATAATTAAACATTTTGTACGACATGATTGTTCAGTTACAATCAATACTAAGATCCGAACGATGTGAGCTTAGAGTACCGGATTGGCTCTAATTACTGAACGGCGTGTGGTTAGACATTAGATATGAGTGGATGTTCAAAAGGCGTGACGTCTTGTGACATTCGTCAATTTTCAAACTAGAAATCTGACCCATGTTAAAATTTTGGATTTTCATGAAAGATTACTATTCATGTCCATTTACGATATTTATTCTTAATTTATATTCGTTTATGTCATAGACTCAATTACAAACGCTATTTCACGTATTTTATATTCTAAATGCATTTAATCAAAGTTCCAGAGTTAAAACTGTCAAAATTCTGAACTTTCTGTAAATTTGGGAATTTTTCAATTTGAAAATTATTCATTTTTGTAATCTCATACTCAAATTTAATAAAGTTATCATTCATCATCTATATTATTATTATTATTATTGAATCAGAAATAATCCATTTCAAGTTATTAACATTATTTTCCTAAGTGCAAATACGTGATTCTATGTTTATTTCATAGTTTACACGTGACCGTTAATTTGACAGTTGAACTGGGAATGTTTGGATTAATATTTTGTAACATGTAACAAAATTTATGAGGTCACTTTCATTAAATTTAATCTTAAGTATTTTACCTGGCATCTTTTATTAATAGAATAAAATCTTTCTAGCTTATTTCAAACACAACTTATTCACCAAGATTTACCATGATCATGATTTTACATAAAAAATAAATTATAAAAAAAATGACAAACCCTATCCCAAAATCTGTCCACCCTTGTATCCCCTGCATTTTTTAGAATTTACTATGTTTTAACCTTAACTTGTCCTCCAAAATTATAAATAGGACATTGTTTTTCTTTATTCTTCATACCATCTCTTCTTTCTCTCTTGTATTCAAAGATTCTAACAAGTAAGCCTTTATGCATATTCTTCTTTTATTATCATCGTTCCTATGCTTTCCTTGTTTTATTATTTTTTGTTTGTTCTAATGTTCTTAAGTTTTCTCTTTAATCTTCCTAGTTGTTCATATACTATCATCATGATCATCATCATATTTTGTCCCTTACTTTTTACTTTAATGTTATTCCAAGAAACTAAAATTATTTCCTAAAGGTCTTGGATCAAACCAAAGATTTTGCATTAACAACTACGAATGTTCTTATAATTCATCTTCGTGATCTTCAAAAACGCAAAATCCTTTAAACGTAACCATGATTAAGTCAAATATCATAATATTTTCATAATGTGTCCTTATATTTGGCGAACTATTCATACCACACCTTAAACTATACTATATTTACACTTCAAATCTTATATTTTTGTAAGTGTGAATAATCACCCTAAATACGATTTTTACACTTTAAACCTTGCACCCTTATATTTATCAAATCATTCTAAAACATTTCAAGCTAGTATACTTTTAGAGTTATAAACCGGCTATGTATGTAACTAACAAGTAAACAGTTATGTCGAAGGCAAGAGTGGCCTAAATAATCCCATCGGACCCGTGACTCTTACTTAGAAATCAACTTAATGGAGGTCATGCAATTGGTTTTAAATATTCTAGTATGTGACACTCTAACTAATTAAAAATCATAACTTAATCTAAGGCATTTCGTGGCTGGTTCAACAACCTCGTGCTCGTGTTCGTGTGTAATCAGTCATCAATGTGAGTTTATCATAACCTCCTTTTCTTTTTCATTATTTTTGGGGTGTGGCATTTATACTCACAAATTACAACTCATTTATTTCATATTCCAGAATTCAAACACGATTGATGTTAATGTCATTGTGTGTTTATCTTTTCAATAAATATTCATGCCTTACATTCTACTTGCTAATTGCTTATGTGTTTATTTTTGGTTGTGGGTGGTGAATATTTAAACGCAAACACAAACGCCAACTCAAGAGTGGGATGGTCCTTGAGACAAACATGCGGTTCTTCGTAATTTGGCTTTAGGTCAAAGAAAACGGGATTAATCTATATTCTATTTCATTCATTCAATGCATTTACTTTTATATTAGATTACTCACTATAACATATGATCCGTAACGCTTTATATTATATAGTAAACTTTTATGATTTGTTCATCGGCATTAGTGTTGACAAAATTATTTTATGAATGCTATATGTTGAAGTTGCTCATGATGGAAGATCATTTAGGTGGACCACTAGGATATCTTAGATATTAAAATAATTTAGGTTGATGTTTAGATTATGTTTTCTATTGATAAATTGTGTAATATGACAAATTGTATTAGTAATACAAATTAAATATATTATCAATTTAATAGTGTTGCGTACTATGAACAATCAATGTCTCGCCCCGACATATTCACCCTTGGTCGGGGAGGTACACATCTAGTATTGACACAAATCATTTAGATAAAAAAAATCATTACATCATAACTCTTAATGATCATAAGTTAAAATTGAATCAATAAATTACCTTATTGTTTGAATTAGTTTTTAAATATATGGATTCACCCTATAGGTTTTTGTTTAGTCTTTATAATAATTATAAAGTTTATGTTCAAATCATAATTCTCCTTTCAAAACAATCGTATTTACACTTTAAACGCTTTTTATTTTTTGTATAATTTGGTTTATATATCCATCCCTGAGAGCACGAACCTTACTTCCATTCATACTAGTATAGTAAGTGTAAGTTGGATTATTTTATTTGTTGAATTCGGCACTCATCAATGTCGTAACGGGACTAAGCTGCCTAACAGATACCAATCGAATTCATGTTGACTAACCACCGTAACGGCTCAATTTTACCAACCGAATAAATATCGTTTTAAATATGTTATTTTTTGTATTGTAAGTTATACGAGTGACAATAATATTCTCGTGGTTTACTAGTCTATGTGTTGGCTGTAGTGCCAGTATCGTAATGAACTTAACTGATAATGACCGAATTTATGTCGGCTTGATCAACATGCGGAGACATCGTTTTAAGCATCTATGGCTTTACTTTTTGGGTTTAGTGTCGGTGTCGTAATCAAGTTAACCGATACCGACCAAATTCACATCGTTATGCCACCCTAACGTAACGGGTTTTGTTACTTGTTTTTAGAACCCCAGATATAATTAAAAACCAACCAGTAAGAAGTTAGAAACCGAAGATAACAAGAATGTTATTTATCTAGGTATAAATTCGTTATCTATGGCGGGTTTTGTTTCCTGGATCCTCTAAACAATGGAGAGTATAATTTCTGTAGGTTCAATGAATGTCAATAACTCTAATATACAAAATCTAATATACTCACCTCTCGCTTTCTTCCAAGGGCCAAAATGGGAAAACCGTTACCACCATACAAACCAAAGTCCAAAAACTATTCGCGTGAAGCAACCAACCGATGTCACCACATTTCATTTTTAGCAATCTTTTTGCTTCTTTTTTTAGAATACCTTTTAAATTTTAATTACAAAGATATAAATAACTGACCTCTATATTCCACCTTTTCGTAACAAGTACCCTAGGTTTTTCCTATGTAAATATGAGATTGTTTTTGATCATTTGGAGTCTTATGAGCACTACTTTCACGTATGCGTTTTGTATTATTGTACTCAACAACGTAGTGTGTGATAATATAGTGTATACTATGACCAGCTAATACGTGTAAGATAAACATAAAACATACAAATTCAGATGTCAACTTACAAACCGAAGTCCTAAACTGTTGGCGTGAAGCAACTAGCAAGCAGCCTTGTGTGACCACTTTTCATTTTTAGCATTGTTTTGGATTTTTTTTATTTTTCATTTTTTGTAATTACTTTCCTTTCATTTTTATTTTCATTAATAAGACTTTTTATTCCAATTTTTTTTCACAAAGTACCTTGGCATGTTCTTATTATATATATTATGAGATTGGATTTGGGGTATTATGCCTCACTTCTTTCACATTAGAGCATTCCCGTCCCACTTCCTATCTTCAAACCAAAAATTATATTAAAACTCACTTTATTTTCTCTCTTCAATTTAACTAAATAATACTTTTTATATATTTTATCATTACATTTTCTCTTTCCTTCACTCACAACAACTTTCAAAATATATTAAAAAATTATAGGAATTGAACAGTAACTTTTCAAATATATAGAAAAATCACTACTTTTTCTAAAATATAAAAACTCTTCATTCACAACACCCTAAATTACTCTCTAAATTATAAAAACACCCATCACATAATATGAGGGGTTGGATGAGAATGCTCTAAAGCATATATATCGTAAGGCTGTTGTATAACTAAGTGTGCGATATTATAAATATCATCAATTGATAGCTTGATACATACAAGGGAAATATAGAACATACAAATTAAATTGTCTAAGTTATGAAAGATAAATGAGTTGATCCAAAATGGCACAACGTATAGGCTTACAAGGTTACAACAGGTCGATGCGTTAAATAATATATCTTTAACTTCCAAAAATATATAAAATAATTATGAATGCTTCAGTATTTGTAACGGAAGTTTGGTATCATCAATAAAGCATAAACCAACACAATTACTGTGGGTTTGATATGAATAATATCTTAGTATTTTACTATTTTAAATGGACTCTACACCTCGTTTTATTTTTTAAAAAGGAGAAGCTACCGAGAGGTTTAATTCAATATTCTAATTCATTCAAAATTTGACACATGAACTGGTCGTTTTTTTTTTTCTTCTCTAATTCATATCTGATTATTGATTTTTTGTTTTTTATTTTTTTCTTTCATGTGTCCCGGTTTATTAAATTTACAAGTTAGGTCTTCCATTTTTTATAACGAATAAAACAACTGTTTATGCGCACAACAACCGTAAGAGTAGATAGTAAGATTTTCATGTTATGACTACGTATATGAAATGAAAGCCATCATGGCATCATGCAACAAGTACAACTATTATATATACTTGTAGTTTTATATGTGATCATATTGATCTGTTGCGAGAATTGCAAAACCATCATATTATAAGACCATCCACGATGCAAGAGTCTTTCCTTTAAACCCTTCTCACCTGCTCTATGGCATCTCATCTACCCAACACTTTTTCCCCATCTTTTGCAACAAGCATATAACATATGGGTCCCTTATCTCCCCTCATAAAACACCATTTTCTTATTTTTTTCTATGCCCTTAGCTAAGGGCTTCTTCCACCCTCTCTCATCTATGTCTTCAAAGTTCAAACCGCATCATTAAGGGCAACTAAGGGCCTCATTTTTCTCTTGCATTGGAGATAGTCTAACACTTGTTTAGTGATAGTGAAACTCATTTTGTCTAGGTGGCGCCTACGTGGTACCACTTTCACTATTATATGTCATAACACATGGTAGGAGAGCGAGTTCAAACGAAAACCATTAAATTGAAATATTTTCAACGAATTTCTTGATGAGTACATGCAATTATATATTATAGATAGATAAAGATTAAGAGTTGGTACCATAACAACCTGATTGGTTCACATGTGGCACCTTCTTCTGCCACGTCATCCAGTTTTTTTGTTTTAAATATGTAATTTTTTATTTTTAGTTTTGCCATTGTAACGAATGTTAATGATCAAATCGACCCAGTTCACCTCAACTCGTCGCCACAATGTCTGAGTTTTACCGACCGAATAAACATTGTTATAAATGTTATTTTTCTAGGCTTTAACTAATATAATTTTCGGTTTTGTGCCAATACCGTAATGAAAATCACCTCTACCATTCGAATTTGTATCGAATTGATCATAAGTTGCATCTCTTTTTTTATATGTTAATTGTTTTTATTATAGCCTATACGAGTGTCGCTACCGTTGTATACAGATTATTTTTTTTCAATTTAGTGTCGATATCGTAACAAACTTAACCCATATTAACTGAATGCTCGGTCACAATGTGGTAATTAATTACTAACCTAGTTAATAGTTAATACACCGTGTATGAAATTATTAAAAAACTATAGTGTCTATTTGCAGATATACAGTTTTGGAAGTTTAGGACATACATGGATGAATTTATGTATTCACCGATGAATACAATGAATCATAATATATTAATATTCATAGATATCGTCACAGTTCTCATTTTTATGCAATTAACCAAACATCAATAACTAAAGTGCATTTATAATATTACTCGGTTGTATACCTGTATTTGATGATAATTGTTATGCCACCCTTCCTACAATTTTGTTAAAACTCTAAATATGTGGATATCAAGATTCAAGACGATACCAGTGTGTCATATTTTAACTTTATTAAGGAGAAAAGAACGAAGTTAGGAGACTAAAAGTAGAACATCACAAATAATATTTGGAAATAACTGGTTTGATTTCCGTGCAAATCTACAAGTCACGTCCTTTATGATCTCCTTTTGATTTCCTTTGTACTAAAAGATAATGTTTTTTTATGATACGTTTAATATTATATCACGCCCTGCTTGCGATGCGCGCATATAATGTATATATATGTGAATCCTTGGGTGGGCAAAAGTGAAATTGCACTAATTTTAACGTTATTTTACTAATCTCGTGAAAACAACGTTAAAAGTGGCGGAAGGTTAATCAGGCATCATGTGGTGGCGTTGATGGCCGAAAGACAAAGGCACATGCACCAATCAGCTGGTATCCGGATGGTTGAGTATTATGTGCCTTATGTCCAAGGCTTGATGCAAAACTACTATCGAGCCGGGGGTCTCATCGGAAGCAGCCTCTCTATTCATACGGGGTAGAGGTAAGGCTGTCTACATCTTACCCTCTTCAGACCCTACCATAGCTTTGCTATTGGTGGGATATACTGAGTACTATGATGATGATGATGATGATGATGATGATGATGATGATGTTTAATATTATATTAAGTTCCTTTAATAATTGTTAACTCAGATTCAAGGAAAAGATTGCGTAAATGGAAAACTCCTAAAATAGTCTATTTTAGAGAGAGTGTCTCTAAAATAGTCCTTTTTTCCTCAAATTTTTTTTAGAATTTGGACTGTACAGACATATTGGAAAAAATAATAATGTAGGAGTAGCAGGCCAAATTTCTAAGAAAAGTTAGAGAGGAGACCAGATTTGGGAAAATATTGAAGGAAAAGTCTAAATTATTTTGAAATCTTGGAGTAAAAGTTCAGATTTTTACTAAACTTTTTTCCTCACAAAACCATCTTGAGAGACTGTTTTTTTATGTTTCATATATTTTCCGTCTATATTTTCAAATTCTAGGAAAAAGAGATTTTTAAATCTCGTCTTGAGAGACGAGATTCTACCACTACCACCACCACCCACCGTTCGCCTTCTACCACCACCACCATCCACCACCACCACCACCCACCGTTCGCCACCACCACCATCCACCCCCACCACCCACCCATTTCCCGCCACCGTCGCCGTCACCACCACCGTCTCCAGCGACCTTCTAGCCATCAAATCCACCGACCTCTCAACCTCTCAAGTCTTATACATGGATTTTGATATTAATGATAAACTCCAAACAATTAAAGAGATAGAAACAAGCAACCATTTGGAAGCGACATTAACAATCAGCAGCACTTTCCCCTTGTAGATGATGAGATCCACATCTCTCCCTTTGGCATCCTGCAAGTAAAATTTTACAAACAATTATTAGCATATCTAGTAGATGCATTAAATAATAATAGTAATAATAATAATACTTTGACAGTGAAGTCGTGAACAGAGTTTTCAGGAACAGATGGAGCAGCAACCATTGTGTTGTTGAACAGAGGCGACGGTGGTGGTGGAGCCACCGGATGGCGGCGGGAAATGGGTGGGTGGTGGGGGTGGATGGTGGTGGTGGCGAACGGTGGGTAGGTGGGTGGTGGTGGATGGTGGCGATAGTGGTGGACTGGTGATGGTAGAAGGCGAACGGTGGGTGGTGGTGGTGGTGGTAGAATCTCGTCTCTCAAGACGAGATTTGAAAATGTCTTTTTCCTAGAATTTGAAAATATGAACGGAAAAGGTAGGAAACATAAAAAAACAGTCTCTCAAGACGGTTTTTGAGAAAAAAAGTTTAGTAAAAATTTGAACTTTTACTCAAAGATTTCAAAATAATTTAGACTTTTTCTTCAATATTTTCTCAAATCTGGTCTCCTCCCTAACTTTTCTTAGAAATTTGGCCTGCTACCCCTACATTATTATCTTTTTCTAATTCGTCTGTAAAGTCCAAATTCTAAAATTTTTTTTTAAAAAATAGCTATTTTAAGAACTCTCTGTTTAAAAATTTTAAAGGAGTATCTTAAGAATTTTCAATAGTGCAAAACTTATGCCTACCTCAATTTCCTTTTCTTTATTCCATTTTTTTCTTAAGTAAGTTATTTTGGTTTTAAATAAAATATTAAACAATGTACTTATGTTGTGTTGCATTGGATTCTATTTCTAGCTCGAAAAGAGTTGTATTTTCAAGACTAGGAAAATATAACTATTTTATAAATGTAATATTACTTTTAGTACGATAGTTATTTTAACAAACAAAAAATCTTACAATACTAATAAAAGAAAATGTTAAAACTTAGATGTCAAGCCTGCATTTTACCTAATTTCTAATATCTTATCTCATTTATTTTAGCTATTCATGGGTCAAAACCATTTGTCAAATGGGTTATAACACAGTGTGGATTATATTCATTATTGAATCAAGTATCATTTTCATACCTATGGTTTGACCAACTACACAACTTTAGTATCTTTTTTTTTAATTTCTTGCAAAACAACACCTGGTGTTTCCAAAATCATGCTATTTTAGTACTTTTTCGTTAACCCTGTTTGTTTTTACATTAAGTCTAGATTAAATTAATTCACAAGTAATTTGAGAATCACAACTGAAATAACAGAGCTTATTCATTTGACAAAACCCGTGTAATACACGGGTGGGTTCAAAAGCTAGTGTGAGATATATGATAATTTCAACTTTCAAATATTGAAGAGGAAAGGGTGGCACTAATGGAGGGATATTAAACGTTTTCTCTATCATAGATGATGAAACCAAATGAATGATCTGGATTCACATTGGATCGCTAAACCTCTAAACGACTAAACCTAAATATTGCGTGGTAGGCATGGTTAGTAAGTAATAATTTTTGGGGTTGTTTGGTTCTTAGGCCGTGTGTATTTGTCGGCAATTCCCGGCGACTTTAGGCGATATTTAAGAGGAACCACCACCCCTCCCCCCCCGGCGGCGATAAAGGGGGGGGGGGGGGGCGACGTAACTTTGTCGCCGTTCCATGTTTGAAAATAATATTATTTTAATTCTTTTGTGTGTAGCATATATATGCATATATGTATATGTACCACTACGCCCCTAAAATAAAAATTCCTCATTTACTGACTAGGCATTACGTGATCCTTATCTCCCCACTACACATAGCTCTATAGTTTTTAAAAGAATTAAAGTTTCATAAAAAGAACTAAATCATCACATTTGTTTGGTTTGTAAAGTCGCTTAAAGGACTTAAATGTGTCCACAATGAACAAATATCTACAACCATCATGAACTAAAACCAACAAATTTTAAAAGGATTGTGATGTTGGCACACTAACATATCTATTTTCACACCCCTAATATACTTTATATTGTCCAATATGGAGCATATTAGCCTCTAATGAGAGACAACCTCGTATCTAACACAGAATCATATGCATAGTGGGTGGGTTCCATTAATCAAATCAATCCCAATATTCTTCATATTGTCCGATATGGAGCATATTAAGCTTCCATTTAAGACAAAAGTGTCTCCCCTCGTACCTACCCACAATCACATGCACAACGGGTGAGTTCCACAAGTCAAGTCTGTCTTTTCCCTCTATATGCTTCATATTGGGCAATATGGAGCATACTAAGCATGTATTTATACCATCCATCACCAGCTTACACATATCTACTCACAATCACATGCACAACGGATGGGTCTCACAAGTCAAGTATGTCTTTTCTCTCTATATGCTTCATATTGGCCAATATGAAGCATACTAAGCATGCATTTATACCATCCATCACTACTAGCTTATACATTCATTCTCATTCTCAAAGTTTAATCATATTAACACCATTCAGTAATAACTTTTGTAACAATGTCGTGGTGGAACGCCAACTATGTTTTCGACGAAAATTTTAATGAGTTGGCTGTTCCAGATTCTTACGATCAGTCTGACATTCCTGATACTTACGAAAAACCGCTGCAGCCAGCCCTAAACGAAGAGGAGGTCGTGGCTGGTTTTCGTTCGCATGACATGAGACCCGTGTTGCCCGACCAAAACCAGGTAAAGCATTTATTTCTTAATTTACATTTATTTTTAATTTACGTTCACCTTTTAACAACAAACATGTTTCAGAAGCCTCTCCCTCATGGTGAATCTTCATACGCAAAGCAAGGTTACGCGGGCTACGAATACGAAGGTGAACCTTCGTACACACAACACGACAATTCGGGCTACAACTATGGTTATGAACTTTCATACGCACAAAAAAAAAAACTACAAGGATTACGTCTATGGTAGTGAACCTTCGTATGTACAGCAAAACTATTCGGATCAAGCATACATAGACGAACAAATAAAAAAGGAGTCAATGGATGGCGAGGAAGGTCGTCAACCGATAGTTTCATTAGAAACTAACCAGGTATGACAGTTTCTTTGTTACGTCGTAGAATCTCCGATGCAGATGATTAATGCCGGAAAGAGAGTCGGAGAATCTCTTATGCAGCGAACCGTTTTCAAAAAAGTACATTAGTATACTCTGGAGAACCCTTCCACAAACGCTGCTAAGGAGGTTTTATCATTCATGAATTATCCTACAAAATGTGGTGTGCATTTCCTCATGTGTTAATGATTGATGCCTGACGGGTGGATTGTAGAGCCACCCTTAAATGTAGTAATTTTAAGTAAAACACGAGCGTTTATATGTTAATTCAAGAATTTAGGTTACTACCGTATATGGTGCGTGTTTGCAGGTACAAGTGCTAAAAATGGCGATTCAAGTGAACTATGATGGAGAGGAGCAAAGGACTTGAGAGTTGATGATGGCAGTCAACAAGTCAAAGAAGAACAAATGTTTTGGAGCTGAGGCTACCGTAGCTTACGGTAGCCACCGTAAGCTATGGTAGGGTTCCAACGTAGCAGCCTAGCGTAAATAGATAGAACCTGGCGTAGTGGTTTTCAAAGCAACCGTAAGCTACGGTGGCAGCGTAAATAGATAGAACCTGGCGTAGTGGTTTTCAAAGCCACCGTAAGCTACAGTGGCCACCGTAGCTTACGGCGTAAATAGATAGAACCTGGCGTAGTGGTTTTCAAAGCCACCGTAAGCTACAGTGGCCACCGTAGCTTACGGTGGGGCCTGCATGACTGTGGCGGTTACAACTCGTTTTTTATGTTATAATTGGCTTTTGAGCTCCATTCTTCATTATTCCGTTTTGAGACAATTGTTGGGGTGTTTTTGGGGCTTGAGAACAAGTTTTTGAGGTTTTTGAATCAAGGATTAACATCATAATCTTGGATTGCTTCGGATTAAACTTGGTATGATGATTTCAATTATGTGTGGCTAAAACTTCTAGTATTTCTCTTGGTTGTAAGGTTATTGCAATACTCTTTTCGTTTATTGTTCGTGCACTTGGATTGATTATCGAATCGTTTAGATTAATATAATCACGTTGTTTGTTTGATTGTTTGTAATTTGTCCATATCGTTTAACCAAATTTCCTTCTATACGTTCTTGGTGTTGTTGACAATCGAGATTTAGTAGAAGAAATTAGGGTTAAGATTATATTGATTGATTAACCAAGTAACAACCTCACGTTCTAGGAATCCGAGTACTTAGTTCTTGACTAATCACAAACAATTACATTTACACGAAATCAAGATGTTATGATTTATCCATTGAACTTAAACAAAAGAGTTGCGTAATAACTGAACTCCAAGAGGAATGCTCATTTAATCAATTGTTTATAACCTTCGTTTCGTTAATCTAGTTTATAAAATCTAATCAAAAACCACTTTGAAAATTACTTTCTGTCATTTACATTTATATTAGTTTAATCGTAAGCTACTCAGTAACATATATTCCACAAACTCTTCGTGTTCGACACCCATTTACCACTATCTAATTAGTTGTATTTGGTTTATTTTTGCGTGAGTCTTCGACCTCGTGTCAAATTTTGGCGCTGTTGCCGGGGAGTAGTGCGCAACGTGTGTTATTTTTTTGTAGTTTTTGTTTAAATTGTTTATTGTCAGCTTTACGCGGGTTGTGCTAGTGTGCAGGTATCTACAGGTATATGCATACAAGACGCTCTCGGTCTTCATCACCGTTAGCATTTGATCCTGAAATCGAGAGAACCTTTCGTCAGAACCGGATTCTGCAAAGGGAAAACAAGGTTATTGGGTCTCCAAGTACAAAAAGTCGAATAGCTGACACCACAATCATGGCTTCGGAACAAACTGTCCCGCCAGTGCCACAACCCATAAATTTTGAAAACCCATCATCCACTGAACCCATTATTACCACAACCTCTACAAATGTACCAACTTCAACCGTGTTTAGTTTTCAATCACCACCTAACCTTCCACCCTTGACCACTTTCATGCCTATGCAAGGACAATCATCAAACTCACCACAACAATCATCTTTCCAATCTCAACAAAATCCGCGTTATCAACAACCATACACATTTACCTAAGACCCACCCATAACTCATATTCCATCGGGTCAAAGATCGGGCCCGCATTTGTTTGGTGGGCCACGGTATGGTGATAGTAGTGAAAGGTATGAAGATTTTGAAGAAGGGTATGCAAGTGGGGTTGATGGGAGCCAACTGAGGATTCAAGGGCAATTCGGGTATGGACCCGAAAGTCAACCGCAACAACAAGTGCAACAATGGGGTGGACCTCCAATTATTCAAGACCAACCGCAGCAACCACAACCATTGAAACAAGTTCCTCTATAACCTCAATATCAACAACCTCAGTTTCAACAACCAAATCCTCAACCACAATACCAACAATATGCACAACAAAGGCCTGTTTATCGGCAAATGGGCCAACCGAGAGTACCATTGGGGTTACCAAGACGTCATGCAAGAGAAATGGTTAGAGGAATTGAAGATCACTTTAGACCGGTCATCACCAATAACCCATCTCTGGTGGTTATTCCTCAAAACCAAAATGGAAGAACGTTTGAGGTGAGAACTAACGCACTCCAAAGTTTACCAAAGTACAAGGGTCTCGCAACGGAAGAACCCTATTTTCACTTGGAGGCATATGATTCTATTTGCAACACGATCGGGGGTCAAGGTTTTACACCGGATGAAGTTAAGTTGGTGTTATTTCAATGTTCGTTGGATGATAAGGTGAAGAGATGGTTTTACACATTGCCATCCGCATCGATTTACACTTGGGCCGAAATGCAACAAAGGTTTTTGGAAGAGTTTTATACGGCTCAAAAGACTAATGATGCGAGACGAAGTTTGAGGTCTTTCCAACAATAATCGGGTGAAATGTTTCATGAAGCATTCGAGAGGTTCAACATGATGATCAAGAATTGTCCTCATCATGAAGGGTAGAATGCGGAAGATGAAAGGGATTTGATGTCAATCACAAATGGTACTTTCGGTACCAATTATGAACAAGATGATTGGGCATTCTTGGAGCAAATGTCAGTCACTTCAAAGAGAAAAGCTCAAACTGCAAGAAGAGCGAGACCGGTAATTGGAAGACCGCAAGTTCATGCTGTGGAGGATGTGGGGGTACAAACTACTAATCAAAGAATTGATGTTTGTACCAATTGTAACAAGTTGGGTCATGGGCTGATGTGTGTACGGTAGGGCAAACACAAGTTGAAGAGGTGAATGCACTTCAAGGTCAAGGGGGTGGTAATCGAAATTTTAACATGAACTAAAACACTTACCACCCCGGGTTGAGAAATTATCCAAATTTCCGTTATGGAAATCAAGCAACTCAACTCAATCTGAATTTCCAAGGAACTTCTCAAACCACCTTTATCCCTCGTCAACAATACTTCAACCAAGGAAATCAAAGTCAATTTCAAGGAACGAGTGGTAATCAAGGAGGGTCTTCGGGCCAAAGTTCATCAAGTGGGAATGAAGTGATGGACATGCTAAAAATGATGCAACAAGAGATGCAAAAGAGGAATCAGTTGGATGAAGCTCGTATACAAAAGGATGAAATTCGTGACAAGGCCATCCAATCATTGAAAACTCAAATGGGCCAACTTGCAACCGAGGTATCTAACTTGAAGAAGAACAAAGGTCAACTCCAGAACGACACCAAGGTGAACCCTACTCACACTACTTCTCGCAATGTGCCGATTAATCAGGTAAGTGTTTTAAGAAGTGGTAAGGAGTTTAAAATCAATACCACACCGGAGTTAGTTGAAGGTGTGGTAGAGGATGTGACGGGGTTAGAAAGTGAAGATGAACAATCTTCACCCATTCAACCCCCTAAACCATCCACGTTTTCAAACAAAGATTCGGATCAAAATGAACTTTTAAACGATAAAAGTAAGGAAGTGGGAGAGGTTCCAATTCCATTTCCTTAGGCTTTGATCGATCCTGTTGGTACATGAATGTCAGTAGTTCATAGTCTAGTGTCTGTAATCGAGTCTGTAATGTTATTTATGTTTTTGTTATAAGAGAAGTTGTTAACAAGTTCGCCTAGGCGAACTTGTTGAACGAGGGAAGTTATGGACAACTTCGCCTGAACAGATCAGGCGAAGTTGTCGTGTATATAAATACAAGCTTACGGCTTGGTTTAGGTTGGTTGTTCAAGTTAGTCGTTTGAGTCGATCGAGTTGACGTGAGTCTGTAATAGTGATATCGTATCACGTGTTCGGTTATCAATATAACGTGTTCGTTTATCGTATCGTGTTTGTTTGATTTGCTTTCTACACTCGTAATGATCTACGCAGGGATTCCGCACCTGAGTAGACCGCGATATCTCGTGTGATCCGTCCAGGGAACCTACAGATCCGGGTAAGAAAAACGTGATTTTAAAACAGGGTCCTCAAAAGGAGGAGATGTGAGAGGTATTTAAACAGGTTAAAGTTAATCTTCCTTTACTTGAGGCAATAAAACAAGTACCCACATATGCAAAATTTTTAAAGGAATTGTGTACTCAGAAAAGACAACAAAAAGTTCTTAAACGAGTTGATTTAACTGAACGAGTGAGTGCAATTCTAAAGGGTGATCTTCCACCTAAGCTTCAAGACCCGGGAGCACCCTTGATTAACATTCAAGTGGGTGACTTTCAAATGTCACGGGCACTTTGGATCTTGGAGCGGGTGTGAGTATCCTACCGGGGGGTTTATATGACCAATACGATTTTGGTCCACTTAAACGAGTTGAGACCACAGTTGTATTGGCTGATTTGTCTCACAAACTTCCTCGAGGGATCGTGCGGGACGTCATTGTTAAAGTAGAGGAATTTTATTATCCTGTTGACTTTTTGGTTCTAGATTACTCGTCGGTTGACCCAACACAATAACAAAATGTTATATTGGGTGGCCATTTTTAAATACTGCTCATGCTATTATTGACTGCCGGTTTGATACAGTTGACATGGCCTTTGGAAATAGAAAAATGCGTTTAAATGTGTTTACTAATGTTGCTAATTCATTGGCTAGTGAAGAATGTTTTATGGCAGATATCATAGATGGGTGTGTACCACACGAGTATGAGGAAGGTATGTTGGATGTTTGTGTTTGTGATAATTCTGAACATGTTCACATTTGTGCAATGGAGTTAGAGGAAAAGAAACAAGAGGTATTGGCATTGCAAGACGGAAGACCACCGTGGACTCATCAGTTGAGAGTCTACCAACAGAAATCAATTCGGATACTAAACCCTCGTTGATTTGTCCTCCCAAGGTAGAAATGAAAGAATTGCCAAGTCATCTCAAGTATACGTTTTTGGGAGAAGGTGAGACGTTGCCAGTTATCATTGCCTCTAACTTGGAAGGGGCTCAAGAAGAGGGATTGTTGGAAGTTTTGAAGGCTCACAAGGCGGCAATTGGGTGGACAATAGCCGATTTGAAGGGTATTAGTCCATCTATAGTCATGCACAAAATCATCACCACGTATGATGCAAAGCCTACTCGGGAAACTCAAAGGAGGTTGAATCCCAATTTGAGAGAAGTGGTGAAAAAGGAAGTCATCAAATGGTTGGATGTGGGAATTATCTATCCAATTTCAGACAGTGCATGGGTAAGTCCAACACAGGTAGTTCCAAAGAAAGCCGGCATCCAGGTAATTAAAGATGAAAGTGGTGAAAAAATCGCCACCCGACCGGTAACCGGGTGGCGAGTGTGCATTGATTATAGGAAGCTAAATACGGCTACCTCAAAAGACCATTTTCCATTACCTTTTATTGACCAAATTATTGAAAAATTATCGGGTCAAAAATTTTATTGTTTTTTGGATGGGTACTCGGGATATAATCAAATTGCAATCTATCCTGACGACCAACACAAAACCACATTCACATGTCCATATGGCACTTTTGCTTTTAGGCGAATGCCATTTAGATTGTGTAATGCCCCGGCCACGTTCCAACGATGTATGATGGCTATTTTTTCGGATATGGTTGGGGATTCACTTGAGGTATTTATGGATGACTTTTCTATTTTTGGGTCAACTTTTGAAAGATGTCTTGATGAATTGGAAAAGGTTTTAAAACGTTGTGTCAAGACTAATTTGGTTTTAAGTGGGAGAAAAGTCATTTCATGGTACAAGAGGGTATTGTGTTGGGGCATGTAGTTTCAAGTCGGGGAATGGAGGTGGATAAAGCAAAAATTAAGGTTATTTCTTCATTGCCACCACCGAAAAATGTAAAAGGGGTAAGGTCGTTTTTGGGGCATGCCGGGTTTTACCGGCGGTTTATTAAAGGTTTTATTGTGATTACTAAACCTTTATGCAATTTGTTGCTAAAAGATGTTGCATTTGATTTTACTAATGATTGTTTGCAAGCATTTGATGTTTTGAAGGAAAAATTAGTGCAAGCACCGATCAACCGCCGGATTGGACGAAGCCTTTTGAGATTATGTGTGATGCAAGTGACACCACGATTGGAGCGGTTTTGGGTCAAAGAATTGATAAGAAGCCGATGGTGATTTACTATGCAAGCAAAACGTTATCCGAGGCACAATTGAATTACACCACTACTGAAAAAGAATTACTTGCGGTGGTGTACGCCGTGGATAAGTTTCGGTCATACATATGGGGAAGTAAGGTTGTGGTCTATTCGGATCAGAGTGCGGTTCGTTACCTCATGGAGAAGAAAGATGCAAAACCCTGTTTGATTCGTTGGGTCTTATTGTTACAAGAGTTCGATTTGGAGATTCGAGATAAGAAGGGGTGTGAAAATGTGGTGGCGGACCATTTATCGAGGATTCCTTTGGAAGGTGTGGATGATTCACATGAAATCAATGAGAGATTTCCAGATGAACAATTGTTAGCCGTTTCCACTACACCATGGTATGCTCATTTTGTCAATTATCGGGCCACGGGTGAAATGCCGAAACATTGGGCTAAGAAAAGGAGGCAACAATTTCTATCCCAAGTCAAGCAATATATTTGGGATGAGCTCGATTTGTTCAAAATTGGTGCTGATCAAATTATTAGACGTTGTATATCCGAGTCGGAAGTTCAAGAGATTTTGGCACATGCTCATTCATCGGCTTGTGGTGGTCATTTTAGTGGGCAAAAGACGGGTTACCGAGTTCTGACATGTGGGTTTTATTGGCCCACAATCTTTAAAGATGCAAGTGAATATGCTCGCCATTGTTAGAATTGTCAAAAGATGGGTGGAATTTCAAAACGGGATGAGATGCCTTTGCAACCCATTTTGGTGGTTGACATTTTTGACGTATGGGGAATTGACTTTATGGGCCCGTTTCCAAATTCTTGTGGGTATTTATACATATTGGTGGCGGTGGATTATGTTTCAAAGTGGGTTGAGGCCATAGCAACAAGGACCAATGATCACACCGTGGTATGTAAGTTTGTTAAATCCAATATTTTTGCAAGATTTGGAACTCCGAGAGTGATTATAAGCGATGGGGGAACACACTTCAAGAACTTCAATTTCGGGAAATTGTTGAAGCGGTATAATGTGAATCATCGAATTGCGACACCGTATCACCCGCAAACAAGTGGACAAGTTGAAGTGTCCAACCGACAAATTAAAGAAATATTGATGAAAACGGTGCAGGTTGATAGGAAGGATTGATCGATGAAGTTGGATGATGCACTATGGGTGTATCGAACCGCTTATAAAACACCCATAGGAACGACTCCTTACCGGTTGGTTTATGGGAAAGGATGTCATTTGCCTATAGAGTTGGCTCACCGGGCATAGTGGGCCATTAAGAGTGTGAACATAGATTATAATGAAGCCGGTGAACTGAGAAAGTTAAAGTTGGCGGAATTGGAAGAGATAAGGGATGAAGCTTATGAGTGTGCATCGGCATACAAAGATAAGTTGAAAAAGGTTCATGATGCCGAGTTGAGGAAGCGGGTTTTTGAAGAAGGGCAAAAGGTTTGGTTATATAATTCACGGCTCAAGCTTTTTCCCGGAAAGTTGAAAAGCAAATGGATGGGCCCGTATGTTATAACAAGAGTGGGCAAGTTTGGTGATGTGGAAATTGAAGACTTGCACAATCAAGCAAGACAACTGTGAATGGACACCGACTTAAACCGTACTTGGAGGGTAAGGATATCAACATGTGTGTAGTGGACAAGGTAGGCTACCTGTTGCGGTCGCCTGAGTAAATAACCAATTAAACGGTCCAGGTTTGTTGTATAATTTAGTTTAGTTTTTGTTCAAATTTGGTCTTAAAAATTACCCTTCTCGTTACGAGGTTGTACAAATCAAGTGTGGGGAATTCTTGGGAATCTCTACACTGTGTTGAGGACAACTCAGGTTTTTCATGGGGGGTAGGGTAATTTTTAGTTTTTGTTTGTAAATAATTTTATTTAGTTTTTAATGATTTTGGCTTTACTTAAAAAAAAATTCCCATCAGATGCCGCCGTAGCCTACGGTGTCCACCGTAAGCTACGGTGGACTTGATATCGCTACGCTGGCCTCTTTCTGTTTACGCCAGCATCTTACGCCAAGGAACCTACCGTAAGCTAACACCGTAGCTTACGGTGGACTGTGAATGGGCGACGCAGGTACAACCGCAACATAAAAAAATAAATAAAAGTTTTAATAAAATCCGAAAATCCCCATTCACATCTTCCAATTACCTTCTTCTTCATACTTTCATTCATCCATTATCTTCCTAACATCCTTCTCTACCAAACCCTAATCCCCAATTCATAACTTCTTCAAATCTTAACCAAAATCAACGATTTTTAGGTCTAAATTGACTAGATTTTCGCAAGGAATCACATTCTTTGCTTGGTTTTCATCAATCTTAACATTTTGGGGTTCGATTTTGGACTTTTTTGGTCTGAAAATTTTGAACAACAAGTGGGTTTTGCAACTGACTAGTGAATAGAGTGATTAGAGGGCTTAATTCGACTTAAAGGTATGTTTCTATTCACTCGTTTGCTACAAAACTCATTAGTTAAGATTACATGTTGTACATTGCTTACACTTGCTTGTTGAATGTGAGAAAGTTTGATGATAGTTAGAAATTGTGTTATGGTTGTGAATATGGTATGGAAAATTAAAGTTTGACAAAAGTTGAAGACGGATTATGTCTATGTTTAAACGAAATGCTGTTAAAATTTTATGAAAAATGGTTTATGACTTTCATATTCACAACCGTAGAAATAAGCAAGTGTGGGAATGTATATAGAGACGAATACTAACTTGGTTAATGTTTGTCATTATTTAGATGGGACGTTCTGCTAAGGATAAAGGAAAAGGGATTGCGGGTTCATCTAGCAACTCTGCCGCCGAACAAGCAAAAAAGCGGAGGTTAGAACAACAACAAGAACGGGAAGAAGATGTGCAATATGTTAAACCGGATTAGACTCATGGACCACTAACAGATCATGAATTGAGATGGCAACCAGAGTTGTTTCACGAGAAAATGAATACTTTAACAAAGAAGTACGACGCATTTATTTGTGAGAAAGTGGTTCCGGAACATGAGTTTGGTCCGTTTGATGTTTTTGATCGATTCAAGGCATTGGGTTGGGAAGTAGCCCTCAAGTGTTATGATCAAAACGAGAAGTATGTTTTCATCGATGAAATTGAAGAATGGATGGCAACTTTGAGATGTCCTTCGTTTAATAAACCCTCGGGGATGAAGCTCATAGGAACTGTTAACAACATTGAGGTCACTATGTCATTTGAAACATTGAGGCAAATTGCACGATTTGACAGTAAGCCTCAAAGCAACTACGTGTATCCAGATTTGAATGACTTGTATTATCAACCCGATAGGCATCCAACTTGGAGAATGATGTTGGAAGCATTGTTTTTACCCAACACTTATGATGGGAAGTTATTGAGGAAGAATTTAAAGATTGAACCAAAGATGTTGCTCATCATTTGTTTACACAATGTCATGCCAAGAAGGGGGAATATGCAAAAAGTTCAATATCCCGATGTCCCGATTCTATACTCTTTGATGCATGGAGGACCACTTGTTTCGTTCCGGTATCTAGTACTTAACAATATTTGGATAAGCCGGAATGATGTGAGTAGGAAGATTATTCCACATTGTCGGTTGATTACTGCGTTGTTGATGCGGTTTGGTGTTATTGGAGATAATGATATTGGAGTTGGGAAGAAACACAAGCCATTCGATGTGACAAAGTTGGGGTTGGTTGGGAATACTGAGAAAGTGGCAAGTACCATTTGTTGAAAAGTGAGGGACAGAGATGGAGGGTATTGAAGGTGGATGCTAGACCCTTGGAACCGGGGGAAGAAGATGAAAGTGAGAGTGATGATGAAGAGGGAGAGAGTGGAGAGGATGATTATGATGATGAACTGGGTGACCGGGTTGCGATGGAAAGTGAAGGAGTAGGTGGTAGTTCAAGTGCGCAAGGACGGGGACGGGGAATTGCCTTACCATTTGATTATTCGAGGCAAACATTTGACCCAAATTGGGCATACCATGGCAGCATGCAGGATGTAATATTCAACACCAGGCAAGCACACTACTATAATTGGGTTGAGACAACTCAGACATTGTTTGATCACCAAACATTCATGGGAGCTAGCATGGAGCGCGCTCAAAAGCAAATGTATGATCGCCAAGAAGTGTGGAACCGGACCCACGCTTATGCTGAACAAAGAGAAATAACCATTGATATGAGGATGACCGTCAGAGACAAATGCACGCCGCATGGCATTCGGGGCAACCGGTGGTGGCTGACACACCGATCGTTGACTACACTACATTGCCACCATACGACGGTACGGTGAATTATCCCATGCCACCGTTGCATCATTTAGAATGGTTGGATCCACGACAAACTCAAGGTTTAGGACAAGCTCAAGGGGAAGGTCAAGCAGGTGGAGAGGATCAGGGGGCATTTGGTTTTGGTGAATTCACGGACATGATGACGTCCATTTTTGGACCACCTCAACCACGTTACTATTGAGCTGCATTGGCGGCAATTCAGGTGTTCCATTGTACATTTTTGTATCTTATTTTTTCTGTTTATGTTTGGGTTTTGAGAGGTTGGGTGGAGTAATGACAAGTTGGAATTTAAGGGTCGTACTCGTGGTGGTGTTTTTGTTATCCTAAATACCCTACATTGAGGACAATGTATCTCAAGTGTGGGGATGAGGGATGAAAATAAATTTAACTAAGAAAAATAAAATTAAAAAAGAATTAAAAAATAAAAAATAAAAAAAATTGAAAGAAAAACAACGGAAAAGTGGTAAGATTGTCGGGGCAAAGTTTTGGTCCCATTTCATGGTCATAATTCCCCAAAAATCAAGTTTGCTTAGCTATGTTAAAAGTATGGTTGAGTAGTATTCTAGGCAAGGTTAGCATGCTTTTGGTTTATCCAATCACATAACATGCCACAGTCACTAGGGTATTGCGAAAACGAAGAGCAGTGACGGAATGGTTATTCTCCGTTAGAACTTGTGCCATCAATGCACCTCAAGACCTTAGCTTGGCATAAATGCTAAGTGATTGAGGCACTTAGGTTAAAGCCTCATCTCGGATGAGTGTGAGTGTGGGTTTTGGGGGTTGGGCCTCATAAATAACATATGTGAGCGTGGATAATGAGAAGGGCGGGGGGTTGGTTCCTTTAGAAAACTTTATTGGACCTATTCTTTTTATTTGATCAAACCCCGATGTAATTGTGAGATGATCCAGCTTAGTAGGTTGTTCTTTGTAATTGTAATTGTTTGTTAGTAATAAATAGAGAGTGGTAGTTAATTGTTTATGCAAGCTATTATGTCAAAAAAAAAAAGAAAAGTTGAGGCAATGTTCAAAGCCTTGTGGTTCGAGTTAGTGGTGAAAGCTGTTATGTATATAGTAGTATGTTTTATTGTTTAATTTAGTTTTGATGTAATAAGTCGGGTCGGATCATTTGAGCCACTTTCAATATCCCCATTCCATACCTTTACCCCTAGCCTCATTACAACCCGTTTAAGACCTATTGATTTGCATTTATGTTAAAGCACGATTAGGTGGAGATTTGACGGTGGTACAAGCGTATGCGAGGAGAATCAAGTATGATTGTGATATTTGGAACGGTCACCGATGAGTGAGTTAACGAGTGGCGGTGTGTTATGTGCAAGTAAAGACCGAAAGCATGTTAAGGTTGACTAGAATTCTATGTTATAAAATATAATATCAAGTAAGCTAGTGCAAACCTCTAATTATGTGGGAATAGGGTAAGACACGGGACCTTAATCGAGCTGGGCTTGTGGTTTGTGTGGAGGTGGTGTTCTAAAAACAATTGGTTTGAAGAGTTGCTTAAGGGCAAGCAACGAGCAAGTGTGGGAATGTGACGGGTGGATTGTAGAGCCACCCTTAAATGTACTATTTTAAGTAAAACACGAGCGTTTATGTGTTAATTCAAGGATTTAGGTTACTACCGTATATGGTGCGTGTTTGCAGGTACATGTGCTAAAAATGGCGATTCAAGTGAACTATGATGGAGAGGAGCAAAGGACTTGAGAGTTGATGATGGCAGTCAACAAGTCAAAGAAGAACAAATGTTTTGGAGCTGAGGCTACCGTAGCTTACGGTAGCCACCGTAAGCTACGGTAGGGTTCCAACGTAGCAGCCTAGCGTAAATAGATAGAACCTGGCGTAGTGGTTTTCAAAGCCACCGTAAGCTACGGTGGCCACCGTAGCTTACGGTGGGGCCTGCACGATTGTGGCGGTCACAACTCGTGTTTTATGTTATAATTGGCTTTTGAGCTCCATTCTTCATTATTCCGTTTTGAGACAATTGTTGGGGTGTTTTTGGGGCTTGAGAACAAGTTTTTGAGGTTTTTGAATCAAGGATTAACATCATAATCTTGGATTTCTTCGGATTAAACTTGGTATGATGATTTCAATTATGTGTGGCTAAAATGTCTAATATTTCTCTTGGTTGTAAGGTTATTGCAATACTCTTTTTGTTTATTGTTCGTGCACTTGGATTGATTATCGAATCGTTTAGATTAATATAATCACGTTGTTTGTTTGATTGTTTGTAATTTGTCCATATCGTTTAACCTAATTTCGTTCTATACGTTCTTGGTGTTGTTGAAAATCGAGATTTAGTAGAAGAAATTAGGGTAAAGATTATATTGATTGATTAACCAAGTAACGACCTCGCGTTATAGGAATCCGAGTACTTAGTTCTTGATTAATCACAAACAATTACATTTACACGAAATCAAGATATTATGATTTATCCATTGAAATTAAACAAAAGAGTTGCGTAATAACTGAACTCCAAGAGGAATGCTCATTTAATCAATTGTTTACAACATTCGTTTAGTTTATCTAGTTTATAAAATCTAATCAAAAACCACTTTGAAAATTACTTTCTGTCATTTACATTTATATTAATTTAATCGTAAGCTACTCAGTAACACATATTCCACAAACTCTTCGTGTTCAACACCCATTTACCACTATCTAATTAGTTGTATTTGGTTTATTTTTGTGCGAGTCTTCGACCTCATGTCAAAGCCACATACAAAACAAACATGTATAAGCTTCCATTTGTTCAAGTTGTGGGTATGACATCAACAAACCATTCGTTTGCAGTTGCTCATGCGTTTGTTTTGAAAGAAAAGGAATAAAACTACATATGGGTCTTGGAGATGATCAAGTCTATGTTGGAAGAGTGTATGGAACCGCATGTCATTATAACTGATAGGGACCTAGCACTCATGAAAGCGTGTGATAAAAGTTTCCCAAAGACGTAGAAGTATCTTAGTAGGTTCCACATTGAACAGAATATTTTAAAGAACAGCAAGAAGCGCTTTACTGAAAAGGAGTGGACTAAATTTACTCGCTCCTTTGTGTGAGTCTCCACCGACGATGATATACGAATATGACGTAGACAACCTCAATGAAGCACTCAAGACAGCTGGTTATGAACGTAAGTTTTTGTAAACACACACACACATACACATAAACATGTCACTTAGTTACTTGCTTGCTTACGTGAAAACCATGTTATATTGCATTTTTCATATGCTTAGGAGTATTTAAATACTAATTGGCTAGTACCCTACCATAAAAAGTTTATATCTGTGTGGACCAATAGAAGCATCAACTTTCATCAAACCATAACCAATAGAGTTGAGAGCCAGCATGCTGATTTGAAAAGATACCTTGACAATCATAACATCACTCTGTAAAAAATGGTTGGGTTTGTCGATGATCTTGTAGTTAAACAACATAAACTTATAAAGAGAAGTTTTGAAGAGAGCCTTAGAAAAATAACGAACCACCACAAAGTGATGCCTATGCTTGACAACCCACATCATAAAGTTTCCAATCATGCTCTTGACCTGTTAGAGCTTGAGCTACATCGGAGGCTATCCTTGATGCAAACATATGGTGCAACCTGTGGCTACCAACTTTTCACGAGTTGTGGGCTGCCATGTGCTTGTTGTCTAGAAAAGATAGAAAATACAGGTAATAAATACTAGGCATATAGCCCTTTTTGATTTATCACCTTGTAAATATGGTTGCAAGACTTTGACTATGTATTTGTTTACGGGTCGCGAAATCTCACTCGATGAGATAGACACATTCTGGAAGAAGCTTGACTTCAAACTGTCAAAGATTAAGGAAGAAGAATTTAAGCTAGATCAAGAATTCAAAAAGTGGAAAGAACAGATTATGCCACAACCTACGCACCAGAAAAAGGATGTGTTCAAGAAGGTAAAAATGATGTTTAACCTATGCACTACCAACAAAAAAGCACCTTTTGTTTAACAAAATACTCGCAGTCTTCCAACATTGAAGATGCAACAACAAAAGAGAGATGAAGCTGTGAGAAACAGCTCATACGAAGCACCTATTGTGTCATCCAAACAAAGCAAGTACGACCATCCTCGGCACAGCTCGTACGTACCATTACAAGACTCTCAAAGAACAAGTCCTGTCATAAAGCCCATAATGCAACGTAGTCGCTTAACAACTTCCAAAAAAGGAGAGCCACAGGATAACCCTGAGTTTCCCTTAATCCAGGGAATACATCAATAGTCGTAATTGACCGTTACAAAAATCAAATTCCAAAACTATATTACCCCCTAAATATCACGTACAAAGGATGTCAAGCCAGATGGTCATCGTGAGTTTCGCTTGGTAGCTGTGGGATTAGACATGGTACAAAACCAACGTCTTTCTATTTGGCAACAACTTATACTAGAGTTGGTGGAACACCAACAAATTTGAATGCAAATTTTTAATAGGAAAAAAAGTGAACAATATGATGACGTGTTTAACATGATACAGTTAGAAGGAGTAGGTGCGGCCGACCAAAAGAATTGGATGGATATGCCTTAGGCGGGACTGCTCATTGCCCAAAAATTTGGCGTGATTATTCATTGGTTTAGCACAAACGGCAGTGAGACTATGTTCCCTCCTCTTATATGGTCAAAACGAAGTCTATATACCTCATCGCATGGTGTCACTTCTACATGTCAACGACAGCCATTTCATCCACATAAAATTAAACGAGGAGTATTCAGTGCCCATATCGGACTCACTATGGACAAAGCGACTCTGCAGCAGGTTGGTACGACCAATATGGTCATCGAATAAAGTTATTTAGGCGAATAATAAATCCTTTTACAGTCTCAGTGTCGAGTATATTAGATAAATTAATATTTGTTAGATAAAATAAATATTTAAAAGACATATTTCATGCATCATATTCCCTTTCCAATCTCAATGTCCATATGTATCATTTAAAAAAAGAAAAGAAAACACCCTATATACATCATATTGGTGTCCGTATTAAGTGACAATATGTATCATATTGCTTCACCCAAAATTCAAATATATTAAAAATAAAAAAAAGAAAAAAAACTATATGCATCATGTTGGGTAATATAATGCATATTGTGTGTCCATATGCATCATATAGCCCAAGCCACCAGACCAACAGTGACAGCCTCAGTTTTGTCGATTTGGTGTGGAGTAATATCGCCCATATTGACCAATATGGTTCATATTGGTGTAAAAATAGAAAAATAAAGTGTTCCAACAGAAAAAGTATGGCCCATATTGACCAATATCATCGGACACGACACGCCATGGGACCGATTGTTTGAGACTACATTCCAGGCGTCGTTTAGGTAGTTGGTCATCGAGTTTATCTCCTCATTCGGTTTCTCTCCTCGGCCGGCTGATCGTCTAGAGGAGTTGGACGACCCATACGACTCGTTTGTAGAGGTACGGTTTTGTTTGGCAGGAGACAGACATGAGATGTCACTTACCGCATTCGCGAGGGATAGCGACTTATACACTGAGCCGGAGACGGTGATGCCGCTTTACACGGAGGGGTCACTAGCTACGATAGGTAGACCCTTGTTAGTTTTTGAATGGTGATTGCCGAGATTCCTTTTGGTAAATCTAGTGGGAAGGTCAACGCCATTGCAGACCGCCTCTACCAATAGTTACACAGACTCATTACTACATCCATTGCATCATGAGACTTTAGCCGTGACTTATGCACGACTGGTGATCTGTTTTTCTTATATTATCTCCTCTGTCGGAGACCGTGCGCCCTTGCGAGATGTTTGGCAGATTACTTCGCGATCGCCTATCATCGGCAGCGATGAGGGTCATTGTACGGCGGGGCGTACGTCACCATTATGGCTCGCTCTTTGGGTCTCTTTCCGGCCGGGGCCTCCAAGTTGTCATTGCCGATCACGCTGAAGACGTTTGATCAGAAATCAGTGGTGAGCATGCTCTATATGCGCATGTTCAATGGAGCCCTTCGTTTTCGCTCTAAGGATCACTAGAATTTTATTCATATCGTTGTCGACGGTGATTTCGGTTTATCATGAGGTGCTTCTGGGTGTAGGTGGGGCTCATGCTAAAGGACCGATCAATCATAATATACCACCACCGCCGCCTCAACTGCAGCCAAAGCCACAGATGCCTCAGTATCCTTAGCACGTTTATACGGATTTGTCTCCGGCTGCATAGGTGGTTTCTTAGGACCATGGTTTTTGGATCACTCACATTAAGGGCTTGATGGGGTGGACGATTGAGACACTGCTGGAGTTGAGGCAGTCCCAGAATTGCAGGAGCTACCACTACCACGGTTGCGGTAAGATCCGCCGGCGGATTAGGATCCACATCCATAGGTTAGTTTGTTGACTTTTTTTGTTTGAATTTTAAATATCAATTGTAATTTTGTTATGTGTGTACGAACTGATTACATATATATATATACACATATATATATGTATGTATGTATGTACATATATGGAGTTTCAGTTGTTTATGTAATTAATTTATGTTTAAGATGTTTTGAATATTTGGTTTCCTACATAAGCGTCGATAACTTAGTTTCGATTACTCCTAATTTTTGAATATAAAAATTAAACATAAACAATCAAACAAAATCTATTTTTATAAATATATTAAAAAAGAAAAAGAAAATATGGTCAATCAACTATAGAACAATATGCTTCACATTGCCTATAATATGCTTCATATTATGCATAATATCATATAGTATATCATATCAACTAAAATGTGCCATAGTAATATAGTTTCATATAGTTGGTAAGTTTAGCAATATGACCGGCTAACATATGGTAAACTTTTGATGGGAAAATCAATATCTCCATGTTGGTCAATATGGATCATATAGTTGGTTTATGACAATATGCCCGACTAACATATGAGAGACATCAAGGTTGAGAAAAAAATTATGTCAATATTGTTCATATTGGCCATTATGGATCATATAGCCCAAGCCACCAGACCAACACTGACAGTCTCGGTTTGGTGTGGAGTAATATGGCCCATATTTACCAACATGGACCATATTGATGTGAAAATAGAAAAATCCAAGTGTGCCAATGGACATATCCATCAAATCAGGCGAGTAAGAGCATCCATAATAAGCAATTTCTAGACTATACGGTATGGACCTCATTTTTCCGCTGAAAGGATGACATGGCAGGCGGTGCCGCTGGAGAACACCGCCCCGGTGTTGTTGGTGCCGCCCTGCGACGAGATTGTTGTGGAGAATTCGCCGATCAAAATGTCGCTAAAATTAGCTTCCCCTTTAAAGCTTTAACACACACACACATACATATACATAAATGGGGATGTTAATTTTTTGAATGAGAAGATTGGGTTAAGACGTTAAGATCGAAAGTTGCGCCCGAACGGGTGGAGTCCGTGGAGAAGAAAGTGGACTCTTTTTAACATAATATTTTTTTTAATATAATATTTTAATTATAGTGTATCTTTTAAAAATTTCACATTATTATTATTATAATTATTTAAGTAGGTTAAATAGTTTTTAGTTGAAAACTTGTTTTTGTTAATTTTCTTAAATAAACTAAAACATAGGTTTGTATAATTTTTTTATGAACATCCTGATATAAATTTTAATGAAGACATATTTGTTCTAGAAAAAAATATATTTTTGGTCTCATAAACAACTTTGACACGTGCTTGGACCAGTAAACTTGGCAAAATATATTTACGTTTTGACTACTCGACAACAATGGGTGCTCGAAATTTAATAGTTTTATTTTAGTTATATTAATATTATTATTTTAATTTAAAAGGGAGGAAAGTGATGAATTGGTGAATTGTGATCCATTTCCATGATAATATTAAATATCAAATATTTTGTTTTTTTATTTTAGTTATATTAATAACTCTAAATATATAAAATTAGATTAATTTAAGTTATATAATATTATTATTTTATTTGAAAAAAGTAGGGAAGTGGTGAATTGATATAATGGTGATCATTTCCTTAATATTGTGGAAAAGAGTGGAGTAGAATATGATATGATGTGACACTGACGTGGCGCTGTGAATGGGAAGTAAAATTACATCCACACCTGATAGTCTTAGAAGGTGTTTTTGGTGTGCCAAATGTCACATGCCCAACTAGTCACAAACTCTCTCTCTCTCTCTCTCTCTTTCTCTCTCTTGCCCTATTCAGAACCACTTAGGTTGTTCTTTATGGTGGGGGCATCGAAGCCCCTCCGCAGTGCCACGTAGTCGACACGTAGAAAATGGGGCTTCGAAGCCCTTCTTCATAACGCCCCGTTGTGGTTTAAAGCCCATTAGGCGTCCCTGTATGTGTATATATATGCATATATTGTGTGTGTATGAGAGGGAGAGAGAGAGAGAGAGAGAGAGAGAATGAGCAGTGCCCACAAATTTGGTACATAGGCGTCGGTCGTTGTGAAGCCGGGCACCCCCTTGATGTAACGCCCGTTAATTTTCGGTTCAAGGATTCGAAGCCTGTAAAGTATGTATAATTCTCGAGACTTAACTGACATTTCCCGGAAACCTTTTCGTCATCCTGGTACGTTAAAACATTTAACTTTCCTTTCAATTTGCCAAATCTTTCAATTTGAAGGGCTTGGATGAAACATTTTTATATTATAACAATAAACAAAAAAAAACCTAACCCTAACCTTGCTGTCCGATCGGCGCCTTCACACCCCCCCCTGCAATTTTCCTTTTTCCGGCCATGTCGTGAGCGTAAAACATCAATTCAAGGTTAGTACTACGATTCCCCAAGTTTTTTACACCATAATTGGTCGTTATAACACGCGTATTGATCAATTAATGGTTTGTTGTAGGCTAACCGGGTGGCTGTCCAATTGAGCATTTCCGGGAATGTTTTGAGTGAGGTTTTTGCATCAAAATCCACCTAGGTATGTGTAGTATATCATACTTAAAAACCATCTTCATTGGGGTTCGTTAGATTGGTCAATTAGTTATCGTTTGAAAGATTGTGTTCGGTTGACTAGAATTGTAGTTTGATATGTTTAACGCGAGGGTTGAAGTGATTAACGACCAATTCAGCTCGGGGACACTTGGTTTGATGTACGGGCTGTTGAAAAATCATTTTTATAAGTTATGGGGCTGAATTGGTTGTCGGTTACTCCAACGGGTCGGTACAACGCGCAATTGCGTTTATTGAGTAGTTGGTGCGTTGTACTTGCGAGTTACCGACCCATTTGACTCGTGTAGCGTCGTGTGGACTTGTAGGCTGTGATTTTATCATATTGGGTCCACACGGGGCTGAGTTGGATGTTAACGGCCTAAACGACTCTTAAACGCGCGTGTTAGTGTCACCTAGTGCTTTCGGGGGCAAATTGGGAATTCTTTATTCCCGGGAGTACCTAAGGGTCGTTTTAGTGAATGTGAGGCCTCGGGGGCTGTTGTGATTTAGTTTGATGAGGTCGAGGATTTAGGTGACCCAAACCCCGTTAGAACGTCTCGTAGGATAAACGAGTCATCTTGATGTCATTAGTATTGATTGAATGTAAACCGGCAGGTGTTTGAGTCTTGGGATTACTTAGGGATTCTCTAGCTCGTGGTGAATCCGTGTCTCGTGTCAGGTGAGTTCATGATGCCCCTTTTAACTCTTTTTAAGTTTTGGGCTAGCATGCACACCTAAACGATTTTGCTTGATGAAACATTTAAACTATTTTATATAGGCTTGCTCGTAGATGGTAGGCCTTGGGATGTTATAGTATGTATGTATATATTATTGTATGGCCAATATTTGGCGATGTTAGTAGTCGTTATCGACTACGGATGTTGCGTATGCCTACTTTGTGTTTACATACGTTGATGAGATGTTACGTGTTTGGGTTGTACTTTTGCTCGACCCTGATGTTATTACTTGGATGTTATATATATATATATATAAAATACATATATATGTATATATAGGGATGCACTTATAAAGATGTTTATTTGTAGGTTTGTATATGTATATTTATCGAAGATGATGGCCTAACTGATGTATCATTTTTATAGTTTAAAACCTTTGGGAATGACTATTATGATTATTAATATTGATGTTATTTATTAAAACTTAAACTCATTTAACTCAAGCTGACTTTGTGTGCATGTTAGTGTGAGTTTCAGGTTAGGAGGTGGATGCATTACCGCTTGGACGTGCACGAAGCTACTTGGACGGTGGAGAGCATGCTTAGTCGGATGTTTCAATAATAATAAATGTTTTCTTTTTAACATTTATTTAAATACATTTAAATTGGTTTTGGGCATAATTCCCGGGTTTCGGGAACTTGTTTTATCAATTATGGTTTTCCGCTGAATTATACTCTGAGATGTTTGATTTAACGAAATGAATTGTTTTCAAGTTTAAGTATTTTCTTTAGTATTTTGTATGAATACCAACTGTAAGATTTCCAGGATTTGGGGTCTTACACTTGAGCCCCCCCCTGGACCGCGCCCCTCGGTGGTGTTCCGCACCATCCTCGCCCCTTAGCCGCCTCCTTCCGCGCCCATAGCGAAGAGTCTTAAAAACACAATTTCTCTCACCTGTCTTCTCTATCCTAGTCACACTCACATACTAATTTTTTGATATTTTTGTAGAAGAACTCATTCACACATTCTCTCCTCCACATCATCCCCTCTCTCCTTAAATACACCTTAAAAACACCTATTGTGGATGATCTAATCTCATGTGACAATAAACCCGAACATATTTATAGGATAACTTTTATAAAAACATGATCAAATACATTTTATTCTTAACATGCAAACAGTGAGAACCAGTTTGTTATTATTATTATTATGTTTATAAGTGTTTGCTGTTATTTTTTGTTCGTATTTGCTAATTTTCGATTATGAGACGTTATAAGCATTTGCTTATTTATATTTTGTTGTTATTATTAGATTTTTTCTTTTGCTGATATTAGTATTTGCTGGTATTTGCTATTATTGTTTTCTTCTTGATTTTGATTCTTTTGTTGTAATTTTTAGGTTTTTTTTTTGTTGTTATAAATAATTGTGTATGTAGATTGGTATTTAGTTGGTATTGTTTATTATGTTCTCATTTTTTTTATAAATTGGTATTATTTCCTACGTTCTCATGTTAAGACTAAAATGCACATGAACGTTCCCTAACTTTTATAAGCTCGTGTTCTTTTCAACTACATAACCATAGTAGTTGGTACAATGGGAGCTAACAATGGGTGGTCATTTTGAAACCTTTGAACCACCTAGGCTAGTCATCGGTTTCGTTTGGTCAATTTAAGGATCCTCAAATCGTACCAACTATTTGATTTACGTTTTATACTTGGAACATTTAAAAAATTCGAACTGAGTCACAAAATTATCTCTTTCATATTTTTTATGTGAACTTATAAAGTTTTGCTACACACACGATTGATCTCTTCAAGTTTTCATAACAATACAATCTATAAAGTGAGTTATTTAAAATTTAATGGTCAAACATTATCTCTTTTCATTCGGTTTTTATTATTATACAAACCAAACAAGGGCAAGCTTTATGGTGGCTCGTATCCCCCTTTTTCTCGATAGCGTGAAGCTATCCATTTCTCAAAAAAAGTTTAAGCTCGGCCAGCCTTGTTTATGAATATTTTTATATGTATTGAGTCCGACTTTTATGGGTTCGTCCAAGCTTCGTCACATAAGCCAAATAAGGTCAAACCATTAAAAATCAAACTTAAGCCAAAACCTTTAACAATAGTTTGACATGGTTTATGTTTACGATGATCAAAATGGTTACTAACAGTTTGGTTATTAATACCAAACTATACAGACCCATATTTGACATTCGTTTTAAATGGTAATCGCCATAAAAAGAACCAGCGGTTGAACTCGATATGTAGGCAATTGTGGCTATAAACTAGTACCAAAAGTTGGCATCACTTGTTAATATATGTTGTTGATATAATTTAATTTTATTTTATTAATGTTACTAAAACTCTGATCTTATGCTAATAAGATAATGGTACTAAATGAAACTAATCATCAAAGGGTCATCAATGATGACGGATAATAACATGTATCATACTTTTAAGTTGTTATTTTATCATATATCTCCTAAAAGCACATCTAAGGGACGTTTATAATATTCGTATTAAAAGTAACCTTTCATATTAATTACATTAATTTTGTAATAACCATCATATTTAACCATCTATTATTCCATCCTAAATTTTCATTTTATTCATGACTACTAATTAAAGCTTTTTAATTCCCTCTAAATTACGCTTTTATCACTTCTAATTTCCTCTTTTTTCTATAACTATTTACTATTTAACAACCACTTTCACTTTCTTTTTATCTATTTTTTTAAAATTAAATGATATAAAAATAGTTATTATTTTGCAAATGGATAAACGTGTTCTTTTGGATCTGAATGAGCTTCCTGTTGAAAAATATGTTATTAAAAAACAAAGCGAAAGCAAGAAAACAATTTGTGAAAAACCATTAGTTGGTCAATGTTTTCTAAGTGAAGAAAAGACTCTCTTTTTTTTTATCAAAACTATGGAATAGAAACAGACGGAATTTCTTATTGGGGAGCTCTTCAGAAAAGCAAAAAATCCATTGGGTTAATTGGGACCTAGTGATAAAAGATAAAAAAAACAAGGAGGCCTTGGTCTCGGTTCGTTACGAGACACAAACCTAAGTTTACTAGCTAGGTGGTGGCAATTCAAAATGGAACCAGAAAACTGTGGCGACGAGTAGTTACCGGGATCCATTTTAACACGCGAGGTGTTAACCCTATCCCTTCCAAATCAATACTAACTAGGGTTTGGAACAACATCTCGAAAATAGATGAACTTTTCTTGGCTAAAGGTGTATTGTTAAATGAACAAATAAAGGGTAATGTGGGTGATGGAGCTAAAATTCTTTTCTGGATTGACACCTGGGTAAGAGACAAACCTCTTCGTAAACTGTTCCCATTGCTATTTAAGTTGGCGCGTAACAAACGCTGCACAATTCGAAAGATGATGGTTGAGGGGTCATCAGTGGCTGGATGGAACTGGAACTGGTTGGCTGAACCATCAACTCCGGCTGAAATACAGGAGTTATGGGACTGTTTGGAGGTGTTACCAAGCCGGGTTTCAGAAGAAAAACCTAATAGGTGGACATGGAAACCTAAAGGTGATGACCGATTCACAACCAGCCCTTATCAGGAATTATGTGCAACAAACTTTAATGTCCAGCTGCCGTTTGTAATGGAATGGAATCGGTGGGTCCCGATGAAAGTTAACCTCTTTGGGTGGAAAGCGGAGATGTGTCGGATTGCCACCTCGGATGAACTTTTTAAAAGAAACGCGGTTGACGAAATAAAGTGGTGCCCCCTATGTGAAGGGGAAAAGGAATCATCCGATCATATTTTTCTATCGTGTTATGTTGCATTGGTAATTTGGCAGTTCATAAGTAGTTGGTGCAAGGTTCCTCTGGTGTATGCATTTGAGTTCCGTGATCTACTCACTACTTATCTTGGGATTCCGGAAAATAAACGAAAGGCCATTCAATCAATTATTCTTATAGCAAGTTGGTGCATTTGGAAGGCAAGAAACATGGCGATCTTCGATAACAAAAGGGTATCGGTCAACCACCTCAAAGAAGACATAAAAAGATATAGCTTCCTTTGGGTAAAAAATAGAGGAAAACTTGTGGGTTTGGATTGGGAAAAATGGTGTTCGTTTTCGTTCTGAAAATAGTATTGTACTAGGTGTGGTTGCTTTTGGTATTTTTTTGCCTCTAGTCTAGCTTCTTGCTAGGCTAGTTTTGAAGTTTTAATAAATTAGCTGTTCAAAAAAAAAAAAACAATAATGAATGAAGGGAAGATTTAAGAGGGAATAAAAGCATTCTCAACCCGTTCCCTAAAAATATGTGAGTAGCATTTGTAAATTATATGGTATGGTTATGAGTGGTTGTGAGTAAATGAGAGAGAAAATGTTATAGGGGAAAGTTAAATTTGGGGTTTCACTGTTCATACCGTATAATTTTTTAATATTTTCTAAAAGTGGTTGTGAGTGAAGGAAAGAGAAAAGAAAATGTTATAGGGGAAAGTTAAATTTGGGGTTTCATTGTTCATACCGTATAATTTTTTAATATTTTCTAAAAGTGGTTGTGAGTGAAGGAAAGAAAAAAGATAATGATAAATGTATAAAAAGTATTATTTGATTAAACATGAGAGAGAAAAAACAGTGATTTTTAGTGTAATTATATGATATATATGGATATAGGGTAAAGAATAGGCTGCGTATGCTCTAATAGAAGATTAAATATGATAATTATTACAAGTAGTGTAATTAAGTGAAATAGTAATTTCAATAAGAATATTCCATAAAATAAATGTTCTTTACATGTACCCTTTGGTCATATATTAGAATCCCTTTAAGTTTTAACAATCAATCAAACTACGAAAACCTACCATCATGTTAAACATAAGATTAAAAACCTGGTTTCAAGATCAAATACATTTTATTATTAACATAAAAACAGTAAGAACCAAATTTGTTGTTATTATTAGGTTTGCTTTTATAATTCTTTGCAGTTATTTTTTTGCTCGTATTTGTTGATTTCCGATTATGAGACGTTATAAGTATTTATTGATTTGCATTTTGTTGTTATTATTAGGATTTTTTTCTTACACTTTTATTATTTTGTTGCTGGTTTTGATTCTTTTGTTGCTATTATTAGTGTTTTTTTTTGTTATTATAGTTACTGTTTCTTGCATTCTCACTTTTAAATTTGACAAAATAGCAAAAGACGTTCTTTACGTTTGATCGTTTTTTCAATAGACATCCTTTAACAAAAGAAATTGCAGAAGACGTATTTCATGTTCCAAATTCCTTTCATGTTTCGTCCTTTGTCACTAACGAAGTTAATTTTACTTGTTAAATCTGGTCATGTGCATTGCACATGAGGGTAGTATTGTAACTATGTATTTAACAATTAAAACTAAAAAATAAAATGCATATAACTTTCTCCCTCTCTCTCTATATCTATCTCTCAGCCATGATTTTCCAGATCGGCCACCACCACTACCATCGTTCAGATCCAACACCACAGTCACCGTCGCCGGAATAAACTAATTAACCCTCTCTTCTACCTCTCTCCCACTAGAATAACCGGACCCCTACCGCTGCATCCGGCTAACTAAAAACCCCCACCGTCTATGACTGCCATTACCACCCTCAGAATCTCAGATCTGATTGTCCTTTCTCTTTCAGAACGGAGAAATCCTAAACCTTTTGATGCGGCGATGTTGCGGTGTTACGGGTGGCCATCTATGTTGTCGGATTTCTTCTACATCACTCCTCGCCGTTGTATACGACGGTGGTGCTTCGCCGGCCGAGAAGAAGAAAGAAAGCAATGGAGTTTTCTTGGATTTAGAGAAAGAGACATATAGAGATGCTTGATTTTTGATACGGCGGTGGTGGTCGACTTTGGTACCTGAATAAGAGTTGCAGGTGTTTTGTTCAATCGGAAGGGTTGTTGAGTTTGAATATTACAACTGTGGCATCATCAATTATCTTCGGATCCAGACCAGCAATTCGTTTCCATTTTTTCCGATGAAGTTGGGACCTCTAGCTCAAATCCCCCAAATTAACATTAGGGGTTACAAACAAATTAGGTTGCAGAATGGGAGAAGATGGTGGGGTGGGGATGATGGATGTGTGAGAGAGGAGAGAGAGTAAAAGATTTGTTTTATTTGTTAGTTTTAATTATAAAATAAATTATATATAAAATTATAAAAATATGTTCATGTGCAATATACATGATCAGATTTAACAAAAAAATTTAACTGAGTTAGTGACAAAAGACGTAACATGAAACAAATTTGAAAGATAAATTATGTCTTTTGCTATTTCTTTCGTTAAAGAACATCTAATGAAAATCAGGTCAAACGTAAATAACGTTCTTTACCATTTTATCTTTAAAATTTTAATAGATTAATATTGTTTTCTACGTTCTCATAATAAAATTATTCCGTATATAAGCATTCTTCTAAAATCCTGTTTATGATTATATATGGCAAGATTGAGTTTCTTTATACAACATATATATTTATATTATTATAATGGTATATGCCCTTGTTATCTCGATTAATAAAAAAATCAAATTATAGCGTTTCTCAATTACCAAATATTTTAATTTATCTCGTACGGGTTGCCGCGTTGAGTAACGGAGCACTGTCAACAACACTAAACCCGATCTGAAGAGGTATGTACCCGCCTCAACACCGAGCAAGGCGGGTCAACCCACAAGATAAAGACATTATGAAGGCACAAAGCCAAAACCTATGCGCATGGCGCATACAAAACATGCTCAGGCATCATATGTCCAGGCACCACACATGCTCAGGCATCATATGCCCAGGCACACATATGCTCGCGCATCACGTGTGCGCGCGGCGCATCAGCGCGCGGCGCATATCACATGCTCGTGCATATCACGTCTGCGCATATAACATCTGCGCGTGAGAATAAACAGAAGACCTCGCGCATCCTCAGGATTGGCGCATATCACACATGCACATAATCGACCTCGTCCTTATCCAAATCAGGATTAGGGCAACCTTGATTGTGCACGTCAGACAACCTTCTAGAAGGTATCTTTTTAAGGAGTAAGAATATGCTGATGTTGACAGCTGCCAAATGAAAGGTCGACAACTCAGCATGACACATGTGCTACCACGTGATTACAACCAACGAGAAAGCGCCAGGTGTCCCAGAGGACACGTGGCACAGTGCGATTGGAGGAGGCCAACGAGGCTGAGCCCAATCAGTGGAAACCCTAGCATTATAAATACAGCATCAACTCCACTTTGATAGGGACATTCATACTCAATCATTGACAGTTACAGGCAGTGATATCACATTCAATCATATTGAATTACATTCACTCACAGTCAGTTACATACAATCACATAATCATACAGAGTAACATACAGTATTCAGCTATTAAGCAATACTCTCCAGATTCCCTTACTCTCACATTATTATCTTCTCCTACACATACTTATTCTCACGCCGGAGGGTTACCCCAAAGAGGACCCCTCTGTCCCTTTCTGAGGGGTAAGTTAACGGCGTTGTTCATTTTGTAGGTGGAAGAACACAGATCCAGAAGAACCATCGGTGAAATAGTACAATCAAAACCCGAGGAAAGTAGATCTGCTACCAGTGAGTAGATCCACGTTTCTTCATTGGCGCCATCCACTGTTACAAACGGCAATCAGATCTCATCAGATCTACATAAAAAAAATCAATCACCATGGTTTCTGGCGTTCGTAACGCTGATCAAGCTCTGGAGGATATTGAACGTGAGGGTGTCAATGAGGGACAACAGTTTCTGAGGGTGCCGCGTGATTCTACGCGCACCACCAGTAACCGTCCCTTCATCACAACCTCTCACGGCCAGACTGAAACTCCTCCAGACGATCTCACGTTACAAAATCTTGCCGGCGCGAAACTGAAAGGACCAATGGGTCCAGAAGAAGAAATAAATGATCCGAATGAATGGCTCATAAACGAGCAGCGGCGTTTAATGGAAAAGTACAGTGAAATGGTCAAACAGAAAAAGCTAGCCGACCAAACACAAAGGCAAGCGTTTGATAAGCAGACTACAAAAAGGCCGCGCGCGCCGGAAGAAGGACATTCTGTTCACACTGCACACACTGAGTTCAGTGATGAAGAAGTGCATAGCATGAGGAAGACGCGAGATACTCATGCAGGAGGCTCACAACTCCGCGCGCCTGTGAACATGGCGCCTGGAGCCAGAGCAGATCTGGATCTACACATGTCGTACAGCCCGCCAGTGAGGGGGCAAGTGGACGTAACCACGCCGTACAGGCCGGCCATCTTAGTGAAGCACTCAAAATTTACTGAGCGCATCGCTAAGGCCCCCATCCAGCACAAGACCAAGATGCCAAGTGATCTGGGCAAATATGATGGTACAACAGATCCAGATGACTTTTTGCAAGGTTTCTATAACACGGGAAACCTAGAGAGCTGGACGATGCCAACATGGTGTCACATGTTTGCCCGCTGCCTTACGGGAGCGGCGCGTGTCTGGTTCGAGAGCTTGCCGACGGGGCAAATTGATGGGTTCGAGGAACTATTGGAAAAGTTCCAAGCCCACTTCGTACAGCAGCGCAGACACACGCGCGATCCTGATGACATCATGCACTTCGTGCGCAGGAATGATGAAACGATTGAGGACTACATCACTCGTTTCAATCAGGAGTCTTTGGCAATCGGGGGTATAACTGAGCAACTTCTGCGCGTGGCTTTTATACAAGGCGCACGCAGTGATCAACTCCGCCGAGCTCTCGTAAGCAGAGATGGTATGCCCACAACTTGGGCAAAACTAATGGAAGCATCGCGAGTCTTCGCGAGAAATGAAAAACATATTGCCCAAGATAGGGCAAGAGAAAGAGCGCATCAGGCTGAATCACCGCGCAGCAAAGAGAAGAGGGCCAAACAGAACTCTGTATGGTCCAGGTTGCAACCAACAAGTTTTTCTTCCGCAGAAAAGCAAACGCAACCAAGCTCACCCCAGCCCCAAAAAGATGTTCGTAATCGCGGGGAGGGTGACAAGAGGGAGGGCGGCAGAGATCCTAGCAGACCTCTGCCAAGAATATGGACTCCCCTCACTAAAACACCTTCACAGGTGTTAAGTACTGAGAATGTCCAATTCAAGCCCCCCAAGCAACTACACTACAAGGGACCGCAAAACAGTGGCAAATATTGTGAATTTCACAGGTCCCCGGGCCACAACACCGACGCATGCCATCATTTAAAGGATGCGATCGAGAAGGATGTAAAATCAGGCAGGCTGGCTCACTTGGTGAAAAACCCAAGAATAGAAGATGAGCAACCGGAAGGAGCCTCTGCCAGCAAGAAATACAAAAGAATCTGTGTGGCTGAGGGGGGACGACAAGGGCAGACGTCAAAAAAGAGAAGCGCGCAAATACACGGAGATTGGCGCGAGCAGCAAGTTATCTTCCCAAGAATCAGGGGAGGCCCTTCAATCAGCAGCCCTCTCGTCATCACCACACACATTGCTCATTACGAAGTGTCAAAGGTCCTGGTGGACACTGGAAGCGAATCTGACATTATGTATGAGCAATGTTTCAGAAAGTTAGACCCGGCGGACGAAGCGCGGCTCGAAATTGTGAACGCACCAATCTGTGGTGTTTCAAATGAAATCATCCATCCCCTAGGTCAAATTCAGTTTGAACTAACTATGGGGGATGATGAGCACAAGCGAGCCGAAGTTGTCAACTTCTTGGTCTTGCCCACCACGTCATGCCACAATATGATCCTGGGTAGGGGAACGATTGCCCAATTTAATGCTATACCGTCGCCAGCGCACGGCGCATTGGGGTTCCCTACACCAACAGGCGTAACATTTGTTTACCGCGATCATTTGTGCGCAGTGACAAGTACGCCGCGGGAAGGGAGAATGAAACTTCCAATGGCGGACAATGCGCCAGAGAAGTGGATTTTAAACCCAAAATTCCCAGAGCAAACGGTCACAATTGGCGCTACCATTTCAGACGAAACGAGATTGAGAATGAAAAGGTTGCTCACAAAATACACGTCGGTCTTCGCGTGGCAACACTCCGATATGACTAGCGTCCCGCGAGACTTGGCGCAACATTCTCTTAACACGTTCAAGTCGGTGGAGCCAATTGCTCAGAAAAAGAGAATCATGGGGGATGAAAAGGCGAAGGCCATGAATGAGCAAGTTGAGGACCTGTTGCGCGCAAACATCATCCGCCCGATCCGATACCAGACATGGGTAGCCAATCCTGTGATGGTAAAAAAAAGCAACGGGTCATGGAGGATGTGTATTGACTTCAAGGACCTCAACAAAGCATGTCCGAAAGACTGTTACCCCCTCCCAAACATCGACGCAAAGGTGGACTCCGTGGCGCCATTCAAGCTCAAATGTTTCCTGGATGCCTACAAAGGCTATCACCAGATTCAAATGGCACCACAAGACGAAGACAAGACTGCCTTCAGAACCGACAAGGGTGTTTTTTGTTACACAAAAATGCCCTTTGGTTTAAAGAATGCGGGCGCCACTTATCAGAGACTTATGGATTCGGTTTTCAGTGAACAAATCGGAAGAAATCTAGAAGTCTACGTTGATGATTTGGTGATCAAGAGCAGGGAGGAGAGACAAATGCTCAAAGACATCGAGGAAACTCTTCAGCGCTTAACGGAAGTCAACATGAAGCTCAACCCGAGCAAATGTACTTTCGGCGCGGAAGAGGGGAAATTTCTTGGTGTAATGGTCACTAAGGATGGTTTCAAGGTGAACCCTGAAAAGGTGGAAGCCATCCTTGACATGCCTTCACCATCCACCATGAAGGAGGTTCAGAAGCTGAATGGTAGATTGGTGTCAATCAACAGGTTCCTAGCGAACCACGCCAGCAAATCTACTCCATTCGTTAACACTTTGAGGAACTGCTTGAAGAAGAGCCAATTCAAGTGGACGCCTGAGGCTGAGCAAGCTTTCAGTGAGATAAAAGAATGTCTCATAAAGTTGCCCGCGCTCACAGCTCCACTTCCTGGCGAAACCCTTACATTGTACTTGTCAGCTGGAGACCGCGCCATCGGCGCAGTATTATTGGTGGATCGCAAGGGGATCCAAACGCCAATATACTATGTGAGTCGGGTGCTGACAGACCCTGAGACGCGCTATTCCATCATGGAAAAGTTAGTTTTGTCACTAACACACGCGTCGCGCAAGCTTCATAGATACTTCAATGGTCATCCTATTGAAGTTCTGACAGGTTACAACATCCAGCAAGTCTTGCGACGCCCCGCGCTCTCCGGAAGGCTGACAAAGTGGGCGCTGGAATTAGGTGAACACACGATCACCTATAAGCCCCGTCCAGCAATAAAGGGTCAAGTTTTAGCGGATTTCATCACGGAAATCCCAGAGGGAAAGATTGAAGAAGCTCAGCGCGAGGTAGACCCTCCGCGAGCAAATGATGGAGAAGATGTTTGGAGGCTATTCATTGATGGAGCCTCCAACAGCAAAGGGTCCGGCGCAGGCCTCAAACTGGTGGACCCTGATAATCATGAATATACTTATGCTATTAGGTTGGACTTCAAGAGTACCAACAATGAGGCTGAGTATGAAGCCCTGCTGGCTGGTCTGCGCATTGCGCGCAAGTTTGGAGTTAAAAGGCTAGAGGCCCATGTTGATTCTTACTTGGTAGCTGCACAGGTCAATGGCCTTTATGATGCCAAGGAGAACACCATGCCTCTATATCTAGAGCAGGCAAAAAAGCTCGTTGAGCAGTTTGACTTCTTCAAAATCATACACATCTCGCGCAGCGAAAACAAGTCCGCTGACGCGTTGAGTAAGATGGCATCAACTACTTTTGATCACTTTGGCAAAGATGTCAGGGTGGAAGTGATGAGCAACCCGTCAGTGCAAACGCAATCTGTCATTGTAATTCATACAACCCCTTCATCCTGGATAACTCCAATAATGGAATTCCTGAAGGAGGGGAAGTTACCGGACGATCGCGTACAGGCAAGAAAGATAAGACACAAGGCGCAGAACTATGAGCTACTTGATGGAACATTATATCGACGCTCTTATCTTGGACCGCTCATGAAATGCTTGGATGCTGAAGAAGCAAGCTATGTGATTAGGGAGATTCACGAAGGAATCTGCGGAATACACGCTAGCCCGCGCATGGTGGTTGCCAAGGCAATGAGCTCAGGCTACTATTGGCCAGGCATGTACTTGGATGCGCTAAAAGAAATCCAAAAATGCAAGGCATGTCAGAGCTACGCGCCAAACACCATGCGGCCAAAGAACAACTTGATTCCGGTGACCTCCGCATGGCCTTTCCACAAATGGGCCATTGATATTGTGGGGCCCCTGCCGCAAGCGCAAGGGTGAGTGAAATTTTTGGTAGTAGCGATAGACTATTTCACAAAATGGGTTGAGGCCAAGCCACTAGCAAAAATCACAGCTGAGGCGATGAAGCAATTTATCTGGAGCCACATCATTTGCCGTTTTGGCCTTCCTATGGAAATTGTGAGCGACAATGGCAAACAATTCACTGACAGGAAGATATCCAGCTGGCTCAAAGAATTGCACATCAACCAAATCTTCACTTCGGTCTACCACCCTCAGGGGAATGGCCAAGTGGAGCGCGCGAATCAAAGTTTGTTAAATGGACTGAAGAAAAGGTTGGAGGGAGAATCCCATTCTTGGGTCGAAGAGTTACCTAATGTCCTGTGGGCGCACAGGACATTAAGCAAAACTAGCAATGGCGAATCCCCGTTCAGCCTAACCTATGGGACAGAGGCTATGATCCCAGCAGAAATTGGATGCCCATCCCATAGGGTACTCATGATGAGCAAGACTGATAACGAGCGTGAAAGAAGATTGGACCTCAACTTGCTTGAAGGGCGCAGAGAAGCGGCTATCATCAATGAAGCCAAATACAAGAAAAAGCTGGAAAAATATTATAATCAGCGCGTTAAAGAATGCCACTTCAAGAAAAATGATTTTGTTCTTCGAAACAATGAAGCTAGCCGCGCAATACCCCCAGGAAAAATGTCCCCCAATTGGGAAGGACCTTATCAAATCTCAGAAGAATTGGGGAAAGGCGCGTACACTTTAAAAGATTTGAATGGAAAAAAGATACCGCGCGCGTGGAACGCAGCACAGCTTAGAAAATGCTTCATGTAAAAATTCAAATATGTAATCAAGGCTTTTAAGCCATCATGAATGATGATTCGCGCTATCTTTCAATATTTGTTCTATTACCTTTGCATACATGTTTCATACTTTCTTTATTAATTTGGAGCAATATGACAACACTATATTGACTTCAAAACAAAATAAAACGAAGTAAAACATACATGCGCGAGCCTTAGCTCAAACGCGTTAACGAGTCTTAACTCTAAAACGTCAGGGCCTTAGCCCAAACCTACGAGCCTTAGCTCAAACACGTTAACGAGTCTTAACTCTAAAACGTCAGGGCCTTAGCCCAAACCTACGAGCCTTAGCTCAAACACGTTAACGAGTCTTAACTCTAAAAACGTCAGGGCCTTAGCCCAAAACAAAGAGCCTTAGCTCAAAACACTCACAAACATCCATCTTACATCCCGCGCAGCCTGATCATAAAAATCCCTAAACACAACTAAGGCAAAGTACATGCCAAATCATAGTTGTTAAGGTCTCAGGTCGAGGTCGCGCGCGGAATCATAGTGGATATCTGAGAAACACATGCTGACATGTAATGGCTAAAATTCATAATTCCATATAAAAAACGCGCGACAGCGACGCGCAAAAAAGGAATAGTGAAAACTCATCGCGCGTGTCAGCATAAACAAGATACTGCGAAACCACTTACAAAATAGGACTATGGTTAAGTAAGTAATTTCCTTACAACCTTGTTCTTATTTTAACGTGCAAGCATATCTTATATCTATACAAGCAAACGTGAAGAGATGAATGGAAATGCGCAAGATGTGAAAAAGGGAAAACAAATTTCATTCCATAGCATTGAAATTTACAAGTGTGATGAGTTACAAATGACAAGTATAACAAAAAACAAAAAAAAATTAGAAAGATGAAGGGCTTCTCAAGTCTCCACGTCGACGTCAGCCACTTCATCACCCTCATCATCTCCCGCAGCATCTGGCGCGGCCCGCTCCTCATCTCCAAACTGACCATAGTCAAGTTCTTCCTCCTCAATGGAGTCTTCTATCACGACGGTGTCAGGAGCAGATTCTTTCGCCGCGCCAGAGCCGCTGGCAGGGGCAACATCCCCCGCGCCACCATCATCGCCACCAGCCCTCTCGCATTCATCGAGCAACTTCTTTAGCGCGCCGAGGTCGGGCTGGTCAGCAAGCGCAGCTATCTGCAAATCATTAGAAAAGTATTGAGTACAAAACACTTGGAAAATTAATCAAGAAAAACTCATTAAGGTCAAGGTACCTGCATAAGGATGGGGATGGGAGTATTCATATACTTCTCCCCCACCGCGGCCATGTCCGCGCAGGCCGCGTCGCTCTTGTAAGGGTACTCGGATGGGTTCTTCTTCAACATGCCATATTCATACCCATCCGTAAACCCTTCAGCTCGACCCACCAAGCACGCGGCAGCATTGCAGTCCATCACAAGGGCCTGAAACTCGGCAGAATATTTCATCGCCAAAGCGCAACGAGTCATGCCCTGTGACACCAGCCATTGGCGATCCTGCGCGAGGCCAGCAACAGACGTCTCGAGGGCAGGAACCTGGGAGTTTAATAACTCAACAGTTTCCTTGGTCTTTTTTAGCTCCTCTTTATCAGACGCTGCTGCCGCCAAAATTTTTCCTTTCTCCGCCAGCGCAGCATCAAGTGCTTCCTGGCTAGACGCTGCCGTCGCCAAGGCCTCATCTCTATCGGCCTGCGCGGCCGCCAACTCCTTCTTCAGGCGCGCAACCTCACTCTCCAGTGATGATTTCTCAGTGATACTCTGGACGATAGCTTGGTCACGCGCCTCCGCCTGCTGTTCCAAGACACGCACTCTCCGCGCGTACTTGGCAACTTCGGCCTCCGCCACCTGCTGCTTCTCCCGCGCAGCTTGGAGCTCATGCCCGCGCTTAATAAAGGCGGTGTTGGCACTTGCTCGGTTTTCGCTAAGCTCTGCCTGGAGTTTCTCAGCTCGCGCGCGAGCATCAGAAAGGTTCCAGGCGGCCACCTTAGCCTCTCGCTGGGCTTCCACAAGAGCATCGCGTACTTTAATATAATCACGATGAAGCTCTTGGGAAGCAGAAAAGAAAGCCGACCCAGCGAAAATATGGTCATTCAGCAAGTCCGCGCGGGTGCGCTCCTCCTGATACCTCCTTTCAGTAGGAGGCACGGCATGAGCCCAGAAGTCCTCGCATACGCCCATGGATTGGAAGGAACTGTCTTCATTAATATTCCATCTCGGGCGGTAAACGTGGTCACCTTCCTGCAAAACACAAGAAATGTTCTAAGTCATAAAACATACTTATATGGAGGTACGCGCAGCGGAGCAACAAATTAAAACATACCTGCGGGGATGAAGCAGAAAAGTCAGCGCCAGCCCCACCAGAAGTCTGCGCTGCGAAGTCTTGTGGCATCGCAGGGCTGGCGCGGTCTCCCAAGGAGTCTTCAGCTTGAGCCCCCTCATCCTCCTCATCTTCTTCAATAGGCCTCTTCTCCTGCGACCTGGAGGGCTCCAAACCAGTCTCGCGGGGAGGGCTGCGTGTAGGAGGAGGCGAGGGAGGTCTCGACGCCGCCAGTTCGGCGCGCAATACGGCTTTCTGCTCTTTGGTAATCCCAATAAGGGGAGACTCAGCACTAGCAGGAGCAGGGGCAGAACCAGCGGCGCCGGCAACGGCGCCAGGAGTGTCACCAGCAGCTTGTACGCCAGCTACAACTCCTATGAACAAAGCAACAACAAAAAATGGTTTATGACTTGATCAAAACAAAAAATTCAGAAGACAAATGTGCAAACATGCCTTGGCGCAATTCTGTTCGCGCGGCGAACATCGCCATAAAGTTCATTCTACCCTTTTCTGAGGGTAGAACAGGGGACTTCGAAGCAGCCCCCGGCGCAGTCTCAGCACCCTGTTGCGCCTGCGGCTGATCTGATACCGTCGCCGGTCCTGCAAACATTCAAATGCGAAAAGATTTAATAATAATTCAATCAGGATCGCCCTCATTGAACCATTATGGGTAAGCAAAGTATACCTGTCGCAGGCGCGGCACTGCTTCTCTCTTCAGCCGCGCGAAGGGAGGAGGTCACGCCACCATACCTCAAGTGGACAGGAGGTCTGCCCACTCTCACAGGCAGGGAAGCTAAAGAAGCCTTGGTGGTAAACACCTGGGTTTCCTCAGGTCCCTTCGTTTGAGCGTGGGGATGAGCGACAGGGGTGTCATCTTTCTTCTGTTTCTTACTGCCCCATGCGCCAGATTTCCCCTTAGCTTTGCGCTTTAGTAGGGGCGCCTCCTCTTCCTCCTCCTCCTCTTCCGCGAGCTCCAGCTCGTAGTTTTCGAGCGCATCTGCAAATACAAGCAACAGAACTGTTAATAAACTTTGGTATTCTAAAGGAATAAGCATAAGTGCGAAGGCTTACCAGGCGCGTCGCTATCAAAGTCAAATTCCAGATCCACAGGGATGAACATGTCATCGAAGCGATCTGGGAAACCAACCTCCCCAGCGCCAAGCGCGACGGAGCCACCCTCCACTTGATCATCATAAGCGGCGTGGATATAATCCTTGGTGACTGCGCAAAAACAAGTCGAGTGATATCAGCAAAAACAATTATGTTCGCGCAGAAAAAGAAATAAAGCAATGAAATAAACTTACACAACCCGTCGACTTGGATAACGGGCTCAAGCGCGCTGTCGGCCCACAGCTTACTCATGCCGACCCCCACCAGCACCTCCTCGCGAATTTTCTTGGCGGGGGATGGTTCGGCGGTCAGTTTCTTAACCCAGGCGCCGGTTGGGTTCTTAATAACATCCGCATCCGCGGGCGCAGAATCGATCGCGCGCATCGTCATGCGGATGGGGATTACACCAGCCCTGATGTAGAAGAACCTCTCAGACCAGTCATGAAGGCTCTTGAATGACACGGTGCTGCACTTAACCTTCTGACTGCGAGGAATAAAGGAGATCCAAGAATCTTGGATCTTGGGCTTGTAAAAAAATTGAAAGTGCCGAGGGGTGGGCTCCTCGCGCTGTGATTTGCACATGAACTCGAAATGAGTCATGCGCACAAGTCCAAACGGATGGACTTGGGATACATGAATCCCGAAAAACCGTAACACCGTGCCTACAAACCTTGTCATCGGAAGACGAAGGTTGCAGTGGGTGAAAAAATGGGTGTACAGTGAACTATAGCCGGGAGGCGGGTCCGCCGCCGTTTGCCCGGCCACAGGCAACATGCAGCCAAACACAGGGAGAAAACCCTGTGACGAGATGAGGCTGTCGAGATCGGCCTGCCTCAATTTGCAGGGGATTTCATTCCACCTTTTCGTGGCCTTGGTCCTCCCTACTTCCTCCGATGTGGTCTCAACAACCCTCTTCCCCTTGCCCTTTTGCTTCAATGTCGACATCACCACAGATTTCACACGGCGTCTTCGAGAGGCAATAGAGGTGATTGAGGGGTTAGAGGAGTCTGAACTATCAGACATACAACTGCAGCAGCAGATAATCGAAGATTCGAAACGATGAATACACTCAAATCAGAATATGAAAGGCAGAAATTCGAAAATTAGCAACAATGAAGATGAAGATAAAAAATTTCCTAAGGGCTTGCTTTTATAGGCCCAGGAGAGAGAAATTTGGCAACTGATCGGATTTCACGCGCCCCCACTCGCAGCTGTAAGCCAACGTGGCCGCGGCAGGTGTCCTTGACACTGTTTGAGGGGACATAAAAACGTAACGGAACTGCTACGGAGCAGAGAGAGAAATTTGGCAACTGATCGGATTTCACGCGCCCCCACTCGCAGCTGTAAGCCAACGTGGCCGCGGCAGGTGTCCTTGACACTGTTTGAGGGGACATAAAAACGTAACGGAACTGCTACGGAGCAGAGACGCGTCCCCACTCGCAGGTGCAAACCAATGCGAGCGCGACACGTGTTCCAGACAGCTGTGCGAGGGGACATGAAAGGCAACTGTAGCACCTCGAACACACGAAACGTCTGACACGTTTACGGCGCACGTCACCACAAACTAACCACGTGTTTGGACCCTTCGTTTCAACCAAATGGATAGAACTTCGCGCAACGATGGAAACAACCAAGAAAACGACAAAACCCCATTAAAAAGACCAAATCAGTAAGTCTAATATCTATCTTACCGCGCTAGCGCGAGATAAGACACACATTAGACTGGGGGGGCTTGAAGAGGTATGTACCCGCCTCAACACCGAGCAAGGCGGGTCAACCCATAAGATAAAGACATTATGAAGGCACAAAGCCAAAACCTATGCGCATGGCGCATACAAAACATGCTCAGGCATCATATGCCCAGGCACCACACATGCTCAGGCATCATATGCCCAGGCACACATATGCTCGCGCATCACGTGTGCGCGCGGCGCATCAGCGCGCGACGCATATCACATGCTCGTGCATATCACGTCTGCGCATATAACATCTGCGCGTGAGAATAAACAGAAGACCTCGCGCATCCTCAGGATTGGCGCATATCACACATGCACATAATCGACCTCGTCCTTATCCAAATCAGGATTAGGGCAACCTTGATTGTGCACGTCAGACAACCTTCTAGAAGGTATCTTTTTAAGGAGTAAGAATATGCTGATGTTGACAGCTGCCAAATGAAAGGTCGACAACTCAGCATGACACATGTGCTACCACGTGATTACAACCAACGAGAAAGCGCCAGGTGTCCCAGAGGACACGTGGCACAGTGCGATTGGAGGAGGCCAACGAGGCTGAGCCCAATCAGTGGAAACCCTAGCATTATAAATACAGCATCAACTCCACTTTGATAGGGACATTCATACTCAATCATTGACAGTTACAGGCAGTGATATCACATTCAATCATATTGAATTACATTCACTCACAGTCAGTTACATACAATCACATAATCATACAGAGTAACATACAGTATTCAGCTATTAAGCAATACTCTCCAGATTCCCTTACTCTCACATTATTATCTTCTCCTACACATACTTATTCTCACGCCGGAGGGTTACCCCAAAGAGGACCCCTCTGTCCCTTTCTGAGGGGTAAGTTAACGGCGTTGTTCATTTTGTAGGTGGAAGAACACAGATCCAGAAGAACCATCGGTGAAATAGTACAATCAAAACCCGAGGAAAGTAGATCTGCTACCAGTGAGTAGATCCACGTTTCTTCACGATCAAACTACATTTAACACCCGTCGTCATCTGGCTAACCGGAACCGTTAAATTCAACGAGGCCTTAACCGGAGTATAATTAGCCGTTCGCCGGTACGGTCCAAGCCACTTATTCTGCATGAACCGGTTTTTCCTCCACGGAGGAAGTAACAACCCTCTGCTCTTCAACGACCGCCTTATTTCATCACTCATCAGTTTCACAATCCTCTTCAAATCACCACTTTTTCAGACGAAAACAGCCGGTAACGTGGTTATAAACCGCCGGAACTGATTCGTTTGTCTGGCGATCTGGAACTCGCCGGCGAAGTTGAGGTCGATGAAGTAACGAACACAGGTGGTTGATTGGATGACGTCGATGAACTCGTAACTACCGGCCGTCAGTCCGCCGGTGCTCTGCCACTTTGTCTTGCTGATCGCCGCGTTGTAACCGAGTTTCTGAAGGTATAACATGACGTTACGGTTGAGAACCGCTGCGATATGTTTTAAACAGCTGAAAACCTTCATAGCTTTTGTGACATTAGCAAATAGAACGGTTCTGAAGCTATCAGCATTCAGATCACGCAATGTTGAGACGACTTCTTCGATTTTTGCGTCCAGTTCTTCGGATTCGGATTCGGAGTCGGAATCGTTATGTGAATTAATTTCGTTGAATTCTTTATCGTTGATGACGTCACCCTTCTCGTTTTTGTTTTCCTAGTCGAAGCAATTAAGGAGATAGGAGAGAGAATGAAAGGACACGTCATCATCGGTCTGGCCAGCGGTAGCGCTGTGTTCGCTACCGCTGCTACCGTACGCGATGATTTGATTCTTGACTCGGTTTAGTGGATCAGTCACTCGCTTTAATCTCACAGCCATTGATGATTTGGTGGTAGTTATTGATGAAAGGAATGAAGATTAACGGGAAGTATATAAACTATAGGAAGAATATTGTGGAGAATATCCGTGAGAAAGTTCAGAAAGTAATGAATAGGAAAAGGATATTTATTAAATAGGATTTGAGTGTTTTGAGAGAAGCACGGGGCATATCCAACGGCGTGAAAGGTTTATTCGAGTCTGCAGGTGGTGAGGTGGATTTATATTTATAAGGCGTGGGACACACTTGATGGCTATTGGAGTACGCCAAGAGTGAGGAATTTTGGAGTCATGGCGTGTAAGCTTGTAATTAAAAGGTCCCAACAAACAAACGATTGTGGTCAACCATGACTCATGATCGAATGAGTCTTGAAAATTAAGTAGATTACCTTATGTAAAAATAATAGGTTTATCAGAGATTTAATTTAAAAATAATAAATTAGCACATGCTAAATTGTTAACTAATATATAAGTAGAGTTTGGATCACATACAAACAACTTTTATCATGAGAAATGTATAAATAACTGAAGTAATTAATGTTAATGTTACTTTATAACTTTTGAACTATAGTAATTATTATTACATTATTTTAATTTTTATAACATAATTACTCTAGTTCAAAACTATAATTACTCTAGTTATTTATGTGTTTAGTATGTTAATTTTATTTGTGTCGAATCTAATTATTTTCATCATTTTCTCTTTTACAAACTTAGATTTGATAACATGTAAAGTAAATTGGGAAACTTTAAACTTGATATAAGCGTAAATTATAGGTTTTTCGAATAGCAGGAACTTGATATCTCAATGAATGATATTGGGATTATTTACAGTAGAAATGTTTTGATATTACTCTCGAAAGTTTAATGAGGTACTTTAAAAAAGAAGACATGAATGAATATGCAATTTTGTTATGAAAAAAAATGTATCGAAAATAAGATCAAAGACTAATTTTGTACTTGGGCAACCAACACAATGTTTCATTGATGATTTGATGGTTATAATTGTTCTATATATAAGTGAACAGAAAGGCCTTCACTACAGAACTACATCAATAGTAACTTTAGTACCACTGCTCGTAGTCATCATTGCCATATTCCATTGCATCCACGCCATCGATAAAGAAGGTATGTTTTCAGATTTTAATTGTTGAGCAGGTGCTTTTGTGCTTTCTGATATTGTATTTTGGTGCCAGTTACTCCCATGTTAGGCTGGTGATAACATCATGGTTAACTTATGGCAAGGAAATATTTTCATGGTGAGTTTCACTTTCCTTACTTGAGGTATATATGTTTTCTTGTATATAATCAAATTGGTGAATTCAGGTGGCCTTATCCTTTCCTTGAACTTGCCACTCCATGGAATTAATCAGCCATTATCACAATTCAAAAGGGATTAGAAGCCTTTCAATTCTGGTAAGTTACATACGAAATCTTTCAGTTTGTAATTATTCAAAATTTATCCCTTGGAGTTCTTGAATATTTCTGATGATAATCAAATTACCTTCTGGACTAATGGTAGTAAAATTAAATAAGAGACGCTAAAGTTTAAAATTCCAAGTTCAAAAATTTTATATTCAATATTTGATAATTTCTTTAAGCCCACAATACACTTACATTTTTATCTTTATATTGTAAGAATTAAATTGAATAAACAATCATGTATTTTGTACTACATGAGTGGTAAAGGAGTCTCAAGGGCTGTTATCATCTCTAATACTATAACTCCTTATGGTATGTGCTCTTTTCTCACTCTATATATATAGTTATACACTTTATTTTCTTTAGTTAATGAATCTTTGTGCACTTGAAGCATTGTTGAATGAGAGGATCAAACCAAAAAGCATTTAGATAAGAACATGATATGATAACAAAAAAAAGTAAATTATGACTTACATTTAGCTGAGGCAGAAATCAAACTTATTGAAGGAGAATCCTTGTGCAAAAGTTACATAACACAATATTAGTAAGGTTCTTTTTTTTTTAATTTATTTTTTTTAAACAAATAATCACGGTAACATCTTTTTTATGCGTTAGGAATTAAAAAGAGAATGTACGGGTATTTTGTGAGCCTTTATTGTTTGATGATGAATTTCTATTCCTGCAACAACAGAAAATGTTGGTCGCAGTATTGAGGTATTGCAACACGATACTATAAAGACTTATGATTTGTGCAGAATTGACTTTTTTACCATGTTTTTTTATTCTTATGTTTTTACTTTTTTTTTCTCTTGTGAAAAGGCAAAAAAACGTTCTTGTATATTAGATAAGGTATTTGTGTTGAATCATTACAAGAAGAGGTGTTTGTTGAGGTCTCTCAGCTTATGCAGAGTGCTTTAGCTGGTTATAAGGGGATGCATATTGTTGTTTGTCTTTAAGGATTTTTAGCATATTTAATTTGAGATGTAACATAACCCAACTCATGTGTCTTAAGTAGAACTTGATTTGGGTAGATTTTGGGGTCAAACCAAACAAAAAACAGACAATTTGGTTTCTTAGTTTTTGAAAACTGTTTGGTTTTGTTTTTTCGTTTCTTGATTTGGGTTCACTTTTACCATTTGGTCTCAAAATTTTTTTAGTTGAAAAAAATTGGCCTAAAAAAATGAATTTGGGCCTAAATCTTTTTAACATATTCTAACACATGTCATTTTTTATTTGAATACACCATTTGTAAAGATGCTAACAGTTATATTTATTGGTGTGTTGACTTTATTTGAGACCACAACCCGATATCATCAGCATTATTATAATGAAGTATGAATGTTAAATAATTTGGATATTGTAAGGTGGCAAAAGGGCTCAAAATCTATTGCTAATTAACTTTAAAATGATCTCATGTATTGTAGGGGCCAGGCATAAAAAAGATATTTAAGTAGTGGTTGAAGCAATTGGAAAAGTAACGCATAAAACCTTGCGGGTATGAATTCGTTAACATGGAAATTTGGAACATTGGTTGCATGGAGATGTGGACCTATTAGCCCTTTCACATGGGACATTCCAATGGGGATTGCAACTGGGACTGCAAAAGGGTACGCTCTTCATTCTAATTTCAAGGTTAATTGTTGAAGCCTTTTGACTTTTCTCTGAATTCATTAGTAAGTTTGTCGACTTTATTTTTGAATTGTTAAATCCCTTTTGTTACTTTTTAATAAGTTGAATGTTTTGATCATGTAGAACAATGTAAAGGGACTTATATACATATTCAAAGAAAGTCCATATGGTTTTAAACAATTTCCCTGTCAAGAACTGTTTTATAATATAAACCTTATGAACAAAGTGTTTCATTTGTTATTTTAACATGGTTTAATTGCATTAGCTTGGCATATTTGTATGAAGGATTGGAACCAAAAGTGATCCACTGCAATGTTAATTAAGCAATATTTGCACAAGTTACTAGGACCTAAAAAAAGCTACATCACCACACGAGTAATGGACACTTTCGGGTTCTTCACAAATCTTATTCTAAAAATATTTTTTGCATTAACTACATTGTTTTTGTTGGCGTGTTTTGTTTGTACATTTAATTCACAAAAGATATTAACACAAATATAATTGCTGGTCTTTTAATAAAAAAGCTGACAACAAATTTAGATGGAGTTATTGGGTTGAACTTTAACTGTTACAAAAATATAATTGTTGAGACTAAAAAAGTCAAAGTTTAACTAATTGACTTAAATGGTCATTTGTGTCAAACTACGAGGACTAAAACTATATGTAACTTTATGTTTTATGTTAGATTGAGATCTTGGAGAGGTCTTGATTGGGCATGGGTTGAAATTGGGGAAGATGCAGGTGTTAGCCTGTTTGTTGGGCTATCCGCGTAAGATATGGATGCATTTTAGCTTAGAAAGAAAAATAATTTCTTATATTTGGACTTAAAATGAATTGGGTTTTTTAATATTAATCCAATGAAGATATATTGTATTGCATGTGCGATCATCGCAAATATTTATAAATTGTTTTTAGATGTTATAGATGCAATTAACAGCATGTGGTCAATTGAACAACGATAACATTTTTCCTCCACATTATCAAACGGTTTTCATTTATATATGCTAACTTTTAATTAATTACATGTTATTTGATCATCTTATTCCATAATGTACCTTTGCCAACACATGCTAAACATAATTAATGATGTTAAATCAAGAATTTATGTACTCAACCCCGTGTAGTACACGGGCTTATAACCTAGTGAACAAATATAGTAAAGGAACGAACAAAAACAGATGTCATGTACGTTCATTTACGTTTGACTGTTTCATTTATGTTTGTTAAATAGTATTCATTCACGTTAAAACCTTTTTTTTTTCCATGAGACTCCTTTTAAACTACTTGACTTTATATTGTAGAACTTTGTTTAGCCAAGCTCATTTTTAGAAATTTTGATTTTTCAATCGGTATAGCTTCTAACCCCGTTTAGTTTAAATTAATTTAATTGTTTGTGAATCTGATTGTTTGTTCATTAGTACGGGCCACACAAAATTAGAAAATTAAAAACACAAAAATAAAAACAAGGTAATTTCTTGTTATTTGAAAACTTGTTTGCTACTATTAGTCCATTACCAATAGTTATCTACACTGCTCGCTGTAGAAACAATGGGTTAAACCTTTAAGAGTATTAGTCCATTACCAATAATTCCCCCCAGTGATAGGTTGGGGAGGGGGACATAAATTTGTCGCCGCGTGTGTTTTTTGGATAATATTATTATATCAGTAAGTGTGTGTAACACACACACACACACAAAAACACACACACATATATAGGTTTAGGTTCATTTTATAAATGTTTCTTAGTGTGAGAAGTGTAAGAAGATATTAGAACCAAATTTTTCTATTTATTTTATCTTTAAATAATTAGTGAGTAACTGAGTATAATAGTAAAATTTTCATATTTTGATTTTTGGTAACTAATAAATGTTTTAGGAAGTTTCAAAATTGTTTTTATTCCTTCAATTTTTAATTCTTCATCATTGAAAATTTGCTTGCACAATTTCTAGGATATTATTTTGACGTTATCAAAAGATTCTTTTATAGCTAATAAAACTATGATCAATACATATCAAATATCATTATACCGTATGATATAATATAGCATACTCATGTACGTGCACATACGATCAACAAAGCCTAGGTTACATATATAACTTGAAATCTTGAATTACTCTACAACTACCTTATTACCTATGCATCAGGCACGATAAAATTTAAACACACACAATTCAACATACCACCTACACAGTATATATATGAACTTACACAGTAAAAAATAATCCCACATATGACAAAATTTATACTTACATAATTCGAAATACCCCAAAACACTACATAGATGAACCTACATATGATAAAATTTACACATGCATAATTGAAAATACTACCTACACAGTAAATATATGAACCTACATATAATATAATTTACACATAGACAATTCGAAAATACCACCTACATAGTACATATATGACCTACACACCCAACACACCTTACACAGGAAAGATTTTATCCCATATATCCGACATAGTAAACAAAATTATCCTACACACTCAACATATAAAGTAGTTTGTCCTACATACCCTACATAGTAAACACAACTAACCTACACACTTAATATTAGTTACTTGTTGGTGAAAATAAAATGAATTAAAAATACCTTAACATTGCACTAATCCTTACGTAATATAATATATGAACCTACACAATACACAGTTCAAAATATCACCCTACACCTTAAAAAAAATTAATCCCACATATGACACAATACACTACTATATAGACATTTATTCAACCCACATATACAAATTTGAATTTATAGGTAACTATACTTTCACAAAACCCCATACATATAGCTGTGTGTTTCTACTTTTGCTACGTAGGTACTATATGAGAAAAATCCATAATATACAACGTAATGTTGAAAAAATTATGTAATTTATAAATAAATCCTAAAAATAAATAAGCATTTTACACAACATAAATTCAAAAAAAAAATTATACTTTATTTGTAAAATTTTAATGAGAAAAATTTAATAGTATTAATCATCTATTGATCATTGATTATGCATAAGAAAAAATAACCGCTGAATGGATAGTCTGGTTTAATGAGGCCTATACCACAAAAGATATATCTATCATTTTTAATTAAAAATATGTCATAAATATGTGTTTTTAATTAAGATAATAATGCCATTTCTATTGTAGACTCTTGATTAAACACAATCAATGGTCCAGATTTATTTCTTGCACTTCTCACTGTAATATCGCTTCTTGCATGAACCATTCCCTATATATTTTGCTGATGTGGTACCGCGTGCCAAAAATCACCACATTTTGTAGCCCTCCACTACACATAGTCTAAATGGCCGACTAGTTTAACTAAACGTAGGGCTTACCATAACAATTAGCAAGGTACGAGGCGTGGGCCTATTCTGGCGGACAGTCAGTACTTTTTGAATTTTTTATATATATTATATGTGTATAAATAATTTAAAATAATATCAAAGCGTTTTGAAGAAGAATTATAACATCCTAAAATTTATAATGTTGAATAAAGAAAGTTACGTTTAGTGATTTCGCGTTATTAATTAATTAACATCGAGTAAAGAACGGATCATGGACTTAGACTAATTGAGATGGGTTAAATGAGAATGAGCCTTAGGTCCATGGGCTTTAAGGGATATAAATATCCCCTAAACCAACCTTAAACCCAAAACCATCATTCATTTCCATCTTATTCTCTAACACACTCCAAAACACACACACACACCACACACCGCTATATACGGCCGGCGGCCGAAGGAGAGAAACGAGCAAGATCCGAGAGAGAGTTAACGATTAGTTGTGATTAAACAAGTTAAACGAGATCCAAACGAGCACAAAAGGTATGTTCTTGACCTTTAAAGTTTATGTTTTATTGAATGTCCTTAAGCTTAAAGATCCAAGCTTTATAGTTTATACGGGATATATATACGACCGAAAATGGTTAGGGAACGTTAGTGGGTGATGTCGAACCATAACAAGGGTATTAAAATCGCCAAAATGCGTGATAAAAACCAAACCCGTAGCGAACTGGGCAACTTCGCCTTCAAAACGGTAACTTCGCCTTCAAAGCTTAACTTCGCCTTCAAGGCTTAACTTCGCCTACGGCCAAGTTCGCCTAACGGGTAACTTCGCCTAAGGCCAAGTTCGCCTAACTGATAACTTCGCCTAAAGCTAAGTTCGCTTAAGGTTTAACTTCGCCTAAAGTTAAGTTCGCTTAAGGTTTAACTTCGACTAAAGTTAAGTTCACTTAGAAAATAAATTAAAAACCTAATGGAAAATGTGTTAAGACAGTTAATGTAAATAAAATTTTTCCAAGCTGACCTGGCAGCTCGACCCCAGCCAGGGGCTCTGCCCCTTGGACCCTGCTAGGGGCTGCCGCCCCTAGACCCCGCTGCCAGGGGCGCTGCCCCCGGACCCCCGTTCGTTGTGGGTACTAGTTAAGACTAGAAAGATGATATGAGAAGTGATAGTTAATTGATACGTATACTTGTTATACAGTCAGCCGTGCACAACTGAAGAAAGGGATTACGATTAACGGTGAACGTAACCGTGTTCAGGTGAGTTTCTAGCCCCAATTATGTGTCATGTTTTCGGGGCTTTGTGCATACTCAATATGTTTGTTAATACGCTTATCCTAAGAGATAACTGTATGCCTCATGTGAATAATGTGAAATGTATGAATGATGGCTTGACGGTACGTGAACGATCTTCGGATATTGCACGTACTGTCAGGTTGTAACGCTAAGTATAAGGTAAGTATGATATGTATGCTTATGTGTATGAATGTGATAAAGTTAATAAAAGCAGGAAAGGATGGATGTACGGTAACGAAGAGGGAATCGAACCCTACTAATATTCGAGAACTAGGGAACCGAACCCTACTAATACTCGAGGAAAGAGGGAACCGAGCCCTAATAATACTCGAGGAAAGAGGGTACCGAGCCCTAATAATACTCGAGGAAGGAGGGTACCGAGCCCTAATAATACTCGAGGAATGTAGGGCGTAATGCTCTTTATAACGTAAGATATGAAAGTAAGTTAATACAAAAGAAAGTATGAAAGTATGAATGAAAGAATATAAGTTTATGTGTATTGCATAGTGTATGATTAACTAGAACTCACTCAGCGTAGCTGACTTTTAGTATGCACGCAGGTGAGTAGGATGAGGCAGCTCGCTTGAGGAGACACGTGGCACTGAATAAGAGGCTGGCATCGGAAGACTCAAGACGTTTAAGTTTAATGTTTCGTTTATTTTGAAAGACAAAATGATGTTTTAAGACAAGACGTGTTTTATTATGAAATGTTTTATGAAAGCTTTTATATTCCGTGAATGTTTTAATTAACTCTGATATTTAGAACTGCGTTTATGAGTAAATCCAACACGAAAGTAGGGCTACCGGTAACGGGGCCTTACAAGAATCGAACCCGATATGCTCTCAGAAATATGGCAAAGTCTTAACCAGTATACCATGATTCACTTTATGTATTCTTTTAACATTTTGTGAGCTCACTCAAATATTTTATATAAGCTTTTTATTTAAAATTTGAAACTCAGTGGGATCCCGTGAATCCACAACCAACAATATAGGCCCGCCTTGACTTTTGATCAACAGTGTTACCGTTTATAAAGGTGTTCGTATTATCTTTGTCGTTCACTTTGTAGTTGTCGGGTCAAGCTACACCTTTTGTTAGCTTGTGGATGTGAATATCTTAGCTCATGGTTCTATATGAATAATATGTGTGAAGTATCTCGGTATTTTTGGATGTGCTTTGTATGGTTCGAAACTCTTGGTTCGTAACGTTCTAATCCGAAGCTCAATATTACATACGTATGTATTGCATATAATAACTCGTAATTAGAGACGTGCTGATATAGAGCTCATCATTTCAATGCTCTTTATGATCTGATTTAAGAGTTTTAACAATATATTTTCATCAATGCATATACAAATAAATAGTATAATTCTAAATCATCTAAGAAAGAGATATTGTTTGCTAACACCATACCATCTGCACACTCTTATCAATAGCAAGTAATTCCTTAAATATCTTTAAAATGATATACTTTGAAAATTAGTAATTTCCATCTTTTGATAATCATACACATATCGACAATCACGTTCTTGTTTGAAATAGTGACAATTGACTTCACCCCCAAATAATTTTCAATTTTCATCATCTTCCGCGATCAACGTAGAAGTTATCAACATAACAAATATAAAATATATTTTTAGTTGTAGATATTATATGATTATAACAATAACATAAATGGAACACACAAATAATTTCACGTATTACAGACACCAAACTTACACTAAACGTCAGCCTATAAAAATTCATATAAATTACTTCATTACAAATTTAAGCAGTATTTCTTATAAAAATAAAAAATTCATTTGTATACATTAGAGAAAACAATCTTTTTTGAAAAATTGGATTCTAATAATCCAAACTATTTAGTATTGTCCAATAATAATTCCAACTAAAAATATGACTAATAGCAATCCTAACTTTTAATTTATTTACCAATAACGATCTCAAACTAACTAGCCGTTAACTCTGTTAATTTTCTAATGACGTGGCGTATTATGTGTCAATTTATTTAACTATCTAATTATTAAATTTTATTATAATAAAATATCAACTTATTTCATCTTCTTCAACCTACAACCTCACCAAACCCTAACCCCATGACCACCCAACTTCTTCTTGGTCATCATGACAGCCACCATCCCACCGCCGGAAACCACCATCACCACCGCCAGAAACCACCGTCACCAGCGCCGGAAACAAACCACCATCACCACCGCCGAAATTGAATTAACTGAGGTAAAGTATAAGGGTCGATTTTGCCATGTCCGCGTTTCTGGCGAAATCGAACACCTTTCCTGGTGTAAATCAAATTTGATTCTCGCTGCCGTAATCACACATCGTTGTTCTTGTTCACCGCCACCGAAAATTTATGCCGGAATCACGTTCTCCTCCATCATACCTTCACATGTTAGTCCACCGACGCCGCCGGTAGCCACACAATAAAATCTCACCGCCGCTCCTTACTCTTCTGCATTAAGCCGCCGCACCGGGAACTAATATGGAGCCACTTTGTTTCCGGCACCGCCGCCATTAAACTACCATCATTGAAAGTAACAATCTTAAGATTCAAGTTCTGATTCTTACATGGAGCCACTTTGTTTGCACTACAGGAGAAGCTTGTCCAATTCAAGATCTGAATTCAAACAGGTTGGTTTGTTTCCGGCGTTGGTGATGGTGGTTTCTGGTGGTGGTGATGGTGGTTTCCGGCGGTGGGATGGTGGCTGTCATGATGACCAAGAAGAAGTTGGGTGGTCATGGGGTTAGGGTTTGGTGAAGTTGTAGGTCGAAGAAGATGAAATAATTTGGTATTTTATTATAATAAAATTTAGTTATTAGATAGTCAAATAAATTGACACATAATACACCACGTCATCAGAAAATTAACAGAGTCAGCGGCTAGTTAGTTTGAGATCGCTATTGGTAAATAAATTGAAAGTTGGGATTGCTTTTAGTTATATTGTTAGTTGGGATTATTATTGGCCACTACTCATAATTTGGATTATTAGAATCCAATTTTCCATCTTTTTTTGATGATAAACTTATATAAACAAAGATTTGAGACGAGACACCTTTGAAGACCACATCCCGCTTTTTATACACATGTACGTATTTATGGTTGTAGAAATGAACACAACTAAATTTATTAGGCCTAATCTCGGCTGATACATACATGCATACACACAAACATGTAAGAGCTATGATCTGACATACACACTGACTTGAGCGTCGAAGTGTCTTCATAGCTATGAGCCTATGACTCGACGACCCTCAAACAAGTTATTATGGTTGCAGGGTGCATTTGACCCGATGAAAGAAGAAAAAAGATTACGCAACCAGTGAGACATATCCAAACAAGACGAGCCATTTTGTTAGCCAAGTCATCGATACCAGCCACACGGGTTTCGATACCAACAATTGTTTCACCAAACCGATTTTAGATATCTGCATAAAAGCTTTTCAACACATGCTAATAATAATAAATCAACACATGACTAAATTCATAATTCTCATAAATAGATCGATGACCACATATAAAAAACGTATATACCGAAAGAAATTATTCATGTAAGTTTAACTTTTATAAATATCCATTTTGAAATAGTCAATCGTATTTAGCACGACAAATGATATTTGTGATAAGGTATATAATTATTAGTGTTTTTGGCATATTCCTAGTTAATTCTTCATCTTCATCTCTATAATTACACTAAAAACACTATATTTTTTCTCTCATTTTCAATTAAATAATATATTTTTTATACTTTTATTATTATCTTTTATCTCTTCTTCACTCACAACCACTTTAAAAAACATTATAAAATTATAGAGGTGAACAGTGTGTTTATCTAAATTTAACCATGAACAGTAATATTTTCTCCCTCCTTCTCTCACAACCATTTTTAACTATCTCTAAAATGGAGAACTCCTCACATAATTTAGAGAAGCCACCGAGAATGCTCAATGCAATACAACTAAGAAGAAAAAATAAAGAAATTAAAGTAGCCAATATCGGATAAACAAGATACAATTAAAAACCAAAAACGTCATTTTTATAATAACTAGACTAGACTAAAATATTAAAAACAACAACGACGGGTAGAAATTTAAGAAGAAGATTGGGAAAGGGAAGAACAAACAAACAAACAAACAAACAAACAAACATCCCCTCTGCTCTTAGAATCTCGCAATAATCCAGCTCAATTCAACTTTTTTTATATCTTAATAAATAAAAAAAAAACACCATTAATATTTTCCGGCATTGGTAGCTGCTCTGTTAACAACGATCGGTGGTGGCTGAAGAGGTATTAAACTATTTTCTATTAATTTCTAGGTTTACGTTTTTTATTATTATTTATTATTATTATTATTCTGTAGTTTTGAAGATCGTATTATGATTTATTTTTCCGCCGTGGATAATGTTAGGGTTTTGGATTTATATGATGTTGAAGCGGTGGATATAATATCTAATCGGTGTGATACGTTAAAAATTGATTTTAATTTTGGGCCTGCTTGTTCCTTCAATCATACATATCTGATGATTATGATGTAATACGTAGGGATTTTTCATCAATTAATTTATATTTTTAAATAAGTTTTGTCAGAATATCCTGAATGAAACCCTACCAATGATTTAAGGGTGTATTCACCGATCTATATGTTTTGAAAGTATGTAGAATTTGGTATCTATATAATTTGTGTACATTATGTTACTGCAAATGATGGGCATTGGCTATTTCTTACTGTGATCAATTATATGTATATTATTACATACATGATTTGGTTGATGAGGTTTTGTGGTGAACTTATAAAGATTTTTTAGGTAGTATTAGTATTGTTGATTACATGAAATGGATGATAATAAACCGCGAAGAAACACAGACACGATTGTTGACATTGTGAGTAGTGAAAGTGAATATTCAGAGGACGGAATAACCGAGACTGTTACAGCTAACAAACGGGCAAAAACTGTGGTTCGAAGCGTAGCTAAATCTGTTAGTTTTGAAGGATTAGAAGACGGTGAATGCAGCAGTAATTCTTACAGAACTTCGCAGATAACATCAAGTGATGATGGATATGAAGATATAGAGTCACTAAAACACATGAAATTTGGAAAAAATGGTCAGCTTTTGGAAAAAACCAAAGAGAAACGAAAGATTTCGAATTCGAAAAAGGCGCCAAAGCCACCTAGACCACGTAAGGGCCCGTCACTAGACACAGCCGACTTGCAGTTGATTAAAGAGATTGCTGAACAGACCATGAAAAAGCGGGCTCGGGTTGAAAGGTTGAAGTCTTTGAAGAAAAGAAGAGCGGTTAAAGCTTCTTCACCGCCACCTACGTCATCAAGTATTAGCATATTTGCTATGGTTGTCACGGTTCTTTTTTTCGTCATTATTATATTTCAAGGTAACACATAGATATTTGAGATTTATGTATGTGATGTAGCATGAATTATTAATGAACCTTGCTTGCAGGTTTTGGTTCTGGTCACAGTCAAAATTTTACTTTTGATGATTCTCCAAAGTCATCTGGAGAACCATCAGACGGTCTGATCTCGGTTCAGCTCGGGAATGACATCTTGGAAAACAATGGTGGTCAGCAATTTGCCAAACCTCCCAAGTATGTTACTCGTTCTTCATGTTATACGTGTATTAAAAAACCTTATTCAATTAATCGAGAGACGAGTGATTAAACTTTCCTACGAATCTTATGGAGGCCTGCAAACGAACCAAATGTTAAGTGAACATACCGTGAACCGATCGGTGGGAAGTTTGTTTATGTTCGTTTATTTAGAAAACAAACGAACATGAACAAAAAAAGTTGTTCATTTAGTTAAACTGTTAAACGAATGAACATGAATGCATGTTTCATTCATTATGTTCGAAAACGTTCGTACATTTACATTTACATTTACATTTACATTTACATTTGTTCGCTTATGTTTGTTAGTTTAAGTTCGCTTGTTTTCACATTACTTGCTCTATTTAACAACTTTTTAGACATAACACATTGTTCTTCACATTACTTTTAACTGGTTTAGCTCAGTTATGTTCGTTCATGAACCGTTTGTTGTTTGTTTATACTGAACGAACATAAACATACGCACACGAACATGTTTATTTTCTTAACAAACGAACACAAACAAGAAACTCCGTTCGTTTAATTGTCCTTGTTCGATTGTTTGTGCAGTCAAAGTTAAATGAGCGAACACATAAATGCTCTGTTCATTTCATTGTTCGCTTACAAGTCTAATCTTATGAAAAAAAGGGAGAAAACTCTACATCTTATAGCCTATTTTATTAATTTACCACAGGAAACTAATGCAACGGGAGATATATCGTGCCGGTTCCAAGTTTGTGGAACGGAAATCTGAGACTGTAGGAGCTCAGTTAGTTAGTTACACTTGTGGCTACAGAAATGCATTATGTTTCTGATTTTCGGGCTAATTTCGTATACAGTGAGTTGATATTTCTTTTTTTACTGTACATACTAATTAGACTTGATTTTGTTTTGCAGAACACCATCTTTGTTGTTGATTAATTCAGAAGTCTTGACACTTTTATCAAAAAAAAAAAAAGATTATGTGGTCTCATTTTTATTATAAAATCTGCACATTAAAATCGTCAATTTCAGAATTCATCCATGAAATCCATCCAAAATCGATCAAATCCATACATTATCACCGACGAACACCGAACTAACGTATCACGAGCAACCTCCGACTTTGATACCAGATGTAAATACGTTACAACGAGCCAAGATCTAGTCGCATCGATACGTTAACTTCGTGTTCAATACATTAATCATTGATACATTACATGAAGATACGTTAATGGAGGTCTAGAGAGAATCTGGCATGGTAACGGTACAGGGGATAAATATGGCATAGATCTCTATGCAAACTAACCATGGAAGGCCTATTTTAGTAATGAATGAGCCTTTTCATTCGTTAATATCACTAACGAATGTCATTCCATAGCCCATTCGCTAAACACCCTTAGCGAATGGGTATACCTTAACGAATAAGCCACCATTTGTTACACTGTAGTAACGAATGGGCTCCTACATTAACGAATAGCCTAGTCTTAATGAATGAGGCCTCATTCGCTAAACATGCTTAGTGAATGAGCCTTTATACATTAATATTAAGACTAAACTACCCCTAGCCTATTCGAACAGCTGCGGACACCAAATCCGTGCACTTACACGAAAGTTCAACACGCTTACAAGTTGGTTTAGAGGTGTGCGAGCCAAGTGATAGGACTTTAAATATGAGGTGAATTGAGTAAAAAACACTTTTTTGTTTAATTTTTAGGTTTTTGTAGATAAAAAATTTATTAACATGATTATGCAAAATATTTTGCTATGGTAAGGGATAATGTAACACACATGTTAAATTTCAGCATCATTTTGGTTTTGTTTTCTCTCATTTATTGTAGTAGGGTTGTTAAAGGATAAAATGTCTCTTAATAAAGTTTTTTGTTTCACATCTGTAGTTGTGGAATGATTAAATAACCCTGAATTTTTCTGATATCTTTTGGCAACACATCTTGGTTGATTTTTTTAAGTAAATGATAACTTTAGGCGATGCTTATATATTTAATTTAACGCTTTCGTGTAACTAATTTTAAATTCGTCCTGTTTGAATTCCAAGTATATGCATAAACTATGCTAGTGTATTCAACTATTCAAGATCCAGCAGCACAAGTGTGTGTATGAACTGGACCTATGGTGTTTTAAGGTTATACAATGAGGACACAAATTATTGCTTTCCAAGTTTGTCTGCTGTAGTCAGATTTGTGAAAGAGGATTGTTTCTGTAGTTTTTTCCCATGGATGAAAAAATGTTGGTTGTTTGGTTGTGCAACTTTGGGCCCGTCCCAACAGCATAGATTCTTATACAACAGTTCATTTTGTGCCCTGATTTATAACCAAAGGTTCCCATCAGTTTCAAAGGTACTACTCAACCTTTGAAGTAGGTTAGGGTCTAATTTGTATTTTAGGTTAAAAAAAAAATCCTTAAAATCATGTTTAATAGTTTGATTTAATCATATGTAACCCTCCCCCCCCCACAAAAACCATGATATTGTCGGTTTGCCCTCACGGTCTTATGGTTTATGTTAGAGCCGTCTTCGAGAATCATATGTCTCGGCCCAGCCAAAATCAAAAAACCCGTAGCTAGGTCCTAACGAGTAATGAAATTATATAAGTTAATTTTTTAAACGACATTAACGTAACAACAATAAACGTAACAAAAAAAAAATAGTATTAAAATCAAATACCTTATATTTATGAATAACACCAGGCTGAGACTTTTTTATTGCATCTAGTTTTTTTTTTTACGTTTTCGAGCACTGGATAGTTGTTTAGGAGGTATATTCCTATTATTTAAAAACAAAATTAATAATTATGTACACATTAATACATTTTACACATATTACAAATCACATATAATAAAATTTCAAATATCACAAACAATGACCTAAAGCTCAAAAGCGTTTGCACCTCACAATCTCACATGATGTCATGATGTAATTGTTTAACTTCATCGGTAAATGGAAGTAAAAGATAACTAAATAAGTATCAATGTATCACAATTTGACAATCATTCAAGATAAATTATTCAGATCTTCAATCAATACAAGTCAAAGATTAAAAAAAAACATACCTTATTAATTATTATGAATATCTTAATATGATTTGGTCCATGCTCAATACTCGATAGCATCTGGTCTCTTGGAGGTCACAATTAGGATTTTGGAATCGACCTCTGGTCTCTCAATGTTTAGGAAATTCAATCCGCCACCGCTCGTGTATGTTTATACTATAATAATAATAATAATAATAATAATAATAATTATTATTATTATTATTATTATTATTAGCATTATTTGATTTTAAATTTAGTTTGACCCCACTAGATTATGGGTAAAGAAAATACTGGGCTCAATATATAAGGAGATTCAGATTTGTATTTATGTCATAATTTTTTTTAAGTATTTATGTATAAAAAATATATATATATAAAGTTTTGTGCCCCCAAATTTAAGTGCCCCGTCCGGGTTACACCATGCCCAAGCCAGACCCGGTTCTTGTTCTTGGTGTGACTTCACAAAAAAAATATCATATGATCTTTCATCCTGGTACAACTATCGGTCATGCACACTTAATGTGTTGTGCTTGTACCCCCCAAAACGTTTCATACATAGAGATGCATTGCACTATATTCAATATCTATCTAGTCCATGATTAATAGATTCATCTAAGGTGTTAAGTGTGCTACAAATATTACTCCCACATGATGGGCTCATTGTCTTTGCACAAGAGTTGTTTGATAATGGCCCACCGGATCACGTGGATCCTAATCTGGTCGCTCTCTTTTAGGGACTTATTGTAATCAATGAGGTTTTTTTCACCACCTTAAATGATATACAAGTTGCTAACACCCAACTGGCTTGCGATTTTGTTTTTGGCAATCAGACGACCACTTCCAAGAGACTTCTATTCTAATGATACATGCTTGATAATGTAGTTCTGATGGGAAATCCTTATGTTGCCTCAACATGAATAATACCTTGATGCGTGTTGTTTAATGGGATGTCTTTTATGTCCACAACCGATGTGTGTTTCATCTAAGATGTTACAAACTGATTCTTCATACAAGATAAAGTTGAAATGGAGATGACTTGTACACAATAAAAATGGTCACAAGTAACATGCATGCGTATTTTAAGAACTATAAATATAACACTCATTCCTAGTCCACCACCATCATCTTCTCTAAATTTAACTAATAACTAACACACTTCATTTTCTAAATTTAGCTCTCATTTTCTAATTTTCTAAAAACATCTCACATTTCATCCCCTCATATCTAACCCTCTTCAAGTAAACAATACATTGTTATTCCCTTTCTAACTATTTTTTTTCTCTTTCTTCCATACCACATCACACTCAAAAAACTATTAAAATAATATATTGAGGGTGAATATTGACACATCAAACATAAGGGAAGTACTTGCTTTCCCCTAAAAATATGGGGTTGAGAACTTGAGACATGGGAAAATTGGGATGGGATAGAGTGACTTTTTAATGTCTTTCGTTAAAATATGGAGATAGGTTTGGAAATGAAGGTTCATTATGAATCATAGTAATACACAAATCAGAAAACTAATATTTCAAAACATCTCCGCATGTTCGTTAAATTTTTGTGAGTGAGTTTTGTAAATTATATGGTGTTGTTATGAGCGGAAAAAAAAAGAAAATGTTATGTGAAAAAGTAAAATTTGTGGATACACCACGGTTATATGCGGCGTGTTAAGAGGTGTAAGGGTGTCCCTAGCAGAACCCTTAACAAAAATCAGTTTAATGTATAGTTTATGGCAATCATATGTGGAATATATATGAAACTAACCAAACAACCCCAAATATCTTTTTAACTTACAAAAGTTATAGGAGCCCTTAAATGAGCAAATGATTACAATGGAATGTAATTTGACTTGGTCAAAGTTGTTTTGATATCTTTTAAATATTTACAATCTATTAAAAAAAACATCTTTTTCATAAACTTTCGTAAACTATTATTATTATTATTATTATTATTATTATTATTATTATTATTACGCCCTGCTTGCGGTGCGCACATATAATGTATATATGTGTGAACCCTTGGGTGGGCAAAAGTAAAATTGCACTAATTTTGACGTTATTTTACTAATCTCGTGAAAATAACGTTAAAAGTGGCGGAAGGTTAATCAGGCATCATGTGGTGGCGTTGATAGCCGAAAGACAACGGTACATGCACCAATCAGCCGGTGTCCCGATGATTGTGTCTTATGTGTCTTATGTCCAAGGCTTGATGCAAAACTACTATCGAGCCGGGGGTCTCACCGGAAGCAGCCTCTCTATCCCTATGGGGTTGAGGTAAGGTTGTCTACATCTTACCCTTCTCAGACCCTACCATAGCTTTGCTATTGGTGGGATATACTGAGTACGATGATGATGATGATTATTATTATTATTATAAGGTTTCAATAATTCATTCGGATTATCACATCTACTTTGTTGTTTTTAACTCTAGCTTAATCAACATCTTTGAAGTGTGAAATAGGTATAACTACGAGTTAAATCAATCGTTAAACTTATGTATCATCTTTTATTATTATTATTATTATTATAAGGTTTCAATAATTCATTCGGGTTATCACATCTACTTTGTTGCTTTTAACTCTAGCTTGATCAACATTTTTGAAATGTGAAATAGGTATAACTACGAGTTAAATCAATCGTTAAACTTATGTATCATCTTTTGAAATTGGGTTCGAAATGTCAAAACATAATAAATTGATAGGGGTTTAAATGCAAAGAAAAATCTTACATTGAAAAGGTTAGATAAGCCAAATCATATGGACCAAAATAGAAATTTACTCAATACCCTAAAGTAACCCTGCCTGCCGTCTTCATTTCATTTGTGCAAACACAAACAAAGGCAATGACCACAAAAAAAAAGCTTCATCCGGTGTACAATTTCTACAAGTAAGAATTTCTTAAAACTTTACAAATGCACAAAAGCTTCATCTTTGAAGTTGTATTATTAAATTAGTTATTTCTAACCACCACTTGTGATAGTTGTAGGCGTGTTTTCATACTATTCTGTTGTGCATATACAGGAGACAAATGTTTTCTTAATTTGGTGTGGTTTTAGGAATGAATATGATTCGTTTGATGTGTTTCTAGGGTTTCTGATTGTGTACACTGTGCAAGTTTGATTAATTAATTAGCATGTATTGCTAGGGTATCAGATTGTGCAAGTTTGATTTCAATTGCAGGTGAGGTTTTGGGTGTGGTTTTAGGAATTGGATTCATTTGATGTGTTTCTAGGGTTTCTGATGTCATTGATTGTGTACATTGTGGAGGTTTAATTAGCATTGTGATATGTTTGTTGTTTTGGTTGAATGATAAAATCCAAATGTAGGTGAGATTTTGACATTATTTGTGGTGTGGTGTAGCAATTGGATTCATTTTATGTTTTTCGAGGGTCAGATTGTGCAAGTTTAATTAGCATTATGATATGTTTGTTGTTTTGGTTCAAGAGTAGGTTTAGTTGAGATTTTGACATGATTTTATTGGACCAATATATTTTGTTAAATATATTGGTATTAGTTGGTAACAAACCATGAATCTTTCCATTCCATGAATGAGTGATATATACACCAGAATACAACAAATTATCCTTAAAATTAGGAACGATAAATTACAATTCAAATATACAAAATAATTACATTAATAATACCAAATGTATTTTGTTAAATATATAGGTCTAATACGCCCCCGCAGTCGAAGCCGGAGATGGGCGGAGGCAAAGGCTGGATCGGAAGCGATTAAACAGTTGTCGTGGCAGACCCTTTGTAAAAATATCTGCGTATTGAAAATCGGCTGGAATGTGAAGAACACGAATCGCTCCAATACGAAATTTTTCCCTTACAAAATGGATATCGAGTTCTACGTGTTTTGTCCTTTGATGTTGCACCGGGTTTTTCGATAAGTAGACCGCTGATACATTATCACAGTATATGAGAATTGCCTTGCGAGTCGGAATATGAAGTTCTAGTAATAAGTATCCAACTTGTTTCGGCTACCGCGTTTGCAACTCCTTTATATTCAACCTCAGCACTTGATCGAGATATGGTCGGTTGACGTTTTGACGACCAAGAATAATGTTATCTCCCAAAAATACACGGTAACCGGATGTGGAACGGCGTGAGTCCGGGCATCCCCCCCAATCCGCATCCGAGTATGCGATAAGCTGTTGTGATCGTGATGGAGTAATGGATAAACCATGATTAAGGGTGCCTTTAACATATCGAAGAACATGTTTTAAAAAATGCAAGTGTGGATCACGTGGCGCATGCATGAACAAACAAATTTGTTGAACCGCATATGTTAAATCGGGCCTGGTAAACGTTAGGTATTGTAAAGCCCCGGCTAGTTGTCTGTATTGTGTTCCATCGGGTAGCAAGTTTCCACTTGTTGCACTTAATTTTGAAGACGTTTCAACGGGAGTATGTGCGGGTTTACAATCTGACATGTTTGCTCGGTCAAGAATATCGGAGGCGTATTTGCTTTGTGAGAGAAATAGGCCACCGTCACGACGTGTAACATTTATTCCGAGGAAATGAAGTTGGCCAAGATCGGACATATGAAATTCCGCTGACAAAAGATTAATAACCTGTCGAAGAAGAGTGTTGTCTGAAGCAGTCAAAATTATATCGTCTACATAGAGAAGCATATAGGCAGTTTGAGTTCCCTCTTTATAGACAAATAGTGAAGTGTCACTAATGGTGCTTTTGAACCCGCAGTTGGTGACATACGTGGCAAATTGATCGTACCACGCCCGTGGTGCTTGTTTCAACCCGTAAAGAGATTTGATTAGTCGGCAGACATGGTTTGGGTAAGCTTGATCTCGGAAGCCCGGGGGTTGAAACATATATACTGTCTCGTTAAGGTTTCCATGAAGGAAGGCGTTTTTAACATCTAGCTGGTGGGTAGGCCAACCACGTGAGACAGCTAGGCTAAGGACGGTACGCATAGTTGTGGGTTTGACCACGGGACTGAACGTCTCGTCACAATCTATACCGACTTGTTGACTTTTACCATTGACGACTAGACGTGCTTTATAACGTTGAAGGGTACCGTCCGCATGAATTTATGTCGAAAAAGCCACATGCACCGGATTATGTTGGTGTTCGGAGGTCTTGGTACTAATTCCCATGTGTTATTATCCAATAAAGCTCGATATTCTTCATTCATGACTGCATGCCAGTTTGGATAGTTAAGGGCTTGGATTGGCGTTTTGGGAATAGGAGGGAGAGGTGGTTCTGTTTGGGTGTTAAGGTTTAGTGGCAGGCGTGGTTTCGTTATTCCAGATTTTGATCTAGTGGTCATGGTGTGTGTATGAATAGGATTTGTAGTGTTTGTTGTATTTGGTTGAGATATGGAATGGGTAGCAGCGGAAGAAGTTTGTGTGGTAGGTGCGGTTTGAATTTGTGATGAGTTGAGTTGGTGCGTTGGGTTTTGGTTGGGATGGTGGATTGTTTGTGAATTATTTTCTTGTTGGACCATAGGAGGGCTGGTGGGTTGGTGATGGGTTGGAGAGTGGGTGGAATGTTGGAAGGTGAACTAGTGGATGGTTGGGCTTGTGGTATATTAGGCTTGGTGTGGGTTGTATATTAACGTGACTGGGTTGGAAAAGTAATGGAGATGGATCTGGTTGAAGGAATGTATAGTCGTGAGTGTGTTTGGAATTTTGGTCGGCATATGGGAATGTTGATTCATCGAAAGTGACATGGCGAGAAAATAATACTTTACTCGAGGAGATGTCAAGACATCGGTATCCCCGAAACTCGGAGGGGCATCCTAAAAAAATGCATCGGATTGATCGAGTGGAAAGTTTGTGCGACCGAGTTGTTAACGTGTTCGGATAACATGCGCAACCAAATACCCTTAGATGTTCATAAGATGGGTTTTTGAGATATAGTGCAGACGTGGGAGTTTGAAATTTTAGAACTTTTGTGGGTAAAATATTGTGTAAGTAGCAAGCGGTATGAAGTGCCTCGACCCAAAATGTCGGTGATATGGAGGCGTGGGTTAAGAGAGTGAGCATGATCGCGTTAAGGCGTTGAATCATGCGTTCCGATTTTCCATTTTGCTGGGATGTTTGTGGACACGAAAACCAAAATTGTAACCCTTTAGAATTTGCAAAATATTTAAATGAGTGATTGTCAAATTCTCCACCTAGATCACATTGAAAAGATTTTATGACGATGTTAAATTGGGTTTTAATATAGGCATGAAAATTTGCAAACTTGATGAATGATTCAGATTTAAATTTGAGGGGATATACCAATGTGTATTGTGTGAAATCATCGACAAGAACCATATAGTATTTATAACCTGTTTTGCTCAAAATGGGTAAGGTCCACAAATCACAATGAACAATGTCAAACGGTAAAACAGTACTAGAATTGGAATTAGAAAATGGCAAACGTTTGTGCTTTGACAATTGGCAAGAATTGCAAACAATAGTCTTCGCACGTTTATTACACAATAATTTTATTGGAAACTAAAAAATCAAAAACTGAAAGACCGGGGTGGCCCAAACGATCATGCCACGGGTCTTGTGAGATGGAAGCAAATGCAACTGGTTCTTCAGGTGGTGTGACCGGGTAGGTAAGTGGGTAAAGACGACTTGAACTATTATGATGAGATATTATCTTCCCACTCGGGTACTCCTTCATAGAAAAACCATAAGGATCAAAATCAACCGATATATAATTATCAATAGTAAATTTACGAACCGAGATAAGATTTTTGATTATATTTGGTGTGTAAAGGACATCTTTTAAGTGAAGGGTCGGTTTGGTATGGTAGTGTAGTGTGTCCTGATCCAAGGACTGGCATGCGTGCACCGTTACCTACAAAAATCGAGCCAATAGGACAAGAAGACTTAGGATTAGTAATTTTACCTTGGTCACTTGTGAGATGGTCTGATGCACCCGAATCCATGAACCAAGGTGCATTCTCATTGTTAATGTTCATAGCTTGTAATGCTTCACCAATCTGTGTGGGTTGAAGTTGATCAAATTCACCAAGATGGGCATGAGCAGATGATGTGGCAGGCGGATTTGTTTGTTGTTTACTACCACTTGATCCAGAGGCTTGGAAATGATTCCAATTGAGAGGTGAGTTTATCCAAGGTTGAACCCAAACTTGTTGTGTAGGAAATAGGCAGGGTGGTGGGGCCCAATACGCCCAGTTTGGTGGTGTATTGTTTCTAGCAGGAGGTGCAGCCCAATGTGGAAACTAATTTGAACCAGATGGGTTTGTATTGGTTCGTGGAGTCCGGCCTCGGTTCGAACTGGTAGTTGGTTGAGTTTGTTGATGTGGCCTGCGGGTGTTGGTAGGCCGGTTTGAACCCCTTCGACGGTGGATAGGTTGATCATTTTTCTGTGGTTCGTTAGACATAGCAGCAAAGGCGGTCGGAGCGGAATGGTTTTCCCGGGCGGTTTACCTTTGGTATTCTAGTTGAAGCATACTGCAAGCTGTCTCCCACGAGGGAAGACTTTGATTGATGTATGCTCCGAACGTATCATATTCAATCGGCAAACCTCTAACGAGTTGTAACACAAGACGTTGATCACCCACAGGATGATCCACATCATTGAGCTGGTCTCCAAGATCTTTTAATTTTTGACAATAGGATTCAAGAGACGGCATGCTTCTGAGTGTGAGATTATTGAACTCATGCTCAAGTGCAGCGGCTCTTGCCCCTTTATTATTGAGAAATATTTCTCGGACACGAGACCAAGCATCAAGAGCGGTATGATTCGTATCTAAAACACGTACCAACAGGTCGTCCAACAACGTTCCGTAGATCCATTGAAGGATGATTGCATCAATTTCGGACCATGATGCGTATGTAGGATCTTCTTTAGCCGGTGCCCTTATGCCATTAATGTGATTCATGACCTTGTACCCTTGAGCGTGTAGTTGGAACAACTTGACCCATGATGAGTATGATACCTTCAATCCGTCCAGAACCCTTACTTTGCGAGTGATATCAGTAACGGTGTAGAGTGGGTGTAGAGGTTTGTTTGCTTGGTCAGTTTGGTCTCCCATCGTAATAGGAGGCGAGGTGTGATGGTGAATAAAGGGAAAGGCTTGCGGCAGTAGGGGTGTCTGGAAAAAAGTTAATGATGGCGGTAGGATTGAGAAAAGTTAGGCTCTGATTACCGTATTAGTTGGTAACAAACCATGAATCTTTACATTCCATGAACAGGTGATATATACACCAGAATACAACAAACTATCCTCAAAATTAGGAAAGATATATTACAATTCAAATATACAAAATAATTACATTAATAATACCAAATATATTTTGTTAAATATATTGGTCTAATAGATTGTGGTATGGTTTTAGCCGTTTGATTCATTTGATGTGTTTCTAGGGTTTCTGATGTCATTGATGGTGCTTATTCTGCAGGATCAATTAGCATTACGATATGGTTGTTGTTTTGGTCGATTGTTAAAATTCAAACGTAGTTGAGATTTTGACATGATTTGTGGTATGGTTTTAGCCATTGGATTAACTTAAGGTTTAGGGTTTGTTGCAAGTCAGTGTTCAGCCTGCATTGTTTAGAAATTTTGAAAAATATTGTACGCATTACTGAGTGTTTCGTAACAAATATTTTAAAAGTTGTATGACCATTTTTAATATGATTTTTTTGGAACTTTTCTTAGTTCAATAGTCCACAATGAATCAGCAGGATAATTCCAAGTGGCATCATCATCTTGAAAAGTTCAAAGAACTCGTGGGTTGCATTATGGAGTTCCCTTCATCAGAAAATTATTCTAGAGTTTACAAAGATTTTTTGGGTAGTTGCATTCATCAACTAGAGTCTTTAAAGCTAATGACTCTTATTAATGATGATAATGAGACACTAAGATGGCCCCCGGAGTTCATTTGTCCAATATCCTAAAAAGTTATGCAAAACCCAGTAGTAATATTGTCTGGGGAGGTTAGTTTTTATGTTTTAATCATCTTATTTTTCTTTATTTGTCTTCTTATCACACAACTTTTGTGCAAACTTATGAGATGGAATCTATTTATAAATGGTTGCAAGAAAACAAAACTTGCCCCGTCACTAATATGGGAATTGGTGAAGCAAGTATGTTACCAAATGTACTCCAACAAGAGTTGATAATGATATAGTCTTCCAGAAACACGAAACATGGTTCGTTTGTAATCGTATAAAACGATGACACGAAAAGAAAGGAGAAATGAAGCAGAGAGAGAATTTTATTATCTCAGAGTGAATTATTACAATACAAGAAAAAGCAATCCTATATATTTATAAACATGTGCGGCACATATGTTATTTGGCGTATATTTTTGGAAACAAACATATACGTTCACCCCCCTCTTGTTGAAACGTTATATAAACGTTTACGAGCCAAGATCTAGTCACAAATCGATATGTTAACTCGTGTTCACTACGTTAGAGGATGATTACATTACATGATAAAGATACATTATGAGTCTAGAGAGAATCCGGCATGGTAACGGTACAGAAACATAAATATGGCACATATCTCTATGCACATTCACTAGGGAAGGCCTATTTATAGGCAGTCCTCCTCATTCGTTAACATCACTAACGAATAAGGCTTCCCATAGCGAATGACCTCCCATTCGCTAAACATCCTTAGCGAATGGGCATTACTTTAACGAATGAGCCTCCATTCGTTACACAGTAGTAACGAATGAGCTCTTACATTAACGAATATGTCTAGTCTTTAATGAATGAGGCCCATTCGCTAAACATCCTTATAGAGGCAAAACAACCCCTATCCTATTCGAACAGCTGCGGACACCAAATCCGTGCACTTACAGACTCCCCCTTGTCCGTAGCTGTCGAATGCTTTCCAATACTTTAGCATCCAATACTTTAGTCTTCAATACTTTAGCGACGAATACTTTAACATAGAATACGTTAACGACAAATACGTTAAAGTCGAATACTTTAACCGCTAATACTTTAACTGCATATCATCAGCCGTACATCCAACCTACCCCTTGACTGATGATTCTCAGGCTTGTGCAATCAGACAAAATATAACTCTTTGTAAGCAAACCAACAACTTGTAGCTACTCGTATCAGATCTCCCCCTCAAATCAGCATCTCCAGGTGATCATTCTGATCATCCAACTGGCATATGATATGGTTCGATCAAACGAATGAATGAGCAACAAATCATCGGCAATCTGTCGCACCGGTAAAACAAAAATGTCTTTACGTTTAACCTCGTCACACATCTTCACGAACAACCCAATCATTCCACATCTTTCACATCGGTCTTCACTCTCTTGATAACGTCTATCCCAAAATGTAACTCTTTGAAGCTCTTTGGCAACCAATACGCTTGGATGCACTAATGCTTTGGGCATATGATTCAGAGTTCCAACCTTCGTTAATCAAACCCGAACGATCATATTCTTCAATCAGATGACAAGACTCGTATATTCCTCAACAAGATTAACCCATTCAAGAATCGTCCCCTTCAACAGAAGCAATCCGTCGAATACTCGTAGCCAACATAGTCAGGATAAAAGTCCCTCAGAAAGAAGTAAACGGACAAACACTCGTATCCCACATAGTCAGGTTTCAATCTCGAACAAATCAATCACCGATCGAAGAACAAACACAGTCTTGAACTCGGTCAAACATAGCTTTGCAAACATGAATTACCACCCGAATTGCAGTAATTTTTCAAGAAACACTTGCGAAGGTAGAAAGATATCATTCGAATAAACTCATTGAAAGTTTTATCTCCCCATTTTCTTGACAAATTAGGCAAGGTCTTGAACAATTCTTCGAAAATCTTCAATAAACGTCTCGTTAACTTAATCGGTTACTCCCCCTCGGCCCATCGAAATGCGTGAAAAGTCGGCCAGAAAATAATATCACCAAAATTTGCCAGAAGAGTATCCCTCATATTTAAAATATCCCCGAAAAATTTCGTTTAAGAAAATTTTCCGAAAATACTCTTTTTTTTTTTTTAATCTCATACGTTATCCTAGTCTTCATTCGCTACAACAGTAGCACATTCGTCCAGCATCCATCCACATTCGTTACTCTTGAACGAATGGGTCTCATTCGTTAATCTCCATAACAAATGTCTTATACGTTAAACCACATTCGTTACATTTGAACGAATGGGTCTCATTCGTTAACTTATTAACGAATAGCCACATACGTTAAGGATCCTCATTCGTTATGTTGATCTTCATTCGTTAAGCCCGTTAATGAATGAGCTTACACATTAAAACCACTAACGAATGTCTACATACGTTAAACCCTCATTCGTATGAACAGTACACGAATGAGTTTTCATTCGTTAAATTCCAACGAATGTACTCATTCGTTAAGCCTCCGTAACGAATGAGTTTAAAATTAACGAATGGGTTGTTGGCAGTTACTGTAGACGCCGAAAAAACGCGAATCGCCGGAAAATTCTGTTATTTTGCCGGAAAATTCATATTTTCAAGCTGTAACAATGGCAGATTCTTCCAAACATCATAACAAACCACCAAATTACATCCGTATGCTCGGATTTTGATTAGGAACAAGAATTTAACAATCAATTCGTCATTGAAGCACTAAATCTGATCTAATTAGAATCAAACCATAAGTTGATCATCCATGGCGGATTCTTCAATTCATCATAATTAACCATCAGAATACGTTACGTAACTTTGGATTCACATCAGGAACACAATTATATAATCAGATTCATCATTCAATCAATTAATTAGATTCAAATCCGATTAAAACCCGATGAACACGAAGAACACGAACTGTTGCGTATCACGAGCAACCTCTGGCTCTGATACCAATTGTTGAAACGTTATATAAACGTTTACGAGCCAAGATCTAGTCACAAATCGATACGTTAACTCGTGTTCAATACGTTAGAGGATGAATACATCACATGATGAAGATACATTATGAGTCTAGAGAGAATCTGGCATGGTAACGGTACAGAAACATAAATATGAATCATCGAAATAGCATTACGAACTTGATGAACTCATCAATTTCATCAAAAATATACTGAATCGATATTAATTTTAATCTGAAACTTCAAAGCTTTATCCATGGTCATCAATGGCAGATCCCAATCCATCTACCAATTAACCCTCAACACATTACTTAGTTTCAGATTTTGATCAGGAACCAGATTATATCTTCAGTTTCATGATTCATCCACGAAATCATTCCAAATCCGATAAATCTCGATGAACACAAACTGGTACGTATCACGAGCAACTGCCTGCTCTGATACCAACTGAGAATAAATTATACGAACGTTTTACGAGGCTAGGAACTAGTCACAAATCGATACGTTAAGCTTGTGTTCATACATTAATGGAGGATAAGTTACAGAGAGAATCCGGCATGGTAACATTACAATGGATAAATATGGCACAGATCTCTATGCACATTCACTAGGGAAGGCCTATTTATAGGCAGTCCTCCTCATTCGTTAACATCACTAACGAATAAGGCTTCCCATAGCGAATGACCTCCCATTCGCTAAACATCCTTAGAGAATGGGCATTACTTTAACGAATGAGCCTCCATTCGTTACACAGTGGTAACAAATGAGCTCTTACATTAACGAATATGTCTAGTCTTTAATGAATGAGGCCCATTCGCTAAACATCCTTAGCGAATGTGCCTTTATACATTAATATAAAGACTAAACAACCCTTATCCTATTCGAACAGCTGCAGACACCAAATCTGTGCACTTACAGACTCCCCATTTTTCGTAGCTGTCGAATGCTTTCTAATATTTTAGCATCCAATACTTTAACGACGAATACGTTAAAGTCGAATACTTTAACCGCTAATTATTTAACTGCATATCATTAGCCGTACATCCAACCTCCCCCTTGACTGATGATTCTCGGGCTTGTGCGAACAGACAAAATATAACTCTTTTTAAGCAAACCAACAACTTGTAGCTACTCGTATCAGATCTCCCCCTCAAATAAGTATCTCCAGGTGATCATTCCGATCATCCAACTGACATATGATATGGTTCGATCAAACGAATCAATTTGCAGCAAGTCATCGGCTATCTGTCGTGCCGGTAAAGTAAAAATGTCTTTACGTTTAACCTCGTCACACATCTTCATGAACAACCTGATCATTCCACATCTTTCACATCGGTCTTCACCCTCTCGATAACGTCTATCCCAAATTATCACTCTTTGAAGCTCTTCGGCAACCAATACGCTTGGATGCACTAATGCTTTGGGCATATGATTCAGAGTTCCAACCTTTATTAATCAACACCGAACAATCACATTCTTCAATCAGATGACAAGACTCATATATTCCTCAACAAGATTAACCCATTCAAAAATTGTCCCCTTCAACAGAAGCAATCCGCCGAATACTCGTAGCCAACATTGTCAGGATCAAAGTCCCTCAGAAAGAAGTAAACGGACAGACATTCGTATCCCACATAGTCAGGTTTCAATCTCGAACAAATCAATCACCAATCGAAGAACAAACACAGTCTTGAACTCGGTCAAACATAGCTTTGCAAACATGAATTACCACCCGAATTGCAGTAATTTTTCAAGAAATCCTTGCGAAGGTAGGAAGATAACGATCGAATAAGCTCTTTGAAAGTTTTTATCTTCCCCTTTTTTTGACAAATTAGGCAAGGTCTTGAACAATTCTTCGAAAATCTTCAAGAAAATTCTCGTTAACTTAATCGGTTACTCCCCCTCGGCCCATCGAAATGCGTGAAAAGTCGGCCGGAAAATATATCACCAAAATTTGCTAGAAGAGTATCCCGCATATTTAGAATATCCCCAAAAAATTTCGTTTAAGAAAATTTTCCGAATCTCATACGTTATCCTGGTCTTCAATCGCTACAACAGTAGCACATTCATTAAACATCCGTCCACATTCGTTACTTCTTGAACAAATGGTTCTCATTCGTGAACCCTATAACGAATGACTTATACTTTAAACTCACATTCGTTACCCTTGAACGAATGGCTTATACGTTAAATCACATTCGTTAAATTCTTAGCGAATGTTTCATTAGCGAATGTCTCATACGTTAAATCCCTCACATTCGTATGAACAGTACATGAATATGATCTCATTCGCATGAACAGTTAACGAATGGTCTCCTTACGAATGAAGCTCTTCACATTCGTTAACCCTTTAACGAATGAGCTCATTCGTTAATCTCCCGTAACGAATGAGTTTTAAATTAACGAAAGAGCTGTTGGAGCAGTTACTGTAGCCCCCTCGCCGGAAAATACACTCATCGGAAAAACGATTTCCATGGCCGGAAAACGCAAATCTTCATTTAAACTTCAAATTAACATCTCAGATTCATCATGAATCATCGAAATAGCATTCCGAACTTGATGAACTCATCAATTTGTGACATTTGAACCAAAACAAGGTACACCTCAGTACGTAATTACCGATTAGGCAAATAAACGCATTTTGCGTAACAAACGAACGATTAACCGAACGGGTCGGGTTATGACCCAGATATCTCGGGGGGGCATTTATAGGTGATATACGATCTATACAAGCTAAAATATTAGAAATATGGTCTTAGTTTGATAGCAAACAAGTTAAACGAAAACATGCTCGTTTAACCACCCGCTATAGATTTAAACGCGAAAGATAATTACAAACCAAGCATTGTATCATCCGTTAAGCCGAAAAAGACTTACCAAACACTTATTTGAAATGTTTAAAGTGATCCGTGAAAATATTTTTTATTTTTACAAACATATAGTATGTTTTTATAATTTTACACAAAACTAGCCGAAAAACACTCGTTTTCGTGCTGTTTAACGCACCCAATAAGTTTTTCGCGCCAAAAACCTAACCCGAACTAAATTTGGACCGGGCTTTTCGTGTTTGGGCTGGAGAAACCAGATCATTGGGCCAAAACAGCCCATAGGGGGCCCATAAGGAATCCCGGCCGCAGCCGCCACCCTCCCTCTTTGTTATCTTTCACATTTAAACTAGATTCAATCCATTTTTAACATCATTTATTGAAAATTCTGGACACACCTTCTTCAACAGCCAAAAACTCAAGAAACCCTAAGGTAAACAACTTAAATAAGCTACTTTTACACTTGTTTAAACTTGTTTAATACCATAAAAACATGTCTTGGTTACTAAAAATCATTCCTAACCGTGTAAAAATCCTAAAAATGGTCCATAAACATGTTTTGATCATCAACACGGTAAGGAACCTGTTTTGATAGTTTTTTTTGGCCATGAACACGGATGAAAGGGTTGAAACGGCGTTTTTACGGTTCAAAAGTTCGTTTTTGTGCACTAGCCGAAACCCTAACTTAAGGGCTGTTATGTTGATGAAATATTGCTTGGTTTGTGATATAGGACTTGTACCTAGCTTTCTTAGAAGCACAAGTAGGGATGGCAACGGGGCGGTTTCGGGGAGGGGAATGCCAATCCCATACCCGCCCCGGTTTATAAAACACATTACCAAAACCGTCTAAAAACCCGCGGGGACTAAACGGGGAATCCCCATCGGGGATTCGGGGAAAACCGCGGGTATTCGGGGAACCCGTCTAGCATAAATGGTTTTTAAACGGGCTAAATTCCCCGTGGGGATCCCCATTTAACCGTCGGGTTCACCGTTTAAAACCCGATTGTAAGAAAATGATACAAAATTACAATACAATATTAATACACAAAAAGTTCAATATCCAAACACATTACACATACAAAAGACATTATTAATACATAAAAATGTTTATTTCTCCCATCACAACGGAAATTAACTTCATGATTGATCCTTCTTACACGTCCATACCGCACCCATTCAACCATTCAAACACTTGTCACGCCGGATTGCTATGATAATCAAACATTAACATATTAATTGGAAACTATATAAGAATCAATGTTAAACCATATTAAAATGTAAACGATAAACCATATATATATGTATTACCTCAATACCATCGTCACAATCATATTCAATAGTTTGGCAATATGCCTCGGATTCTTCTGAACAAGTTGCTATATTCATATCACAAAAGTCAAAAGTTTATATAGTAGCTAAGTTAAAAATAAAAAATAAAATGTTTGTTTACCTTTAATTTCATTCAACAACCAACTTTGGGCGCACATTAACGCTTCCAATGTTTTTGGATGAAGACGGCTACGATGTGGACTTACCAATCTACCACTTGTACTAAAAGCGGACTCGGAAGCAACGGTAGATATTGGAATCGCCAATATATCTCGAGCAATCTTTTGCAACCTTGGGTACTTGACACCATTTGTTTTCCACCAAGCTAAAAGGTCAAATTTAGAAATGCATATATCATTTCTAAATAAATAATAAATAATATATTATATATAAATATAAAAATTATATTTAATTAAACGGGTTTTAAACGGGTATACGGGGCGGGTATACGGGGCGGGTACAGGCTATACCATACCCGCCCCGAACCCGATTAACTTAAACGGGGAAACCCCGAACCCGGACCCGTCCCCGATTAAGTGTCCCCGAACCCACCCCGTTCGGGGCGGGTTTCGGTTTTCCCCATCGGGTTTGGTTTTTTTTGCCATCCCTAAGCACAAGAACCTGAAAACTTGATTAAAAGGTCGGAAACGAGCCAAACCCGCTAAGGTAATGCCGAAACACTCGCTTACGGGCTATTTAGGTTAAGGTTGTGATGTGCATATTGTTAGGACTTGAAATTTTTCAGGAACATTAGGGACCATGTCAATGAGTCCCTGTTCAAATTTGGTAATTTTTCGACCATCCGAGAATATTTGGCAAATTTATTACCGAATTAGGATGTTTATTTGGGAAAATAGCTAAAATACTTCAAAAATTATGAAAATTTTCTGGGAACTCATATTTGATGTATTATGATCACATATGAATTTTGGGATCATTTGGAGAAGTTTAAAGGTGTTTTGTTTATTTGCGTTCGTGTGAATTTTTATAGCCAAATTTGGGCCGAAAAGAATAACGCACGAACTTTTTACATTCTGGAATTGATACAAGTTGATTTGGGACATGATTTGAGCATTCAGGAATTTTTGTGGAATTTTTGGAAATTGTTTGGGATAAACGGACGATTTTCGGGCGAAATATAGCTGATAAAATGAATTTTTATAAATTAATAAATCAGTAAATAATTCCAGAAATATTTTTATAAAAATCTACATATTTTAATTGTTGGTGCATGATGTCAGTAGTTCAGTGTCTAGTGTCTGTAATCGCGTTTGTAATGTTTTATGTTTTGTATAAGCGAAGTTGCTAACAAGTTCGCTGATATGGGCGAACTTGTTAGTCAAGCGAAGTTAGTGACAACTTCGCCTGAACATGCCAGGCGAAGTTGTCGTGATTATATAAGCCATCTGTTACGGCTTATTAATCATTCATTCAGTTTTCCAGTTTTCGTGTATTCGAGAGAGAGAGAGTCTGTAATCAAGTGATCTTCGTATAAGGTGTTTAAGGTTGGTATACAACGTGTTTGATTATCGTGTGTTAATCGTATTGTTTTCTATACTCGTAACGTCTAACGTAGGGATTCCGCACCTGCGTAGTGCGTGATATCTCGTGTAGATCCGGCTGGGAACCTACATTAATTGATAAGTGGCTAAATTTTCATAATTTAATGATTAACGGTTAATTAATTATGCTAATTTGAATATTAAATAAATTCAGTTTTTATAACAACCTGCAAGTTCGCGTCTAACGAACCTTCGGGAATATCAAAACACCAAGAGTGATCAAAAATCATATTTTTTGATTAATTAAGTAAAAAGGAACTTTTCTATGAGAAACCTGGACAATCCGGGTGGATTGTGCGCGTTTCTTCTCAAATCAAACTAAATAAACGGAAACGGGCCCCGTGGCTAATCCGGGACCCCAGTATGTGATCCTTCTTTATAACTTAATCATTTTATTAACCAATACATTTACCCAAGCTTATTTTCCCATAACTATTTTCTGAACGCGTAAACGAGCAACTTGGCCCAGCTGGGAAAACGGGAATCTGAGCCAAGTTCGGTTTTAAGTATTAGACATTGAACAACATCACAACCTAAGCCTATTGCCACTTTCTGGGCATTCCAACTATACCCATATTAGTTATACAGCCCAGTTTAGTATTGAGATTATAATAATATTAAAGTATTAATATTATTATAATATTGATTATAGGAACTACTGATAGCGGACCGAACAAACCACGAGCCGATACAGTTCTGAATATCTACTAAACCATGAGTTTCATGACCCCACTTTTAAACTGTTTTACGAACTTTTGGGGTGAAAAGCATGTTTGATTATATCTGTATACTTATCTGAAACATGTGATGATGTGAATTATCTAAGTGCTAATACACGAAAGTCCCCACGATCACAGTGATTAACTTCGAGCCGGTAGCTTGTGAATAGTACTATTGGTTTGACAAACCCAAACGGAGCCGGCACGGTTTGCCGAGACACCAAAACCGTTTGCACATGACCATAAATTTTACGAACCAGCTATGTAGTGTTAGACATAGCTACCGGGGCATGTTGTGGGCGGAAAGGGGCCACAGTGGTTGATTGAGCGTGAGAAATGGAGGCACGCAGCACGAACAGTCCAGGCTTCACTGTAGCTTAGCATAATTACATCACATACATCATTTACATACATACATACTTACTTCATGATTACAACTGTTGACTTGTGAATACTCATTACTGTTTTCATGAAACTCGTGAAACTCACCAACTCTAGTAGTTGACCCATTTTAAACTGTTTTTCAGGTGTACCTAAATCGGAATGATTGGGTGATCTGTCACTTGCCTGAAGTGTGTGGTTGATGCTACGTGAATAGAAGTAAGGGCAATAGTAGTAAGAATGTATAGTTAACGAACTAGTTTTGTTTGTGTCGCCTAGATTGTAAAACAATGATAGAACAAAGAAATGTAATATATTGTAAATTAGTTTGTAATGTTTCTTTATAAACAATGTGTTGATATCAGAGGTGTCTGTTACATTCCCGTTTTACGCTTCCGCATTGTGCTAGTCGGGGTGTGACACAATTTCATCAAAAATATACTGAATCGATGTTAATTTTAATCTGAAACTTCAAAGCTTTATCCATGGTCATCAATGGCAGATCCCAATCCATCTACCAATTAATCATCACAATCCATTACTTAGTTTCAGATTTTGATCTTAGTTTCATGATTCATCCACGAAATCATTCCAAATCCGATAAATCTCGATGAACACAAACTGGTACGTATCACGAGCAACTGCCTGCTCTGATACCAACTGAGAATACGTTATACGAGCCAAGATCTAGTCGCAAATCGATACGTTAGGTCGTGTTCATTCAATACGTTAATGGAGATCAATACATTAAGCCTGGTGAGAATCCGGCAGCATAACGTTACAGAGGATAAATAGGGCACAGATCTCTCTGCACATTCACTAGGGAATGCCTATTTATAGGCAGTCCTCCTCATTCGTTAACATCACTAACGAATAAGGCTTCCCATAGCGAATGACCTCCCATTCGCTAAACATCCTTAGCGAATGGGTATTACTTTAGCGAATGTGCCTTTATACATTAATATAAAGACTAAAAAACCCCTATCCTATTCGAACAGCTGCAGACACCAAATCCGTGCATTTACAGACTCCCCCTCGTCTCGAGCTCTTTATCATACTTTAGCGTTGAAACATCTTTGTCTTCCAATCAACGCAGCTATGAATCTTGTATGCGTAACAGACACGAACAACCCTCTGAAACTGCATTGCAAGATCATAATCCTTTACATTAGCGAATCTGATCTGACTTGTGAATAATGCGTCGTTGTCAGAATTAGATAGATTGACCAGCCACATCGGATCAATTACACGTAACGTCTTCGTGCGTGAACCCTGGCCATAAACAATAACCGTTTCAACTGTACGATTATCATAATACCAATAATTAAATGAGGTGAAGAGACTCTGAGGGAATATCTTCATCGGAACCCTCTTCATCGTCTTCGGCGGCTTCACTATTAAGATTAACTTCCTCCATCCCTTGCGTGCATCTATCTCGTCAATATATTTGTGTGTCGGCACCTAAGGCTGGAAGAATTTGAAACCAAAGCGGGTTTCATGCAATAACTGCCAATAGAACCAGCTAGCCCATTTATCATCTCCACGATTAACAAACGGACGATTAGCTAAGGTTCGTACATCCCATCGAGGCATAGATAAAATTTCGTGTGGGCGTTTGAAATAATAAATACCGTGCTCCCACTTAACGATATATACTTTAAGCATTCTCATTCGTTAAATGTTTAAACGAATGTCTTCCATTCGTTATGCACAACGGAAACGAATGTCTATATAGCGAATGAGATAACTCATTCGTTATATTTAAATAACGAATGGCTTTACATTCGTTAAACATGTTAACGAATCACCAAACCTCCTTAACGAATGAGAAAAATAATTTCTCATTAAGGAATTAAATAATCCTTATAAACCAAATTAGGGTTTTCAAATGAATTAAATTAATCAATTAAATCCAAATTAGGTTTTAATTGTATACATTAAAATTCCTGATCAACAAGTATCGGTACTGATTAACTTAAACGGATTTTTACGTTAAAACATCAATTGTTACCAATTGAAAATACGTTAAACACGATTTAACTTAAAACTTTTGGGGATAAATCTTTTTCTTTTTCTTTTGAATTTATTCGCTAGCTTGGTAAATCGAAACTAAAGCAGAATTGAAAAGAAAGAAAAATCTTTTTGAATTTTCGAAAATTTTCAAATAACAAATAACGAAAAACATTAAACGACTAAACTATTAAAGCAATACATATTTTTGTGAGTTGAGCAGGGAATCATGTTGACGAAAATGTCAGTAAGTAACACTTCAATTTCAATGGTTATTATACACGTAACCCAACGATGATTGCAGATATAATTGTCCTTTTAAACTTTTCACAGACTTGTCGGAAACTTTACGATATGCTTTAATTTGGTTCAATTAGGCACAAAACCATATGTGGACCCCATCAATCAGATATAACATTTCTATCTCTTATACAGTGAATATCACATGTACGTTTTTTCTTTTTGATTTTCCAAATTTTCCAAATTTTGATTAAAAAGAAAATAAAGCAGAAGGTTAAAATTTTCTCTTAAGGTCGGTATGACTACACGCAAATAAGGTTCCATTTTAACAAAATAAAACGATAAAAATAAGCTGAAATTACATAAAATCTTAACTCTCAATTCGGATAATACCGTATTATCGCGCGGAAAAAGTCCAAGATTTTATACGAAACACCAAGTAAAATAAAGCAGAATACCCAAATATTAACCCTCAGGTCGGATAATCTTATCACGCAGAAGAGGATCCAATATTTGAATAAAAATAAAGTTGAATTTCCTTGCAAAATAAAATAAAAACAAAGCAGAATTTTCTTCAAAAATGAAAGCATGCACACACAGTAATTATTTTGACTTTTGACTTTTCTTTAAATCAGATATAGTATCAATCTTTCAAGATGTACTTCCACTAGGTTCGGCATTCATTATCTTTATATCTTATCAGTTCCTATATAGTCTGTCAAGCCTATCTTTGCATATCATATTGCTGGCCTTACGGTAATTTTTAATCTAGTTTATCCATGTACTAGATCAATCCCCTCAATGTACTATCATTTTCCTTTTTTGCTTCAAAACTCAATTTTGAGGAGCATTTATCAATGTTTTTGGATTTTTCAATATTTGAATGTTTTTGGAGTTTATAGAATTTTTCTGTACAAACGAAAACACAATATTTTTGTATTTTTCTATTTTCTCCCCCTAAAAACAGTAAAAATTGAAATAACATAAAAAAATGATCTAACCAAGCTTTTGAATTTCTGTGAAAGATTATAAACCGTTTATACCAAGCAAGTATTGAAAACGCGTTTTGTCAAAAGCTTTGGTATAAAGGTCAGCCTTTTGAAACTCCGTATGAATTTTATCAATTGATATTAATTTCTTTTCATAGCAATCACGTATAAAGTGATAACGGATTTCAATATGTTTTGTTTTTGAATGTTGAACCGGATTTTTGGTGATAGAGATTGCAGCAGAATTATCAATAAAAATAGGAGTAGTAAGAAACTTCAAACCATAATCTCGCAAATGTTGCTGGATCCAGAGAACCTGTGAACAGCAACTCGAGGCTGCCACATACTCCGCTTCGGCTGTTGAAGTTGAGACCATTGTCTGCTTCTTACACTGCCATGAAACAAGCCGGTTTCCTAAGAATTGACATCCCGCCATTTTCAATTTGAAATTGATCTTGCAACCTCCATAGTCCGAGTCCGTAAAGGCGGTGAGACCGAACTTATCGTCTTTGGGGTACCATAACCCGATGTCTGGAGTTCCCCTCAGATAATGTAAGATACGCCTTACTGCCGCCAGGTGAGTCACTCGGGGACTCGATTGAAAACTAGCGCACAAACAGACAGCAAACATAATGTCCGATCGAGAAGCAGTCAAATACATGAGTGATCCAATCATAGCTCGATATAGGGTCGGATCTACGGTATCCTCCAATTCATCCGGTGAAAAATTGTGACCCACGAGAAGAGGAGTAAAGGAAATTTTGCCATCGGATATCTTGAATCGGCTCAAGACATCGTTCATATATTTTGTCTAATGGATAAAGATCCCAGCGTCAGACTGGTGAACTTGCAAACCCATAAAGAAACTCATTTCTCCCATCGAACTCATCTCGAATTTTGTCTGCATCGTTTTCTCGAATTCTTTGCATAAACTATCGTTTGTCGAACCAAAAATAATATCGTCCACGTAAATTTGGACGAGGAGCAGATCATCACCCATATTCTTGTAAAATAACGTACAATCCGCAGTTCCCCTCTTGAATCCACTTTCAATCAGATGGTCAGCCAACGTGCTGTACCAGGCTCTCGGGGCCTGATGCAAACCATACAGAGCTTTGTTTAAACGGTAAACACGCTCAGGAAAGTCTGGATCCTCGAAGCCAGGAGGCTGTTTCACGTACACTTCTTCATGAATTACTCCGTTCAAGAATGCCTATTTCACATCCATTTGATAAATTTTGAAGTTTTTGTAGGTTGCATAGGCAAGAAAGATTCGTATAGCCTCTAGTCGTGCCACCGGAGCATACACTTCTGTATAATCTATGCCTTCCTGTTGATTGTAACCAAGAACGACCAATCGCGCCTTATTTCGCACGATAACCTCACGGTCGTCCTTCTTGCACTTAAAAACCCATTTTGTAGGAATCGTCTTTTTAACGCGATCGGGTTTGTCGATTAAGTCCCATACACCCAGTCTAACAAACTGTTGCAGCTCCTCCTGCATAGCTTCAACCCATGATGGTTCCTTGAGTGCCATTGCGACACTTTTCGGTTCTATCTGTGATAGAAAGCAGGTGTATTGTGCGATACTAAGAATACCCGAAGAGTGCAAATTCGCATAAGCACAAACAATAGAATCCTCAGTAGGAGATACATTATGATCAGATTAATCATCACATATGTTAGCCAATTGGTGCCTTGTGCGAACCCCGTCGTTCACATCACCAATTATCTGATCCTGTGGATGTTGCGAATGAATCCGTAAAGTAGGATTCGCAGGAACAGATACATTATCTCTCAAATTGGTGATATTCTCCGCCGTAGTGTCTAAAGAGACAGATGATGAATCATCACTGATTAGAATAGGCTCGGTAGTCTCTTGAACTTCATCTACCATTACAAATGATGAATCAACAAACTCAGCATCATCGGAAAATTTAGAAACATCGTTTGACATTTCAGATACATTAGGAGAGTCACTTGCATCAACCGAGGAAAACCTTGGACTTGGAAGACATTGGTCCTCCAAATACGATCTAACGAGATCTTCAGGTATGTCATTAACTGTTGATGTAAATGAATTAAATAATCGATTGTAGTCGAACATCCAATCGGGTCCTGTACCAGTTGGTGGAGTCGTATAACTTTGACAATCAACGTGATACCATTCCTCCACGCAACCAGAAGAAAGATTGAAAATCCGCTTCTTCGGAGAGTTATAACCCAAGAAATAACCCTCAAAAGCTTTCTCATCGAACTTTCCAACGTCTTTCTTCAACACAGTACATGGACACCCAAATGGTTCCAAATACTTTAAGTTCGGCTTACAATTATGTAGAAACTCGTAACTAGTCTTCTTGAGCTTCTTTACCGTTAGTACGCGATTCAATGTGTAGCAAGCGGTATTCACAGCTTCGTTCCAGAATTGAACAGGTAGCTTTGAATCAGCCAGCATTGTACGTGCAGCTTCAATCAGCGTACGGTTCTTTCGTTCAGACACCACATTCTGTTGAGGAACATAAGGTGCACTGAATTCCCGATGAATTCCTTTCTGTATATAGAAGAAATCCAATACTTTATTCCTGAACTCAGTTCCATTGTCACTACGAATTCGTCTCACTTTCAGTTTGTAAAGTGATTCGATCTTTGTAATAAGGTTATGAATTAGCATAGGAGTTTGATCTTTCGAGCCCATAAATAACACTCACGAGTAACGAGAGAAATCATCTGTCACAACCAAACAATAAAAATCTCCAGCAGTGCTAGCACGGTTCACTAGACCAAAGAGATCCATATGAAGTCGTTACAGAGGAGTAACGATATCGTTTAGTGATTTGGTTGGGTGTGATTTCTTCATTTGTTTCCCCTTCTTGCATGCGACGCAATGATCATTAAATTTGAAGTTCTTGAGGGACACTTCATTCACTAAATCATTTGTCATCAAAAAGTTCATTTTTCTTAAGTGAATGTGTCCCATGCGTCTATGCCAAAGAATAGAATCTTTCTCCGTTGTTTTAGACACGAAGCAAGTAGATGAGGGCAAAACTTTGACATCGTAACTCATGTCAAGTACATAAATATCATTTGATCGAGGTGATCGCATGACAACCATGTCTTCTGGAATTATGTATCCCGGTTGAAGAATAACAAATCTGTGAAACACTCAACAGATTGTGATCCACCTTTTCACAATAATTAACCTTTTCAAAAGTTATTCTACCGTTTGAAACTTCCCCTTCTTTTGTAATCATTCCTCCTTGATTACCAGAAAATGCCACATAACCCCCTTGAATATCTTTAATGTTGTTCAGAAGGTCTAGGTTGCCGGTTATATGCCGAGAACATCCGCTATCCAATATCCATTTTTGACTTGATACGGACCTAGATGTACCCTGCACAAACAAGTAAAATGATTAGTTCAAAAAGGCAGCCCAAGCCTTAGTCTTGGGCTCTTCCTTTGAAACTTTTGGAGAACTTAATAATTTAACACACGTATTCGGTACTTGAGAATAAGTGGCAGTTTTCTTAGTTTTCTTCTTAAGATAACCATCACGGATTCTTTCCGAATCTGTGTTTGAACAGATGGGTTGAGCACGATCAACACATGTGTTCAATACATTAAGTGCATCAACCCGAATTACTTTCCTCGGATTGATGTTTGAATACATTATCATAGAATCATCAACTTGATTTTTCTTTGTGTTTGAAAAAGATTTAGTCTTGCAAGTTTAATAATCTTTGATATTGTCGATCTTTGCTTTGCATCGTCTTGAAACGTGACCCGGTTAACCACACTTGAAACACAGTCGAGAGGCTAAACTTTGTTGTGATGATGTATCGGTTGGTTGTGATATCAAAGTTTTAAGATCATCAGATTTAGGTGTCTCAAAAGTGGCCTTCTTCGATGACTCATGTTTTAAACCCTTCTTCGTTTTGTAAAATTCAAGATTTGTCAAATTTGATGAATTTTCCAAACCTGACGATTTTATGAATTTTATAGGTTTGAAAACATTTGTTTTTTGTTTTTGAACATTACTAGTTTTTGATTGAAAGAATTTCTTCTCAAGTTCAGTCATTTTAGTAGTTTCATCTTGAAATACACTTTCAATCAATTCTGGTTTAAGAAGATTCAATGGAACTTCTTTGTCTGAGAACACTTTTGAGAGACCTTTTAATTTAAATACTTTTTCAGTTGAAGGTTTCAGTGGAGGATTAATGAATCGCATTAATTCCTCATTAGACACTGAAAGCTTGTCTGTGGAAGTTACATTAACATGTTCCTTTGGAATTAATTTAGGAATATCCTTAGGAACACGTGTATTGTTTGAAGAAACACTTGAGGATTTTGCACCATAAACAGCTTTTTCAAAATCTTCTGGTTCACACAGAATGTGATTGTCAATTGGAATGTCCTTATTTTTAACAATCACATTTGTTTCAGTCAGCTCCTCGATTGAACCGTCCATTTCATTTTTGGTAAACACCTTTTTGCTTTCAATATTAATTGGTTCACGAGTCGGTTCAAATGAATCAACATTTTCAGGTTTATCAGTAGGCATATTTAAAGAATTTTCTGCCTTAGAAATGCTACTGTAATCCTGATTAAATGGAGGAGGAATTTCGACGTATCCCAAACCTGCTTTTCCGTTCTTTTTATGTGAATGATTAACCTCGATTATTTCATTCAACAGAAAAGAAGAATCTCTAAATTTACTAAATTTATGATTTAATTTCATTTTTTCTTGTTCGAGATTGGAAATGCAAGTACGAAGACGAAGAATCTCCTTTAAATGTTGATCCACTTCAATAATTTTACAATAAACCTTTGCTTTAAGATCATGATTACTATATGATAATTTCTGAATTTTCAGATTAGCTTGCTCAAGCAATTTTGTCTTTTGCTTATAACATTCCTTGATCGTAAAGTAATCATTAGTAAATGTATTGTTTTGAGTTAATGCTGTTTCAAGTTTGGCTTTTAACACAGCACACTCAGAACAATCCACCATTATTGATGCAGGTTCATTTACATTAATTTGAGGTATAGGACCTACCTCATCAATCTTAGCCATGCAGGCATAAGATTCAGTTTTCTCAGGAGTTGATTCTGGTTGAGATGACAGAGATTGATCACTGTCAGTCTCCGAGTCAGATGAATCACTACTCTCCAATACATTATCGCTACTGGCATCCTCAAAATTCTTCACAGGCTCAACGATAGCAACGTTTGCCTGGTTTCCCAATAAATGCTGAGACCAATCAACTCCGTCATTTACCAATAAAGCTTGAGTAACGGGAGATTTGTCTTGATCACCAGAGCCAGTAGTGTTACTTTTATCTCCTCCAGATGAAGACTTTGTAGAAGAACGGTCAGAATTGTGTGAGCCAGAATAATCTTTCCTCGGCTTGTCACACTCTTTGGCAAAGTGGCCAAATTCACTACAATTATAACACTTGACTTTTAACTTATCAAACCCAACCCTTTTGTTCAACGTGGGAAGATCTTTTCCCGTTCGTTGCATGAATCTTTTAACCTTTCGAACAATCATGGCCATGTTCCACTTCAAATCCATAAGCTCAAGATCATCTGGGTCGATTTAATCGTAGTCCTCATCTGTGAGATCGCTCGTAGTAATCTTACTTCCCACCAGTTGTTCATATGAAGTCATGAACGCACATACAAAAGCGAACTGTTGTTCAACTTCTTGTAAATTAACCTTGGATAAGCTTGATGTATGAGCATTTGAGTTGCCAGTTGCACCACTCGCCATGAAACATACATTATGGGGACTGTTTACGTGAATGAGCTCTTACATTAGCGAACATGTCTAGTCTTTAACGAATGAGGCCCATTCGCTAAACATCCTTAGCAAATGTGCCTTTACATTAATATAAAGACTAAACAACCCCTATCCTATTCGAACAGCTGCGGACACCAAATCCGTGCACTTACACCTCTCAACTGGGAGGTTGAGAATACCTGAACTTGCATAGAAGCTCGTGAAAATGAGGTCCTGGTAAGCTCTTTGTAAAAATATCAGCAAGTTGATCTTTCGTGTTTGTATGTACTAAAGTCACGAGGCCTTCTTGTAACTCCTCACGAACAAAATGACAAATCAATTTCAATGTGCTTAGTCTAGTCAAGAATGACAAGATTCTGCACAATATAGATTGCAGCATGACTGTCACATTTAAGGGTGACAGAAGTAATGTTAGGAACATGAGTAATGTTAGGAACATTGAACTCCGAGAGAAATCTTGTCAACCATGCAAGTTCAGCAGTCACGTGTCGAAGAGATCAGTATTCGGCTTCAGCAGAGCTCTGATACCATGTAATCGTATAGAACGATGACACGAAAAGAAATGAAAAATGAAATAGAGAGAATTTTATTATCTCATAATGAATTCTTATATTACAAGAAAAATCAATCCTCTATATAGTGTGTAACATACACGCCACATAATATATGTGGCGTATATGGTTGGAAACAAGCATATACATTCACACCGTTTAAGTACTCCCTCACCAAAGAGAATCTGAAACAAGAGGAAAAGTATAAACTCTCACTGTTGTTAGGCAACGTTTAATCGACCGACAAATCTGCTCCTCGGGCGAGAGCTGCGGAAATGCTTAAAGCTTTAACAAAGTTTAGAAAGTCTTATCAAATCTATCTGGGATCACATGAAACATTTCTAGAAACAATTCTTAAGGGTTCATTTTAAAAGAGTAGCATGCATTAAGTTTCGAGGAGGATCTTTTCCACCCTGTTTTACATTTAGCAATGCACAAGCCCAACAGGCATGCATTGGGCGAGTCTGTACCCTTGATTGTCAATTTACTTAATGGTCTAGTTACTGCCAAATCATAAGATCTCATAAGCATTGGCGTCTGACCATGCTTTCATCAGTTCAGTCAAACCAAGAACTGTTTGGGAAACTTGGAGTGGTCAAAGGGTTAATTGGCATCTTAAAGAGGAAAGATGTAAAGTTAATAAAAGATGCCATGAAGGGTTTGTTACGTCTTGCTTAGACACAATCTAATGTTTAAATTTTCATTGACGAGGGTGGAGCTGAGCTGTATGCTAAACATATGTCTAAAGGGACATTACAGTTGATGATGAATGAAGCAAGCATATGATTGTTGAGTTGATCAAGACTGCTAAAGGAAGCACCAGTTGGAGAGCTAATGATAGCATACAAGTTATTTAAACCTTGCTAAGAAATAAATAGTGTGCTTCTAAGGAAAAGCCTCTTTGCCTTCAGATTCTGGAGGATCTTTGCATACATGATTTGGAGTCCTTTACATTCGTGAGAGTAGACAGTGAACTTCGAGGTTGCATTAATGAGCTTTCTTGGTATAAAAGTTCATATCTCAGGGTAAAAGCCCTTGAATTGAGAGATGGAATTTTGTCTACATAAGTTGTGTTGACTTTGTGTTCTGATGATAATATGTTGTATTAGTGTCTACCACTAGATATGACTTATATATGTGTGGCATGGTTATCTATCGTTATCTATCTACCACTAGATATAATTATGAAAATCTGAACAATTTTGACCTTTACATGAGCTTTATCTTTACCTATCTACCACTGAATATGTATTAGGGCTGTTCATTTTGTATTAACCGGATCAACCCGGCGTAAACCCTATCTGACCTGAGAATTGAAAATTCAGAAAAACGGAGACTGGGTACCGGGCCTCTGATGCTCCATTCGGTTTATCCTGGTCTCGGTTCTGGTAAGTCGGTTTTCGGGTACCAAGACTGAATTTAAAGCATGGAAGGGAATTGAAGTAACCCGTCGGAAAATTCTGGCCAAAAGAAGCAGCAGCGTAGTAGAGACGTTTAACATCTTAATTCGTTGCACTAGATCGACGCTAGATGAAAAGAAAATAGTGAAAACTAACATGCCGGAGCTTATTCCGGCAATCTACATTCATGTTTGCAACAGGTGGTTTGGAATTAATGAGAAAGAGGGCCATATGGGTTTTCACACCATCTACTAAAGTAAAAAGTAAAGTAATAGTCCTAGGACACTGACAACACTTAAAGGTAAAAAAGTAAAGTAATAGTCCTAGAACAATGACTACACATAAAGAGTGTCAGAGCTTTTCACGTGTATTTGATGTTTTTTTATTTATTTGTTAAAAGAATTATAATATAAAAATATATACCTTTTCAGATCAAAAGGTTCAAAACCCAAGCCAAAAAACTTTTAGAGTTTGTACATTATGCTAAAAGAGTTGTATCTTGTGTGGTACTTTGAATATACGTTAACCTATATGTGTTTATATAAAATACTAGTTAGGGTTTTCTTATTAATCTTCACTTTACCAGCAGCCATGAAACACAACGAAGGCAAAGGAAAGATGAACAGGTTGTTTATCAAAGTCAAATAAAAGAAATCGAAAAAATCGATTCTCAACCCTTTCATGAACCATCTTTCGTCGGGTCTATTCAGGTATCATGTAGGTTTCTTGTGCATAACCGAACCCGAGACCGAAACCAAGATTTGCTTTACTAGGGAACCGATGCCAGACCGAACTACAGAGATTGGGTCGGCTTCGAGTCTTTTTCGAATCGGTTGTCGGGTTTTTTCGTTCCTAACCAAAATCTGTGCACCCCTATGCATTATAGCTCTTAATGATTTTGACTTTTATATGAGTTTTATCATTATCTATAGAATGGTTGGGTTTTCTCATTATTATCGATAAAATGGTTGCATAGGTGTACATTATAGGATTGAAGTGGACATAACATCTGTACACCCTTTAATAGACGTGACTATATTTAATATTTATTGTATATATATCTTGTATTATGGCAAAAATATTATCTCCTATTAAGGAGATTTCGTATGGATTGTATATATATGATTGAATGAGAATGAGAATGAGAATGAGAATGAGAATGAGAATGAGAATGAGAATGAGATAAGCAAGCATTCAAAAACAATTATTCTATCATGGTATCAATAGCCAAACCCTAAAGCCGCCTCCATCTCTTCATCATTGGCTTTCTTCCCCTCTCTTCGATCCTCTTTTTTTTCTGTTTCAACAATCTGAGAGCATCCCTCACTGTCACCGGATTGGATTTCACATGGAGAACAAGCTAAACCCCGCCCTCACCGTCACAATATAAAGAACTTCATCCCTGTCACCCTTGAATCCGAATCCGACCCGTATACGACATGGTCGGAGTTGTTCAAAATTCACTGTCATGCCTTCTTGGTGTATGACCATCTCATCTCTCCAACAAAACCCACCGAATCGTCCTCTTCTACAACACCGAAAGATGCCGATCTTAAAACACTACCACCTCCGCTGGCTCTCAACTTTTGGGAACGGATCGACGCTATAGTGCTCCAATGGGCTATGGCACGATCCCGGGTGATTTGTTACATACTATTTCAAGAAAGATGCCACGGCTTTCGATGCATGGACGGCTCTCGCTAATCTCTTCAATGATAGCAAAGCCACACGTGCAGTTTACCTTAAAACCAAATTTGCTAACACCCGGCTTGACAATTTTCCAAACATGCATGCCTATTGTCAAGAACAGAAAGTTTTGGCAGATCAACTTGCCAATGTAGATGCCCCGGTTACCGACACCAATCTGGTTATTGACTAAACGAACAATACGAAGGAATTAGTGCAATTATTCAAAATACAGAACCACTTCCGTCCTTTCATGCAGCCCGGTCGAAGGTAACTATGGAAGAACAAAGAAAGATCACCAAGCCGCTTATGCCGCATCCACTGCCGGAACCGCTCTTCATGCCACAACTACGAAAACCGATCAAACTAGCTCCTCTGAATATAGATCTGAAACGTCCTCCGAACGAGGACGCGGTCGTGGTCGTTCTCGTGGACGAGGCCGGGGCCGTAACACATGGGGTCGGGGGCGTGGTTCTAGTTTCAATAATCATAAGTCCATGACCTATGGATACAATAATTATAACCCCACTAGTTATGGTTTTGGGCAGCAACATATACAATTCCCAAATACTACCTGGAGCAATCTAACCACATTACCCAACCCCCTGCCCCTACCCAACACAATCTCGGCCCACTGGCGTCACAATCAGCCCGGTTTACTTGGCCCACGACCGGATCAGGCGTTTAATGCAGCTTACGCGCCCACCAATATCGAACAGGCATTATACACCATGTCTCTCAACCCTCCAGATCAGTGGCATATGGACACCAGGGCTACTTCTCATATAACGAACAATCCGGGTAATTTCCAATCTTTTTTTAATAGTGGCGTTTTACATAATATCATTGTCGGGGATGGTACAACCATTCCGGTAAATGGACAAGGCAATCAATACTTACCATCTCCTTACCCACCCCTTAAATTAAATAATGTCCTGTATGCCCCTAAATTGATCAAAAATCTTATTTATGTCCGTTGTCTTACAACTGACAATTGGATTTCTATCGAATTTGACCCCTTTGGTTTTCTTATGAAGGATTTCAAGACCCGGATCCCTATCCTCCGATGCAACAGCAGCGGTGATTTATATCCACTACTTCCACCGGAGCCTACCGAATACACATCCCCATCTACTTTTGCAGCTATTTCGAACCAACTTTGGCATCAATGTCTGGGTCACCCCGGACCTACTTTATTAAGTTTTTTGAGAAATTCTAATGTTATTTCATTTAATAAGATTAATAAACATGTTTGTGAATCTTGTGTTATTGGGAAAAGTATTAAATTACCTTTTTTGCCTTCATCTACATGTACGTATTTACCATTTGATATCATTCACAGCGACCTTTGGACATCTCCAATTGTCAGTACCGGTGGACATCGCTATTACATCCTTTTTCTAGACGACCACACTGATTTTTTATGGACATACCCATTGGCCAAGAAGTCACATGTTTATAATACTTTTTGTACCTTTTCCAAGCAAATAGAAACCCAATTCGAACGCAAAATTAAAACCTTCCAATGTGACAATGGAACCGAATATATCAACTCCTCTTTTAAACAATATAGTGATTCCAATGGCATGATACTCCGTTTGTCTTATCCTCACACGTCCTCTCAAAATGGGAAAGTGGAACGCAAAATCCAATAATATCATTCGAACCCTTCTTGCTCATGCCTCTCTTCCCTACACTTTTTGGCATCATGCCCTAGACATGGCCACATATATTCTCAACATCCTTCCAAATAAAAATCACAATTTCAAAACACCAACCCAACTCCTTTATAACTAACACCCACCCTATGACCATCTTCGGGTTTTTGGATCCTTATGTTACCCCCCTCCATCCTTCTACTCTTATTCACAAACTCGCTCATCGATCACATCCATGTGTGTTTCTAGGCTACCCCCAAAACCATCGAGGGTATAAATGCCTTGACCTTAAAACACATCAAATTACCATATCCCGCCATGTAGTTTTTGATGAAACTATGTTTCCATTTGCAACAAACCCATCTCAACCTAATCTCTCCTTAAAAGATTCCTATAATTTTCTAAATACTCCGCCACATGCTCATCTTTGGACTCAAGCACTAACAACACCATCTTCGAGCTCGACTCAAACCACCCCACTTAATTTCTCTCAACACAACCATACTACCCCACACACTTCCTCCTCTACTGTTCCTACATCTCCTCCAGCCCATTCATCTTCCTCGGCCCAATCCACCTATGCACAACCCACCCCACTAGCTGCCCAATCAACCCCTACCCATTCCACCCCTTCGTTCCCTCAATCCCCTTGGCCCAACTCCCCACCTCAACACAACATTCAAGATCAAGAAGTAGCATCACCCCACTCTCCTACACTAAATACTACTATGAATCCACCACCTCCTCCCACCCATACCATGTGCACACGTGCCATGGATGGTATTATTAAACCTAAGAAATTTCTTAACTTATATGCCACCACTATTGTTCCTATTCCTAAAAACCCATCACATGCCTTGTCCACCCCAGAATGGTTAAATGCCATGAATGATGAGTATAACGCCATGATTAAAAACGAGACTTGGGAACTTGTTCCTCGTCATCCACAAATGAACATAATATGAAGTATGTGGTTGTTCAAACATAAGTTCCATTCTAATGGAACCTTAGAGCGGTATAAGGCTCGATTAGTTTGTGATGGGAGATCTCAACAAGTTGGTGTAGATTGCGAGGAAACATTTAGTTCGGTGGTAAAACCGGCAACAATTAGAACCGTTTTATCCATATTCTTATCCCGGTCATGGCAGGTACATCAACTAGATGTCACCAACGCATTCTTGCATGGCACACTAAATGAAACGGTTTATATGTATCAACCGATGGGGTTTCATAGCAAGACCCATCCAGATCATATGTGTCGACTTAAGAAATCCCTATATGGACTTAAACAGGCGCCACAGGCATGGTACCAACGGTTCACTAATTATGTTTTGCATTTGGGGTTTCAACAGAGTCAATGTGATAACTCATTGTTTACTTTGCACTCCGGGAATCATACAGCGTATTTACTGTTATACGTGGATGACATTCTTCTCACCTCCTCATCTGAGTCACTTCGCCAGCGACTGATGTCAAGTTTGGCTGATGAATTTGCTATGAAAGATCTTGGTCAGTTAAGTTTCTTTCTCGGAATATCGGTCACTTGGACCGGGGATACTATGTTTTTATCCCGAAGCTCTTATGCCCTTGACATTATAAAACGCGCTGGCATGCAAACTTGTAAACCAGCACCCACTCCTATTGATACAAATGGTAAACTTGGTGCTGAATCGAGCACTCCGTTTGAGGACCCATCACTTTATCGTAGCATGGCTGGCCCTTTGCAATACCTCACATTCACTCGACCCGACATTAGCTATGCGGTCCAACAGGTTTGTATGCACATGTGACGAGTGACTCGTAGGGTAGCCGTTAAGCGAGTTAAAAGATAGAAATGCATTGGCTTAACCCACTTAATTTCATGGAATTAGTTGACTATGGTTACTCATATGTTTGCAGGTAGGAGGAGGTATAGAATGAAATTACGAGAACGTGGGCGAAAACGACGAAGAAAACGGAGTTGAAACGAGAAAGATAGGAAGAAAACAAGAAAATGAGCAAAAGCTCCACCGTGGCCCACGGTCAACACCGTGGACCACGGTCAACCCAGCTCCAAAATGAGAGTTTTCACCTTACCGTGGCCATTCTATGCACCGTGGATGGACCGTGGCCCACAGTCGGGACCGTGGACCACAGTCCGACTCGTAACTTCCGAGTTTGGGCCACTTTTTAGGCCATTTTTGGTTGTCTTTTGAGATATCTTTCACTTGGAATGACCCTAGGGCGATTTGTGGAGTCCAAGACATTGTTTTTTGTGATTCTAATCATTAGATTGAGTGTTTGATTCTTATGATGAAGACAATTGAAGCTATGATGATCCATCAAACCATGATTGGCTAACTCCATTGGTGTTTCTCTTGGATGTAAGGTTATTTACAAAATACTTTATGTTAACTGTTATTGAACATTGGATTGATTGTCTAATTGTTTATGTTAGTATGATTATGATGTTCATGTGATTGTTTGTAAATTGTCCATATCGTTTAAACCTAATTGCAATATATACGTTCTTGGTGTCGTTGACAATTGAGATTTAGTGGAAGGAATTAGGGTTAAACATATTGATTGATTACCAAGTAACAACCTCGCGTTCTAGGAATCCGAGTACTTAGTTCTTGATTAATCACAAACAATTGCATTTACACAAAACCGAGATATTATGGTTTATCCATTGAACTTTAACAAAAGTGTTGCGTAATGACCCGAACTCCAAGAGGAATACTTGCGTATGCGGTCCAACAGGTTTGTATGAACATGCATACCCCCCGTTCCACACATTGGGATGCACTGAAACGAATTTTGTGGTATGTTCAGGGAACGTCTACGTTTGGTCTCACTCTTGGTAAGTTAGATTCTCCCTTGTTGCTTGCATATACGGATGCCGACTAGGTAGGGTGTCCGGACACTCGTCGGTCCACGTCCGGTTATTGTGTTTACTATGGCTCCAACCTTATATCATGATCTTCAAAACGACAACCAACGGTATCTCGTTCTAGTGCTGAAGCTGAATACCGAGGTGTCGCCAATGTGGTTGCTGAAATTTGTTGGCTTCGTAACTTAATCTTGGAGCTTCACCGTCCTTTAACTCGAGCCACACTTGTTTATTGCGATAACGTGAGTGCCATGTATCTTTCCGGAAATCCAGTTAATCACCAGCGTATGAAACATATTGAGCTTGACATCCATTTTGTTCGCGAACAAGTTCGGCGTGGTCAAGTGCATATTCATCATGTGCCCTCTCCTTATCAAATAGCAGACATCTTCACCAAGGGACTTCCTCATGCTTTATTTGAAGATTTCAGATCCAGTCTCAGCATCCGATCACCTCCCGCTTCGACTGCGGGGGTGTAATAGACGTGACTATATTTAATATTTATTGTATATATATCTTGTATTATGACAACAATATTATCTCCTATTAAGAAGATTTCGTATGGATTGTATATATATGATTGAATGAGAATGAGATAAGCAAGCATTCAAAAACAATTATTCTATCACCCAATAGTAACTTTCATAGATTCAAATGATAGATATTTTATTTTAAAAAACTCTAATCAAGTCTAGGTTTCGATTAACAAGAGTGAGCTTACCTTGGTAAACTATATAATTGTCAAAAACATTTAGCTCAAGTGGTATTGGATCAAAAGTGATGATTTGGGCTATAAGCCGCAATGAAAAATAGAACGTTATATGTGATTGTGGACGTATAGGCTGTCTTTTGTTATTATATTACCCTTATAGTCGGATTTCATTTATTTAAATAAATATTAACCTATTTTGTTAAAATTTGTGTTTTTTTCTTTTAACGAAATGATGTTAAAAGTTGTGTGGTGACCCTTTTATCGGTTGTAAGGGAGTAAGGGACAACACAACCACACTCACCCTCGAATCTATTTATGTTTGTAACTAGTTTTCTAAACGGCGTGTTGCAAAGGGGCAGGGCAGGTCGGTAAAACTCGGGCGGTGGTAAAACCTAAGCATTGAGGCAGCAAGTCAATGCGAATTCTATCGGTTTGGTTACGCGCGTATTTGTGCCGGTACGAAAAACAAAAGTTATAAAAATTAAGGTGGACCAATAAGGCAGTGTCGGTCAATAAAACTCAAGCGTTGATAAAACCTGATCATAGTTGATCCCAGGCGTTAAGGCGATCAGTCAATACAAATTCGGGCGGGTTCCGTCACGTTCTTTACGGTACCGAAACTAAAACAAAAAAATCGACATTCGGTTGGTTTTCGTTACGGTACTAGAACTAAAACAAAACAATAACAAAAAAATCAAAACAAAAAATCTTTTCCACCGCTAAGGTGCCGCAAAATGACCCAATAAGGTCCTTGCAGCACCAAAGTTCTAAATTATATATAGTAACAGCATTTCCAACCCGTCCTCTATCCCCATCTCTATAATTACATTAAAAAACACTACACTTTTCTCTCATGCTTAATTAAATAATATCTTTTTATACATTTATCATTGCAGTTTTCTCTCTCCTCTACTTACAACCAATTCAACAAATATTAAAAAATAAATAGAGGCAAACAAAGTTTTCTTATATTTACAAAAAATCACTACATTTTCTCTTTTCATCCTATAACTTATACTCATAAACAATTAAAGTCCCATTTTAAAATTTATAAAATCTCCTCATATAATTTTAGAAAATGGGTTAAGAATGCTCTAATAATATAAACAAGGAAGCTGAAGTACAGATAAAGCCCCACGAAAATAAGCGCCCAAGCTAAAGGAAGTTTCTTCTTTTTTACTTTCCAACTGTTTCAAGACCTTAACGGAGCTTTAAACAAGGAGTAGTAAGTGCCCAAGCTATCCAATACTTATTTAACGAGCGTTAACCGTCCCCAAAAGACAAGACTTTCACCTTCCATTTGGATAATTTCAAATCAAAAGTGTAGAATGGGTTGCTAAATATTTGCTCTACTCTCTACCCAAACGAAGCTTAATACTTTTCTATATTCAATAATTAGGATGATAGTGTCTTTGTTACTAAATATCAGAGTTGACTGGGGTATGGTGCAACCCAAACAACCGGTCGGAGCATTTAATTTTTGAAGGCATAAAAATTTTTACATATAGTTTTTTATAAAAAAAATTATAAAGTAGGTATAAATCTTAATCTCTTTATTTTATATATTGGGTCTAATATTTTTTAACTCGTAATCCATTCGAGATATTAGGCCCAAAATAAATTTTTAAAAAAAATCAACATTTCACCCTTAGTATCACACCTGTTATCTTTTTTCTCTTCTTGCACCCTTTACGGATATATCTTCTAATGAGAGCACAAATTGGTTGAATTTTGCATCATTAACGTCATAAAAGTCCAAACCAAACTTAGTATGCCACATGAAACTAACAAGTGATCACCATCTCTTCTCGTAATCCACATAAAACGTTTATTTAATAAGCACCTTTTTTCGATCGAACATAAACGAACTTCCCGTCGAACAAGTCACAAACAGTTCACCGAACGTTTGGTTCGTTTATAGGCTTATGTTTTCATCTGAAATCATTTTTTTACCCTAAATTTGTTTTGATTTAGGGTTATATGATCTATCGTGTATGGGTAAGGCGTGATGGAATATTATAGTGACCCGACCTCATTGCTGTTGAGTCGATATCATTTCTTGAAAAGCTTCGCTCAAAAGGGTAAGGTGTTTCTAAACATTATTACACTGACAAATTTAAGGACACTTCTTGACCATTTAATTGACTTTATTTAAAACCGATTGTTCATTTCAGAAATAATTTGTTTGCTGCCAAAGTTTATCGGGATGCCCTTTAAAAATGAATCCGCGCAACATTCTCGAATGCGCTTCAACCCGTTAAACCAACTGACCTGACCTCATCTGCAGGATGGTATTTAATTCATGCTATTGCTCTATGTATATAAGAAGCAATATACAATTGAAGACAAAATTTTAGGACTATAGAAGCATTGAATTATAGTTTTGAAAAGTTCTTGGTTTGACTGGACAGTTAAGTGTTTAAAGGCAGCGGATTTTTAGTCATTCCAGAAAATAAATAGTCCAGTTCCAGTCAAATATATAGAGTTCATTTGTTGACAAAAATTTGGGGAAAATCTGTTTATATGTAGTCTTGGACCATCTGTATGCTGCCAAAAATCACCAAAGCAACAAACTAATGAGATGATTTGTATATCCTCAAAAACAAAACAGAAAACGGCTGGCCTGGTCGGGCTGGTAGCACGTCAGAATTGGTTGGGGTAAGGACAGTCGAACGAATTAGGAGTAATAATGTTACTCATCACTTTTTTTTGCTCATTCTGTTTTGACATCAATTATTCTTTTATTTAGGTAATTTACATACCAACAATTAGGATTGATATGATGTAATAAAAGGTCTGACCTGTTCCATTTTTTATTGTTTGCATTATTGCTGTGTAACATGTTCTTTTTATTAACTGGTGCTCTTTTTATTTTGATCTTAGATTGCAAAAGAAAAAAAAAATGATGGAAACATTTCAAGAAGTGAGGGAGTCCAAAAACATTTTGAGAGAACAATGATGCTTTAGATGCTGATGCACTGCTTGATAATTTCAGCGCTGAAGATAGTTAAAACAGTCAATTCATTTGATTCGGAGAAGAATGGGGTATGCTATTGTTAACAATGCCTTATTGACTTAAAATAGAAGGCAAATGTCTAAGGTTGAAGATGACGCAATGTGATTCGGGTTAGTAGGATATTGGTCTTTGGATTTGTTTAAGGAGCTAAGTCATTTACCTAAACATGTATGCATCTTCTGTATATTGTAAGACATATTAAGTTGTTTATTATATTTTAAACACGTTTTGTAAAGTATTATATGAATCAGAAAGTTAATAGAAGTCCTATGCAGTTTATCACGAGAGATTGATAAACTAACAGAAACAAGTAGCGTCGAAAATTTTCGCCGCAGCAGCATCGCGCGGGCTTCCTACAACTAAAATACATATTTGGGTTTGTTTTAAATTTGTAGCGGATCTAAAGAAATTGGCTGCACATGTTGAAAAATATTTGGATCAAAGTTGTTTTTTCTAGCTCGGGCTTGGATCGAGCTCGACTCGTTTCTAATAATTTTTATATATCTAAAAAGACCTTTAACTAGCCAAAGCTTCGCTCGAGCTCGGTTGCACAATGTAAAATTAATGCATAAAAGTCTAAAAGAGGAAAATTTTGAATATGCACAAGGCGAGCTTGAAAAAGCTCAGCTCGTTATTTGTAAAACCCTTTAATCATCAAAGAATAATTTTCACGGGTCATGGGTCTCACCAAACCCGAATGATCCTTAAACGGGTTATAAGATTTCATTTATTTGTGAAACCCTTTTAGCATCAAACCTTAATATAATTTCTCTCATCTACATATTCACTGTCGCCAGTCTATCCTCTCCATCACCGGTTTACTTATGATTACCGCCCACCATCGACAACCTCCCCTCTCATGCATCAACCACATCGTAACCTACATTAACCGCCCCTTTTTCATAAGATAAATATCTGTGTTCATGTTTGTTCGTTTTAAAAAAAATCAGCATATTTGTGTTGGTTTATGTTCGTTCGTTAAAAATCTAAGAAACCTACACATCTCAATTGAAAGAGCCCTAACGTTAAATAAATATTATTAGCGTAAAACTACTATATACGTATTAAATTAAAACAAAGCAACGTTAAAAAACAAAACAAATCATTACAAAATATAAAAATAGCAAAACGATTAAAAACAAATACGTAAATAAAATCCCGTAGCAAGGGGACTAAATCCTAGTGTGTGTGTGTGTGATTCAACGATTCTCACGCAATAAATATTCAAGCATAAGGTAAATGAAATCAACTAGTGCCGTCCTCCCGTTCCTTTAGTCGAAACCGTAGTAATAGTGAGAACCACCTTACGAAACAACCGAAGTCGTAACATTAGACGACGCAAGTGCGTCCCGTCGTACCCTCCCACCATGTGTATGCGTTTGTATTTGCGTAACTTTCACCATAAAAACAGTAAACATGTTACACATAATTCATGTATAATCATAAATAAGATGCGAGAATAATGTTAACACGAACGATATGTGTGAATTGGTTTGTAAACAATTTCATAACTAACGAGATAAAAATTTGTATCCTTCTACACCCTAAAAATATTAAAAGCGTTAACAAGGGGTTATGAAAAACTCACCTTGGTTGGAGAGTGAAAGGATTGGATGTTTGTGTGACTTGGTTAATCCTAACCATGAAGCCTTTTGAAGAGGAAAAGAAAAAGAATAATTCTCTATAACTTGTCATATTTATACTAAAAGGATGGGGTTACTTTACGAATGTTTTAAATGATAAAATTGATTACGGAGTGATTTGTGGAGGAGGTTTGACCATTTTAAAAGAGTTTAAAAAAGATGGTAAGAAAAGATGTTACAATATTAATTGGGATGTGATATTCGTACACCCTTTGGTTATCCACACATCCTACATACGGTCGTATAGAGGCTATACGATCGTATGGAACCCCACGTTAAAGGGTGTGTGGGTAGGTCAAAGGTGTGTGGATAACCATAGCCTATTAATTTGATGGATGCATATGTTAGTCAAAAGTCTAGTGTAACATGCATGTCTCATAAGTGTCAATATATCCATAAACAAAAAAATAACATAAAATCCAAAACTTTATTGATTAAATAATAATCTGAATTACATTGAAATTTAAAATGAATCGGGTTCGAGATTAAAAATTGACAAATGTCACACCTTTTATCCCTCCTTTACTCACAATCACTTTTAAAAAACACTAAAATGTTATAGAAGGTGAACAGTGTTTCTGCAAATTTACTCATGAACAAAAAATTTTCTATGTCTTCCATTTACAACTACTCTATATAATATAGAGAACTTACTCAAAATAATATGGAAGACCTGTTGGGAATACTCTAAGGTTGCGTTTGGTATGCGAGATGGCAGTGGGAATGAAATGATTTATTATGTGGGAATGAAAAAATAGTGTTTGGTTGCTCAATGGAATGGAATTATCCATTACACATGGAATCTCATTCCATCAAAACCATTCATTCCCACCATTCTTTTTTTTTTTTTCATTCTATTCCTTATTCACCACACTTTCTCAATACCACCACCACCACCACCACTACCATCGCCACCATCACCACCTAACTGCCACCGTTGCCACCACCTCCACCGCCACCACCTTTCCACCAACGCTACCACAGGCGCCGTCGCCACCATCGTCGCCATAACCACCACAACCATTGTCACTGCCGCTGCCTGACCATCATTGCCACCAGGGTCACTGCCTGACCACCACCACCTGACTGCCACCATCGTCGCCGCCACCCTACCATCACTACCAATTCTACCACCGCTTGACCACCGCCACCACCACAACCACCGCCCTTGCCGTTTGACCGCTTCCGCTGCCGCCACCACCATTTTTGTTGCCGAAATACCACCACCACTATAACCATTGCAGATTTTTTTGGTGTATATATATATATATATATATAGATATGAGTGTTTTATTTTTTTCTATTCCATTGCTACAATTTTTTTGGATACCAAAAAACATAAAGTAATAATTCATTTCATTACCATATGTTAACCAAACAAGACTAAAAATAATAATAATCAATTTCATTCTATTGTTCATTCCATCCCTTCTCTTATTCCATTTCCCCTTTATTCTGTTATCTTCAACCAAACATACCCTATAAGTTTGACAAATTTTACATCTGTTTCATTTTAGTAGGTGGGCCAATTTTTGTTGGGCAAGGAAAGTTTATTTGGTTAGGAGCAAGGCCTTGTATTTTTGTTTGGGCTATTTTTTTTTAATTACTTAGGTTTTCATTGGGTTTGATTCTTTTATTTTTATTAAAAAAAACTAGAAAAGAAATAAAAAAACATAATAATAATTGAATAATGATTGCATGAGAGTATTGATGAGTGCTAACTACACCGCTTTTTTATAAAATTCTAAAAAGCTGACTTGACGTCACGTGAATCGCCCCTATTTGCAGAGTTTTGACTGCGCATGGTCCAAAGCCATCATATTGCCGGTTCGTTTTTGCCAGAGAATAAATGTGAAGCTGGATTTTAAGAATCCAGAATAAGTCACAGGAAACAAAACAAAGTTCTACATTATGTGTAATATTTTCTTGCCTTACAATTAGTTTCGGTAAGTAGAGTTTTTTTTTTCAAGTTAACTCAATCAAAATAACTAAAACGATGCAAAAAAAAAGAAAAACGGGACAATGAAAAGCTCAATTTAAGGTATAAAGATTGTAACTTTATGTCAACTTTTTTTGTATAAACATGACATAAATTTAGTCGAAGACTAGATGTTAGGATATAAGGGCACTCCTGGTGGTGGGGTCATCGCAACGATAGCCACAATGACTGTCGGGGTACATGAGGAAGATGCATATGATGTATTGGAATATTTTAAACCTTATAATAAATTGGCATATTACTTTTTTATTAAATTAGTCTGTTTATTTACAAAATCGATTACAAAATACTTTGTAGTTAATTTACATTGCAAGTTGTTACTGTGAACTAGCACATTAATTAATTTACATTGTGATCACGTGTTCTTAACTCACCCATAACTAAAAGCTTTACAGAAGTTTTTAACGTGAAAAATTCGAGAAGTAATTCTTAGAAATCACTCGATACTCAAATAAAAAATGCTCAGGAAAATGTCAGTTCAATTTTGACTTGGTTTGTAAATTAGCCAAACGACTTAGTTCGGTTTGTAAATGAGTCAAACACAAACAAAAGTTTACTCGGTTTAGCTTGTGAACAGCCTACCAATAACACCAATATTTGTTTTTTTTTCAATTTTACATCACATAAAAAAATCAGTTTTGAAAATATTTTAATTAATTAATTTAATGTTATAGGCCGGACTCGGTTTTTGAGTGGAATAATTGGATCCCGAAGAAGGTGGGTTTCGTAGCTTGGAGAGCTGTAATCAACATATTACCTACTCTAGACGCATTGGCGAGAAGAAGCATCCCGTAGTGTCTACGGTTTGTCCGGTATGTGAGAAGGATGAGGACTTGGTTAAACATGTTTTTGTTTCATGTGAGTTTGCTCAAATGACATGGTGTTTAATCTCCAATTGTGTAAGGTACCCTTGATTTTTGCTGTGCTCGGGATTTGGTTGAGTTGTATAAATTTTCTACGTTTCTTAAAGCAAAAGCGAAAGTGTTCCATGCGGTTTATTTAATCACGATGTGGTGCCTCTGGAAGAAACGGAACGCCCTAGTCTACAATGGGAAGCTGGTTAACCTTCAATGTTTGATTGAAGAGATTAAAGCTCTTGGTTATCTCTGGATCAAGCATAGATCTAGAAGGAAAGGTTTAACGTGGGAGGATTGGACCAGGTTTTGGTTGTAATAATTCGTTGTTCTTGATCTTGTTGTTTGGTAGTGGGCCTTGGTGATGTTAAGCCCGGTTTTTTTCTTGTAATTGTAATGGGCGATGCTAGCTTCTTGCTAGTATATTAATAAAAATTTTGTTAGCCTTTCAAAAAAATGTTTGGATGACGACTAGGGGTGCAAACGAGTCGAGCTGAGCCCGAGCTCGACTAGGCTCGAGCTTGGCTCGTTTCGTGCTCTGTTTTTAAAGCTCGAGCTCGGGCTCGACTCGTTTACTATATATCAACTATTTTTTTATATAATTATAACTGTTTTATATATTTTTTTTCATTATAACTTTATGTATAAAATAATATATACTATTTAGTTATTTTTATTTATTTTTTTTCATAGATTATATATATATTAATTAATTATTATTAAATATGTATTTTAAAAAATTATATAAATGGTAGGCTCGTTTAGGCTCGCGAGCCGGCTCGAGTTTGATAAGTGAAGATTGGGCTCTGGCTCGTTTATTAAATGAACTTATTTTTAGGCTTGAGCTCGGACTCGGGCTTGATCAAGCTTTTTTAATTAGCCAATCTCGAATAGCTCGCGAGTAACTACGCTCATTTGCACCTTTAACGATGACCCCTGATTTTTTTACATTAAAATTTAAATCAGACGACACCGACAATTTATTTGTAGCCAGCTGCCTGCTAGAGCATGAACCACCGCAGAGAATCCCAACCATCCCCACGCGCACACTCCAAGCTAAACAACAACAATCTTTTGTCATAGCGCGTGGACCGTCGGCAGCGCGTCGGTTGATGAGACACCATAATCTCCGGTAAATCTGCTCCCGAATCAGTCCTAACTAAATTTAGCACTTCATTCTTTCTTTCAATCAACAATGGTGGCGTACCGAAGCAAATTCTTCCAGATCTATCTAAAGCTTTAAATTTGAAAGCTTAGTATATACTGATATATATGTCTCGACAACAGCAACAACACTATGAGTTTCAACAATGGTGGAACAAACAAAGAGAGATTCATAATTCTGACTTATTATTCAACGATCAACCGCCTAATTTTTTAGCGGTTGAAGTCCATGCGACCAATCACGATCCACGAGAGCGAACACGCAGTGCTCGACAAATCAAACACGTGTGGTTATTAAAACTCATTCAAATTGCTAGCTCGCTAGCTTACGTTACTAATGGACTGGTTTCGGTTGTTAAAACCGCAAACCGACGGATCAAATCCGATACGTCAACCTCGTTGACGTATCGGGTTGAGACGCGGTTTTATCGCGTTATCAAGGCGTTTTTGGTAATTGTGATTTTGTTGTTAGTTTTTGAGCTCCTTGCGTACTTTAGAGGCTGGCATTTTAGTCCGCCGGACGTAGGGAGAGCGGCGGATTTGGTGGAGTATGTTTACGCGCATTGGCTTGAGATTAGGGTGAATTATTTGGCACCGCCTTTGCAGAGTTTGACGAATGTTTGTATTGTGTTGTTCTTGGTGCAATCGGTGGATCGGTTGTTGTTAGTGCTCGGATGTTTTTGGATCAAGTTTAGGAGGATTAAACCGGTTGCGGCGTTTGAGTATTCTTCGAGCTCGGATTTGGAGGATTATCCGATGGTGTTGGTGCAGATTCCTATGTGCAACGAGCGGGAGGTAAGGCGATGTAGGTTCCTAATCTCAACCAATATTTGTAACCAATTTTGTTTATATAGTTACATGTGGAACTTGCTGTTAATAACTTTGTCTGTGCATAAATGAACTGTGTGTGGCCTTTTGTGTTTTGCCATTTTGAGAAGAACTAGCATCTTTTCCACTTTAACAAAATAATAATGTTTTGTCACTAAATGCGTGAACTAACCTGCAGAAAACTGCATCTTAGCTGCCCTGGATTTGACACCACTACACTTATTCTTGATTAAATATCATTATTCTCAAATGTTTTTGGTACTTTTGGTTTCACAAAGTTGTTTAGATTGACAATTTCGATAAGGCGATGCAAGAATGACACCACCCTCAAATCTGATACTAGCGTGCCTATCAGGTTATACAAGCCGTAGGATTTTAGGAGTCGTATGATGTCGAATAAAATCTACATGCCAGAGTGTGCCACATCATTGGGGCCATATGATGTCGTGAAAAATGGTCATACGGGCCATATGACTTTGTCAGTGGCCATATCGGTATTCAGTGTGGATCAGCATACATCATAGATTCATGGGGCCTAATGATTTGGCGAACACCACCTTATACGCCCCTCATATGAACCATATGATCATTTCTCACCTTCATACGACCCATATGGTCATTTTTGGCATTTCATACGGTATAGTGATGCTTGGATAATGTGTGTGTGGTGTTTCTTTAGGAAAGTCTTTTTGATAATGGTGGGCTAGGACAAAATAGGCAACGTTTGGAGTTGCCTCTGTTACAATGGTGCATACTTAAGTCAGTATGTATAGTAGTATAATATGTAATTGATTAATAAATCATTTGTATTTATATGTATTGGTTGCCTGCAGGTCTATCAGCAATCTATTTCAGCGGTGTGCATCCAAGACTGGCCTCGAGAAAGGATGCTTGTACAGGTTCTTGATGATTCAGATGATACAACTGTTCAGGCCCTTATCAAGGCAGAGGTCCACAAGTGGCAACATAGAGGCGTGCATATAGTATACAGACATCGACTTATCCGCACAGGCTACAAGGCAGGGAATCTAAAATCAGCTATGAGTTGTGATTATGTAAAAGATTATGAGTTTGTAGCAATTTTTGATGCAGACTTTCAACCAGCACCAGATTTCCTGAAGAAAACCATTCCTCACTTTAAGGTACCTTTTGCTTTGACTAACATTCATTGTTTTTAACTGTTACAGCCTCAAATGTTTGTATGTCGTATGATCATCCTGAATAAAACCATCCTTCATTTTAAGGTAACTTTTTATAGCCCCAAATGTTTGCACAAGCGATAAACATACGTTTCAAAGTAATCATATATGCTTGTATATAGTAAAGTAAGCATCTTTTTGTTTCAAATAGTTGCAAGACGGCGTATTACAATAAATTAATCGTTTATTGAATAAAATGATTTAGAAGGTTGCATGCGTTCCAAATAAAACTTTAGGTGACTTACAATTTGTTTTACGCTTTAACCTACTTTTTGACACGTGAGATAACAAGCGACCCTCATTAACCTTTTCACTAACCAAACAGGTCTGAAATTTCTACATGTTTGTTATCCGGTTTAAGAGTTTATAAATGTTAGTTAATTTGTTCATTGAGTGTAATGCTGATTATATTGGGGAACAACCTTTTTATTGAAGGGGAACGATGAGTTGGCATTGGTTCAAACAAGGTGGTCTTTTGTAAACAAGGATGAGAATCTACTTACACGGTTGCAGAACATAAACTTAACATTTCACTTTGAGGTTGAACAACAAGTGAACGGTGTTTTCATCAATTTCTTTGGGTTTAATGGAACTGCTGGCGTATGGAGGATTAAAGCCCTAGAGGATTGCGGTGGTTGGTTAGAAAGAACAACCGTTGAAGACATGGATATTGCTGTTCGCGCTCATCTTTCTGGCTGGAAGTTCATATACTTAAACGATGTCAAGGCATAAGTTGTTCTTCTTAATATTATATTCTGGAGTAACTTAAATCATAAGCGTGACAACATCTGAATTTATTTTCTTTCTTGCAGTGTATGTGTGAGCTCCCAGAGTCATATGCAGCTTATAAGAAGCAGCAGTACAGATGGCATTCTGGTCCAATGCAACTTTTCCGCTTGTGCTTTATGGATATTATCCGCTCAAAGGTTAAAAAAGTTTAATATTGTTTATATATCATAAACCATATCTTATTCTTTTCTTTAATTACTGCAGATGAGTTTCATGAAGAAAGCTAATTTAATCTTCCTTTTCTTTCTCCTAAGAAAACTCATCCTTCCGTTTTACTCATTCACTCTTTTCTGCATTATTCTTCCATTAACCATGTTCTTACCCGAAGCCCAATTACCAGCTTGGGTAGTCTGTTACATCCCGGGAGTCATATCTGTCTTAAACATTCTACCTGCACCCCGTTCATTCCCTTTCCTAGTGCCATACCTTCTCTTTGAAAACACAATGTCTGTAACCAAATTCAACGCTATGATATCTGGGCTATTTAAATTGGGCAGTTCTTACGAATGGGTAGTGACCAAGAAACTGGGCCGGGCTTCTGAGTCAGACCTTGTAACGTTTGCTGAGTCACAAGAGGCCAATGGAGAGAGCAGTACTATCAATAGGTCAGCTTCAGAGTCGGGTCTTTCAGAACTGAGGCCGAAAAGGAAAAACCGTCTGTATAGGAAAGAACTTGCTCTTGCCTTTATATTGTTGACGGCTTCTTTGAGAAGCTTGTTATCTGCACAAGGTATTCACTTTTATTTCTTGATGTTTCAAGGCGTTACGTTTCTAGTTGTGGGTCTTGATTTGATTGGGGAGCAAGTTAGTTAGTGTTTCCCGGTTAAAGTAGTTATTGGTTTGAAGATCTCGGGTTAGTCTGCTTTAAGTCTTTTTTGTAAGTATATAGATATAATAACTGCGAGAAGTGAATTGGGGAAGACGAGGAAAGCGGCGTGAGGGGTGGTGTCTTGAGTGTAAAATATGCTCTTGTTTGGTTAGAGATGGTTAAAGTTGGACATTCTTTATTTGTGTGTATTAGCAGCAATAATTGTATAACAGGCAGATTGATTTCAGATATTACATTGTACACACTCAGCTTATTATTATAATCTTTTTAAGTATTTCCTTGTGATGTTAATTGGAACCATGATATACTGATATGGTATTGGAAATTAAATGGTAATAGTACTGTATGCCTGTATGGAACCATGCAGTTCAAGGTAGCTTCTATCAAAGAGTAATTTCTCAGTCCTTTAGTGGTAGAGATGCTAAAGGACTGAGAATTCGGGTTGTATTTAACACATCTAAAATGAAACAGTAGGGTCCTGCGTTCTTAACACGTTACTAATACCTAAATTTACTTTTAAATGAAACAATAGTTTCCTTGAGTTAACATTACTAATACCTTTTTTTCGAACAACAAATTTCCTTAGAAACTAATAAGGGGCTTAGAAAAACAACAAATTATAACATGAAGTTACACCAATTATTCCATATAATACATGTAAATGAGCGGGTTTTTTTTTATCGTTCCTAGCATTTCAAATGCACCAACATGTTGCAAAACAATCCCGTATAAAACGTTATCTGAGGTAACCGAGTTATGAAACAAAAGAAAATCCTTCCATCGTATGGGAGTATGGGAGGGATCTCACATCAATTACTAACAAAATGGCAAATCAAAGAGGCAAGGTATGAAGAGGTAAGCAAATGATAGGTTGTTTCTTCATAATCGCCAAATTTACCCAAGTTATAAAACAAAAGCAAGTTCCTCACCATAAAACCAAGGGATCCCGCCAATTTGGGGTGAGATTGACTGCTTTATAGTTCACAACCATTTGCTTTTTCCTTTTCTCTTTTTAGCTTCATTTTCTACTAAAAAGGTGGGGACATATGAGGTTATTTACTTGGAACAATTAATTTTAGCTCAAGTAATTCTTTAATTTGTTTACTAATTCTTCTTTATCCTGTGGACTGTATTTCATTGGTTTTACTCTAATTACGGTTTTAGGATCTACTAATTTTATTGACGCCTTCATCCAATTTTTGGATTTTTCTAGGTCAATAGGATTTTATGAGCATACTTTTTCAAGTAGTGCCTCAATTTTTTGATATTTTTGCATCTCAATGAGATACCTTTCTTTAGGCTTTATAACTTCTTGGGTTATATTAGTATTAGGGACTTGTTTTATTTTTAAAATTTTTTCCATTATTTCGAGAAAATCAGGTTTTCATACTCGGAGTGCTTTAGTTATTTTCTTAATCATAATCATTTCTTAATAAGTTTTGCTCAAATAAACAAGTGAAATCGTCTAAAAGACATATATCACATAATTGAGCTCTTATAAGATTTTGTCTCGTTTTTTCTAGTAAATTTTATTTTCATGGTCTTTATTTGTGAGAAAATCAAGACCTAAAAGCATCATATACATGACATTGATTATGTGATCAAAAAAATCTTCATCGTGTAAATCTTCATTCCAGACTATGTCTTTAATGAAATCTTGAACAATTCCGGAAGATTTGTTCTATTAGTAACAATAATGCCTTAGCATTAGAGAACTCTTCTAGATTGGACTGGATAATGAGACTAATCTCGATGTTCCATTTATCTGTTCAGCTGAACATGTTTCAAGCTGATTATCAAATATCTGTTCTAATTTTTGAGAAATAGTACTCATTTTTCACCGTGTAAATCTTCATTCCAGACTATGTCTTTAATGAAATCTTGAACAATTCCGGAAGATTTGTTCTATTAGTAACAATAATGCATTAGCATTAGAGAACTCTTCTAGATTGGACTGGATAATAAGACTAATCTCGATGTTCCATTTATCTATTCAGCTGAACATGTTTCAAGCTAATTATCAAATATCTGTTCTAATTTTTGAGAAATAGTACTCATTTTTCACCGTGTAAATCTTCATTCCAGACTATGTCTTTAATGAAATCTTCAACAATTCCGGAAGATTTGTTCTATTAGTAACAATAATGCCTTAGCATTAGAGAACTCTTCTAGATTGGACTGGATAATGAGACTAATCTCGATGTTCCATTTATCTGTTCAGCTGAACATGTTTCAAGCTAATTATCAAATATCTGTTCTAATTTTTGAGAAATAGTACTCATTTTTCAGCATTATTTAACTCCAAGATTTTGCTTTTGCTTTATTAGCTTGGATTTAATTTGCCACATGGATGCATGTTCCAGTCATCATGAAGTACGTTAAGGTTTTGAATGAAGTAACATTTTTTAATTGGAAGACCAATTTTTGACAAACTCTTTACTAGTCATTTGAAAGTTGTTCTTCTACAACTTTTTTGTTAATCTTTAACTACAAAAGGCCATTTTAATGACGAATTTTCTACATTAAAGTTAGGAAAAAAATATCTTTGAAATCCCTCTTTTTGTACAACTCACCCACCCCCTATTCTCCACGGGCCACAATACCCGATTGTCCATTACCCGTAAGGGTGTGCCCGAGACACCCCTAATTGGCAAATCTATGTGACACCCTAATTGACAAATCTATGTTACAAAACCTTATTTACATTTTTACCCTTCAATGGATTATGGTTGTAAGTTGCTTGTCCAAAGAGAAGTCACTAGTATTTCGCTATTATTAAAAAATCCATTTTATATTTTATGATTGTTGGCTTGTAGTTGGTTTTTTAGAGTTAAAGCCACCTTTTGTGTTGTCATAATATACGTTGGATAAAGTTGCAGGTTTCGGCATACAAAATTAGTCTAAAGCCATGCCGAAAACAGAAAAAAAAAAAAAATAGCCAGCCAACCAAAAAAAAAGGAGAGAAAAAAAAGGATGACAGATTCCAATTCAGTATCTCATCATTATTCACAACTAATGGGGAACATAGGAAGAACCAACAATACCACTAAAAACATCGTATAACAAACACAAAACAAAGAAAGCACACTTATGCAGCATTCTCGTATGTATGTGTTCATTAAGCCTTGCTGTCAATAGCCATTGGAGCTGTCTTCTGCACAAAATAATCACAACATTCAGTGGTATGTCACATAGCAAACACGTAATTTATAAGGAATCCAATTCATACTTTAGAATCAAGTGCAGAAAGCTTTGCAAACATATTTCCATAGAACTTAGCATCCTTCTTGTTGTATTCTCTCATCTTCTCCTTCAGCACCTTATACTCCAGCTTCACATCCCTGTTATCAGGCTCAATTTCCAGTGCTTTTTTAATGTCAATTTCTGCCAGGTCCAGATCGGCCAGATGTATGTAAGCTTGAGCCCTCCTGTACAGGGCCTTAACATTCCTGCTATCACTTTCCAACACCTGCATTCGTTAAACCCTCCACGTCAGCATTCATCCATCTACACACCATAGTTTTGTTATTGAAATTTAATAAACTAATATGATAGTATTCAAACCTTGGTGCAAAGCTTCTCAGCTTGTTTGTAATCCTTAAGCTTCAGTTTACAAGCCGCATTGTTGAGGTTGCAGGACACCTTCAACGCCTTGGCTTGCTTCTTTTCCTCATCACTGAAGCTGGTATCAAACTCGATGTACTTAGCAGCCTGGCACCATTAATCACATTCACCTCATTCATTAACACCAACAACAAAACTAGATCATACATACATCATCTACAAACTCGTTCAACATTACCTTCTCATATCTCTTTGAAGCTTTCAAGTATTTACCAGCCTTAAACCATAAGTTCCCTTCTTCCTTCTTTTTCCCAGCTGCCTCAATCTTCTCTTGGGTGTTCATATCCCAAGATTCTTTATCCTACAAATTCATAATGTTAACTAATGTATCACTTCGTTATTATATTATTATTATTTATCACCAAATAACTACACTAACCTTCACAAAGGACACAAGCTCAATTTCATAGGTCACCGTAGAATTAGGAGGGACTACTGCCAACTCCTGCTTAGATTCTGCAGAACCAAAAGCATATTCCGGTGCAATAGTTAGAACAGCTACTTCCCCCTTCTTCATTGTCACCACAGCTCGATCAAGCCCATCAATAACTTGCTCTGTGCAACAATCAAGATATGCCTAAAAGTAAGTATAAACGAATATAAGCTTGTAAACTAATTAACAAACATTATGATAAGTGTACCTTCATCTGTCTTAAACTCAAACAACTCAGTCTCATCATAACCTTTCTTGGTGAATATGGTTCCATCTTGCAGCTTACCAACCAACTTCACTGTCCATTTCACAAGGCAAATTATCAGACACATCTTTCTTTTCTTTTCTTTCGAAATTAATCAGATCATAGTTCATAACATAACACATACCCTGAACAACAGCTCCTTCATTAGGTTTCTCGTATCCTTCTCCTTCTTTCAAAATCTTCTTCATAACCTTTCTGTCTTTTGTAACATCTGTAACTGACTTCCACAAAACAAGCTCTAAGGTAATTTGCAGTGTAGCATTTGGTGGAACCCCAAGTTCTTGTTTGCCAGTCTCCCCAAAACCATCTGTAACCAAAAAAAAAACAATTCTAAGTGATAAAACCAACCAAATAATCATAAACCCTGTTTCATACTACCAGACTGCAAACTTACATTGAGGTTTAACTGTAAGGATCACCTTTTCTCCTTTCTTCATTGTCTTCACGGCCTTCGACAGTGCAGGGCAGAAATGTCCTGAAATGATATTATAGGTATACCATATTAGCAACTAGGCAAAACACATTACTAATCAGCAAAGTTTAATTACCATCTTGAACTGTGAATTCTACTCCATCTGCTTTTGCAATCACAGTTCCGTCCTCAAGTTGAACCTCGTAATTAACTAGAACTTCATCAAGGTCCTTAGGGTTTTCCCACTTCTCTCCCTTGTTTACAATCTTTTTGAATATTCCACCATCTTTGCAAATGTCCTTAACACTAAGCCAGGAAAGCAATTGCACATCAAACTGGAGAGTTGCGTTTGGAGGGATTTTTGGAGGCGAGCCAGACTCGCCGTATGCCAGCTCAGCAGGAATGGTAAAAAGTGCATTTTCACCCTTCTTCATTGTTTTGATTCCTTGATCCCATCCCTTAATTACTTGACCTATCAATAGAAATCAATTAACCTTAACTTAAGCTACAATCACCATGTGGTTGTATATTACAATTTTACAACTATGAACAGGTAGTTCATAACTAGCATTTTGCGATCCCTATTCTATGTCTACACAAGCCAAGCTTAGCTCAAACTTATTTCAACTTAAGAGGACTCGAGCTCGGGCTTGGCTCGTTTGAAAGCTCTATATCTAAAGCTCGAGCTCAGCAAGTTATTTCTATCTTAATTATTTCTATAAATTTCTATCTTAATTTTATAGAAACTAATAGTTATTTTTTAATATAAAAATTTATAATTATGTACATATTTATTACCTAATTATTTCTATCTTAAATTCATAGAAACTAATAGTTATTTATAAAAATTAATTTACGATTATAATTTTATAGCAAGCATCATATTAAATAATAACATAACATAATGCACAATGCAATATGAAGAATACATAATGAATTAAGAGCCAATTATCACCTTCACCGAGAGTAAACTTGAAGGGAGTCCCCCTCTCCCGACTCGAATCAAACTGAGTACCATCCAGCAACGTTCCAGTATAATGCACTGTCATAAACCAAACCAATCAAAACCAAAAATCAACAACAATAAACGCACTCAAATCACAATAATAATAACAATACCTTCAACCTCATCGCCATTGTCAGGAGTATCCCAACCTTCACCTTCCTTAATCAGTTTCTTCTTCAAACCTTGGTTTCCGATCGCCTTTTCTTCTCCGGCCTTCAACGTCACCGGTGTATCATCCATCACTTCGTCGTCGTTAACCGCTCCGGCGGCTGCTGAAAAGTCGAAATCGTCCTCCATTGTGTGTGTGTTATGAGAATTGATTGATTTAACGATAGGAAGCTTATTTAGAGCAGTGATTAATGCGTTAGGAAAATGGAGTGTGGGTGGGTTTTTATAGAGGGGTGAGGGTAAATGGTAAATGAGTTCGTTCTAGAGTGTTCTGAGAGGGGTAAAATGGGGATTGTTCCAGAGACATCTAACCTTAGCTGGTTCACAATTGGGCCGATTCAATAGGCCTGAACAAGTAACTATTTAGTTTTGGACTTTTGGGTCATTTTTTTTTAATTTGGTTGACAAGCAAACGATAGCGTATGCATTAATTTGATACTGACTTTTTGATGTTTCGGGATTGACACAATATTGGTATTCTTCTTTGCCTTCGTATCAGTATCCAGCTCATCCTTAATTAGCATGATTGATAGGTCCTAGTAGAGACGGGAAAAAAACCCGGGTCTAGACCTGACCCGGTGTACCTAACTCGAACTCGCGGATACGATCTAGGTAATATTTCCTCAAAAAAATAACTTGGACACGAACCGAACTCGCTGGAACCAGCTCCACTTCAAATCGGACCCAACTCGGTCCAACCCTGATAAAAACCCTGCAAACCCAGTCAAATACCCGATCATACCCGGAACTGGTTCCTACTCAACCCGGTTCTTGACTTTTGTTGACCAAACCCGAAAATGGTTTTTGGAATATCGGTTACTAACCGTAACCGATTATTGGTCAAATGATCAAAATCGATTATTGGTTCCCTGTGTGATCGGTTCGGTTTAGTTATTAACTAGTTAACCGATAATAAACTATTGAAATTAACCTTATTAGCACTTACCATATTCACCTATGTTAAGGTTAACTAGTTACAAATCGGTTTTTGTCTCAAAAGTTCAAACCGGTTTTTGATTATCGGTTTCAATTAGTTAGTAACCGGTTTCTATTATATCGGTAAATTACCTGTTTCAGTTTTGTTAATTTTTTTTTTAGAAAATTAGATTGTTATTGAATGAAAATTAAATTACATCAAAACAGAAGACAAACGGACAACAAGCTACGCCACTACCCCTTTAATGGGTCCAATGGGAAAATAAAGTATGTTAATGTTGGCAAACAACTTGTAGTCACTTTAATATGCTCATTCGGCATATCAAGACAAATTATAAAAGAAGTCAAAGCCGAAGCTTATGATTGTTAATGTTTTGAAAAAATGCTATAGGTAAATTTAAGCTTATTATTATATCATATATTTGAGTGACCGCGTTAATTATATTTTTGTTTTAGTTTCAATGACATACGTAAGAGAAAATGTAATTAACAGGGGATGTGTTCGTTAATTTTTAAGAGATTTCCTAAGGAGGTGTTTGATAACCTCTTAATGATTTAAAAACCTACATCTGAATCGGTTAGTGGTAGAGTGTGTTTGATCACACCTCTCAATAGTTAAATTTCAGAGACATGCTAAATGATTCATAGTTACCTCTAAATCCGTTACACCTTTTATTAAGTCAGCACAAGATTGTCAAACAACCCCGTTAGCATAATCATAAAAAATTAGTTCTAGTAGCACCTGATTAATGTTCAAGTATGTGTAGAAGGTAATTATTTTCCATTTAGTTCATCAAATGGTTGTATTATGGTGCTAGTTGAGCATAGATTTTTTAAGTTTTTTTAATTTCAATTTCCCTAGTTTTATCATAATGTGATTAGGCTTCATATGATTATGCTCTTGTGTTGGATTTTAAAGTTGTGATTTCTATTGGTTCAATTAGTTACGGTTAATTATGCTAACTTTTTGTCCATTTGAAATTTGATTTAGTAACTTTGTTCGTGTCGGTAAAAGAATAAATGTTCTTTTACACATGTTATTGGAGTGAAATCACACCTGCTTTCTAAATATACATAGTTAATATGATGAAATTGCCAGCTTCTCCGTAATATGGATATGGCACAAACATTTAGGAATGAAAAGTTGGTGTTGCACAAGAAAATGTTTGGTTCGGTTCATTTACAACCCTATATTCAACATAATCAACATGTGTACCATTATGAAATAAATCAGTCATAGTGGTTAGATGATTTGGCCCTCTCCCGATGAGGCATTGGAATGAGTAATACGTATACTTAAAAATGAGTGTGTTGATTGTTGATGATCGAGTAATATGGATATAGCATAAACGTTTACGAATGAAAAGTAGGTGTTGCACAAGGAAATGTTTGATTCAATTCATTTACAGCTCTAGATGCAACATAATCAATACTAGAACAGTGCTCGTGCTACACACGGGTGGAACATATTTAAAATGCAATATATGTGTATATTATAAATTTAGTAAAATGCAAATATCATATTTACATAAAAAAAGGATACTTTTGCATAAATTATGAGACATTAAATTGTTATTTTAATTCAAATACAAAATACAAAGACTAACAGAGATAAATAGAAAATTAAAACATCTTTATAACTTATAACACAAGTACAAAATCACATATTAGTTATAACTTAATCTTCTAATGAAATGGTATATAATGATATATAATATTTATAATATGGAATTTATTTGGAATTTCAAAAAATGATCTACAATTGGTTATCGAAAAGGGATTAGGGTTTTGTTTTAGGCATGCATCTTGAAATTTGGACATAATTATTTAGACATAATTATAAATTGGTCAAGTTAAAGAAAAATTTAAACCTTTTCATAATTGATGTTTTTCTACTATCTTAAAATCTTATTTGGTTTTTTTTATTATGGAGATTATGTATGTTTTCATAATGGATTTTTTTATTATGTTGTTGAATTATATAAGTAGGTTTTATAATAATTCTATTTAATTGTTAAAAGTAAATAAATTTCGTATACAAAATTGTTACAATTATAATTACAATCTTATACATTAACCTAATAAATAATGTCTAATCACCATTAAATAATAAAATATAATGTTTGTTGAGATGGAAGAGTATGAAAAACTTTAAAAGTTTATTGCTAATTGGTCAAATTCCGTATTTAATCGGGTTTATATTTGCTATGAATTTAAGCAATTATAAATTGGTCAAATAAAATTTGTAAATTTATTGCTGCGTATTAACATTTATCATATTTGAAGAAAAATTCTACTTTTTTAATTTGCGACAATCGTTCCATTTTATTAAATTTCAAGAAACTTTTCATTCATTATATTCCATTGATTATAATTCGAAATAAATTAAAATTTTAATATCAAATTGATTAATTTGTCAACTTCCAAAAATTATGGAAAGTCTTTTGCTTTTTGAAATATTAAAATGTGGGTTTTATTTTTAGATATTACCTTTTTCATTTATCATATTTCAATAAAATGGAACTTTTGTATTTTTGGATTATGGAGATTGTTATTTTATTTATATTATCTTAAATCTTATTTGATTATTTTATTATGGAGTTTATGTATGTTTTCATAATGGATGTTTTTTTATTATGTTGTTGAATTATATAAGTAGGTTTTACAATAATTCTATTTAATTGTTAAAATTAAATAAATTTTGTATAAAAAATTGTTACAATTTTAATTACACTCTTAAAAATTATTACACTAACCTAATAAATAATGTCTAATCGCCATTAGATAATAAAATGAAATGTTTGTCGAGATTGAAAAGTATGAAAAACTTTAAAAGTTTGTTGCTAATTGATCAAATTTCGTATTTAATCGAGTTTATATTTGTTATGAATTTAAGCATAAATTAAGCAATTATAAATTGGTCAACTAAAAATTGTAAAGTTTTTGCTATTAAAATTTGTCATATTTGAAGAAAGTTTTCATTTTTTTTTGCTATTAAAATTTGTCATAAACACAAAACACAATGATAAACAAAAAGACACAATGGTTTTTTTTTTAACTCAACATTGTGTCTTTTTCGAGATTTTTTTATTTTTTTTATTTAGAAAAAATAGCAAAAGACGTCCTTTACGTTTGATCGTTTTTTCAATAGACGTCCTTTAACAAAAGAAATAGCAGAAAACGTCCTTAACGTTTAAAATGTCTAGCATATTACGCCCTTTAACCCTAACTCAGTTAAATTTTCTCGTTAAATCCTGTCATGTGCCTTGCACATGAGGGTATTTTTGTAAATTTTCATATTTAATTAATAATTAAAAATAAAAACATAAATATAATTAAAAAAGCATTTTAACAAATAAATTAAAAAGAATATTATATATATAAATAATATTATCTGCCTCTCTCTTCTTTTTCACCCTCTACACAACCACTACCACCACTACCATCATCAATACCACCACCACATCTGACCACCACTATCACCACCATGTTTGCTGTAATGCCGGCCTAACACATCATAATAGTTCTTCTTCCTCTTAATCTTGTAATTTGTTCTTGAGTAACCAACCCCAAACCCGAACTCGACCCGAGTCCCAACTTCGACTCTGTTGATTGCCCTATGTCGTACACCGTCATCGGAACCGGCGCTGGCACCAGGGATGAAACCCTCATCTTTGTAAGCATCCATCTCGAATCAATCAAACGAAACCCTCATCGGAACCGGCACCGTCATCAGAACCAGTTAGGTTCAAGTAGTGGTTTCATGTCGGGGATCTTCATCTGAATAGACGAAGGTTCGTTGGCGGTACTGTGAGACGGTGGTTTGTGGCGGAGGTGGGCGGCGGCCATGGAAGGTGTAATTGAGAAGTGTTTGGGGGAAGAAGCAGGGTTTGATCGGTGTGAATGTGTGATGGTGGGTCCCAAAACCTTTACCTACATAGACCTGGCGGTGGCCGATGGTGGTATGTGGCGGTGACCGGTGGTGGTTTCTTGATTGTATAAAGACATAGAGTAGAGAGATAGAATGAGTTGATATTGGGTTTTAGGGTTTAGATTTGGGGGATTTGCTGGCTGAGGTGAGAGAGAGAGAGAGAGAGAGAGAGTTTTGTATATTTTTTATCATGGCTCAGACTTTAAATAATTTACACAAATAGTCCCTTAACGAGTAGAAAGACGAATTTACCCTCGTGTATCTTGCACATGACCATACTTAAAAAAAAATTAACTGAGTTAGTGACAAAGGACGAAACGTGAAAGGAATTTGAAACATGATGTATGTCTTTTGCTATTTTTTTCGTTAAAAGACGTCTAATGAAAATCGGGTCAAACGTAAAGGACTTCTTTTGCCATTTTGTCTTTTTTTTAAGAACGAGGAAGACGGTGGAAATATTTTTGTGTTTTTACTTTTTTTGTTTTTTATTAAATTTTGAGTTATAATTATTTATTTATTTTTAATATTTTAATGTTTTTTTTTGTATGGCTATAAATCCTTCTCATCATTCTCATTTTTGTCTCCCTTTGTAGAATAACTTGACCCTAAATATGTTATAAATATTAAGCATAAATTAAGCAACAAACCATTGTAAATTAAGTAGCGCTTTAAACAAAATTACAATGACTATCTAAATTTTAAATTTAAATATATAGTTGAAATCATTAATTTGTATTTTAAAATGAAATTCTGTAATAAACCTGGAAAATAACTTATTTAAAAACAAAATTAAAAAAAAAAGCATTCACAAACATTAAAATGTATACATTACTTTTTACATTTAAGCATAATTAGAAAATTGTCAAATATTAAAAATGGAAACAACGCTGAGATTGAAGAGTATTAAAAAAATTTAAATTTTGTTGCAAGATTGGTCAAATTCCGTTTTAAAAATGGGTATAAATATGTTATCAATATTAAGCATAAATTATGGGAATTATATAAAACCGAAATAAAAATAAATGGGCATTTTATTAAAATGCAAAGTTTGATTATATTGAAAACTATAAAAATCTTTTAAATATCGTTGGCATTGGTGAAATAATGTTCTCTGAGATTAAATGTAAATTATAATGATTATGTAAATTAATTTGAATTTCAAATACAAGATTGATTAGAATGACTATTTTCATTTTAAATTGAAGTATAAAATTATATAAAAACAGAAATAAATAAATATTCATTTTATTATATTGAAATTTATAATTTAACTTTTGTTTTAGCTATATTCAGTGACTTTTTAATTAGATATATTAAATCGAAGGTTAAAGTTTTATTTTATGAATAATAAAAAAATATCAAAACAATAAATTTGTGTTCTACTAATTTTACTAAATAATATAACGATAATTAAAAAAGTTAAAACTAAATATGTTAATTAGAAACTTCCAAAAACTATGGAAAGAATTTTGATTTTTGAAACATTAATATGGGGGGTTTATTTTATACATTAACTAGGTTTTATCCCTCGTATGACGGGGGCTGTTTTACATTTTTCATTTTTTAATATTTATTTTTTGGATTTTAAATTACTTTATTTTAAGAAAGTTAATAATATACTTAGGCCATGTTTGGGATTCCATATTTGCACCTCCTTTTGACTTATATAAGTTACTTTTGATAAGTTACTCCCTCCAAACTTATCAAAACCTCTTTTTTTCTTCTTTAAAAACTTAAAAAAGTCACATTATCCAACATCTTTTTAACTTATAAAAGTTAATAAGTTACAAGAGGATAAAAAAATGAATCCCAAAAACCCAATAGGGTTTGATGATGAAAGAGTTTCATAAATAAATGATATGTTATAACCCGTTTAAAAGCTATATGGATTTGGTGACCCATGACGCGTTTATTTTTTTACTATAAAATTGTTTCTTAACTATAAATAATATATTTTTTAATCAGATATTAAATTTTAGTATATCCCTATTTTATAGGATTTTCACATCAAATATTTGGTAAGATTATTTTTTAATTTAATGAGATGTTATAACCCGTTTAAGAGCTATCTGCGTTTGGTGAGACCCATACCCGTGAATTCGGGTCAAATGCATGAGAAGCCTCCATTTACAAATAAAGCAATCTGGTGGCTTGAGAGAATTTAGGGAGCAACCAGAGAGCTTTTAAAGGCTTTCGTTTATATATATATATATATATATATATATATATATATATATATATATATATTATAGATTTTGACATTTAATCATGATTACAAAATCGTTAAATATAAAAATGGAAAGTTGTATTATATATATTAATTTAACCTGCATTATAAATCGAATTTGACCAATAAAGTTGTATTCTGGAAATATATTAAATCGATTTGACCAACAATAATAGAAGATTGATTATATAAAAATGATTTAAATTACATGAATTGTTCAACATACATAAATAAATAAATAATCATAACTTTACATCCATTGTTGTACAAAGACAAAGCCATTTTTGCAGCAAATGCTCATTCCCTGAAATAATCCATTCTACCAAGTTAGGCAGCCATAAGCTGAAATGAAAAAATAAAAACGTATATTTTGGTTTAGTAACAATTACCAATGAATGTGACAAGAATAATTAACAGAATAAATTAATCTAATAACAATTGTAATCACAATCTAAATAAACCACTCATTGTATGGAAGATAGAGCAGTGCCGCCATAAGCTGAAATCATTAAAATTAAATTAATGTTACATAATATATTATTTCGGATAAATTAAATATATATATATATATATATATATATATATATATATAAGTATGTTTTGGTTTAGTAAGAATTACTGTAACACCTCAGCTTAAGCGGAAACGCCCGAGTGTGACGTACAGATTGCTCAAAACACATGTGAGACTATTAAGTGACAATATTATCATTAACTGATTTAAGCATCATATACACAAGTTTGTACCACATAATTACAATAAATAATAAAACTATACAACTTGTCCATTTGATTGAATAACCTAAGTCTAGTGTCTTCTCCAAGTATCATCCTCTAATGTTTGTACCTGTAGCATGTATGTAAAATAAAAGGTCAACTAACAAGTAGTTGATAAGAATATCACAGTTTTGATATACATACATAAAAACTATATAATTTTATGAACATGCGTAACAACGCAAGCAAGGTCCTTTCCAGTTGGTAGCAACCAACGTACTCGGATAATCGTACAACGCATGCAAGGTCCTTTCTAGTTGGGGACAACCAACATACTCGGATAATAGCACAACGCACGCAAGGTCATTTCCAGTTGGTAACAACCAACGTACTCAGATAATCGCACAACGCAAGTAAGCAAATAAACACGTAAGTCCATAATACGAATTGTAGTTTGAATAAAGCATACTAAGTATTATTTGAATAGGATATACATGCTACCCCAAAATATAAAAACGTTTAAAAAAGGGGGTGTGAGAAACTCACATTTGAAGTTGATAATAAACGAAAAACGAAAGCCGTAAGCGTGCTAACGAAACCGAGGTGATCGAACTTCACGAATTATAAATAAAAATAAATACGAAAATTTAAAGACTAACTAACGGGATTAATAAAGTTAATTATTATATAATTTTTGTTGGGAATATATTTGATTTTATTATATCTTTAATTATTTTAAGGTATAGATTATTTTAATATTATTTCTAAGATTAACGAATTAAAGCTAACGAATTTAAAGCTTACGGATTGAGATTAACGAATTATATGCTAACATGTTTTAAAGTTAATGGATTGAAAGTTAACGAATACAAGCTTAATGAATTAATTTAAAGTAACAAAATTATAAACTAATTTAACGGTGTAAATTATTTTAATACTATTTAATTATCAATTTATTATTAATAAGAGAACTTTAATATTTATGGAAACGAATTTTATCGGTCAACTTTATCTCAAAAACGTTTACGTTAGCCCATTATAAAGATTAACAAGATGGAAATTAATATTATAACATAAATCAAATTTTTATGAAACTTGACGGAATATGAAAGAGTTGAGTTTTTATATGAAAATGATAAAATTAACTGATAATAAATCTATTTAAGTTAAAATAATTTTTATTTGATTTATAAAGGTTTTTTTAGCGATTTTATTTGGTTTATAAAAATATAATTTATTTAAGTTATAATGAAAACTAGTTTAAATAAATAAACATTAAAAGTGTGCTGACCCGAGTTCGAACCCGGGTCTTAAGGTTTCTACAACAAAGGACTTAACCAACGGAAAGACGGGGCAGGCGGCGACCTCGTCGGAAAGACGGGGCAGGGGGTTGGGGTTGGGATCAGTGGCGGACCCAAGAATTTTTGTCAATGGGGTCCTAATTTTTTCGGTTTACAAAATTTCCGGGCCGGTCGTTATTCGGGTCGGGTCGAGACGATGAACATAATAAAATACGGAAATATGGTGTCACTGGAAACGAGTAAGTAGTAAGAATTTAGATTGGAAACTAGATAAGAAAAGAGACTTTTAATTCATTTTTATTCATACACGAAAAACATAAACGTAAGCTATATATATGGTATTACATACACGACCAAACATGAAAAATTAACTCTAACACATATAAATGATTAATTATAATATGCATACACAAGATAAAGAATAAACGAATATGCAAAACTCATGTTATCATTATATATGTTGCATGGTGATAATGATTATATGTGAGAAACTAACGAATAACAAAAATACCCTAACTAAATAACTAATATTGACTTGGATATAAAAAAACAACAAAAACAAATACCCTAACTAAACAACTAATATGGACTAGGATATAAAAAACAACAAAAACAGAGTATGGTGAGGCTTGAACCTGCAACCTCTCAAAAGAAAACAAGGGACTTCCACTAGACCAGTTCAACCTTAATAGTATGGGTTCCAAGTATTAATTTTTATGGGGTCCTTACAAAATTTAATACACTGCCTCTTGGTAATTTTTAAAAAACATTGGTGTCTCGGGACCCCGATAAGTTCTATGTGGGTCCGCCCCTGGTTGGGATTATTTATTATATATTATATTTTGAATAATTTTACACATCAGGCCATTGTATTATCAAGTTGTTTTAAGATGGATATTAAAAAATATTTACAATGTAAACCTTGAACTTTGAAATGCAATTAGAATGTGAAATAAATTATAGATCTTGGATATTTTTTTATTATATTATACGCGTATAGTTTGCAATGTTTTAAAAAAACTTTAGATTCCGTAGTTTCGTAAATTGATCAAAACGGAAAGAAAAACGAACAATCGATAAACGTTAAACACGAGTAAAATAAACGACGAAACGAATTGGTATAACGAATGCGAATATGAATTCACATAAATAAAGATTACGAATGACCCATAAAATACGTGCAACGAAAATTAATTAATAACATTATAATATATATATATATATATATATATATATATATATATATATATATAAGGGATGGGATCCAGTGAAAACTCCTCTTAAAGAGAAAACTTAAAAACTTCTAAAATCACCTAAAAACTATTTTTAACTTTCTAAAAAAAAAATTTTGAAGTTTTTTTTTTCCATTATTCTTATATTTTGTTAATGGTTCAAAAAAAAAAACCTTGTCGGTAATCTCGTCGGTGTAGTGCACATGTGTAATGGTGTGCATTGCATGTATGCAAAAGTGTTTGTATTGCATAGTATACAACACTATTGCACATATTTGATACACACTATTGTATATATGCAATATAAGACTAATACGCACGTCGATTACATATTAGTACGTATGTGTAATACAACATTAACGCACATGTGCACTACATCGACTTTTATTTTATTATTATTTTTTTCCATATAATACAACACTACTACACATATACAATACACAAATATTGAATATATACAACTAAACACTATTGAACTTAAAAATACATAGTAATACACATGTGTAATACAACGGTTTCGCACAGTAATACGTATGTGTATTACAGCGGGTTTTTTTTATTTTTTTTCGAGTGAAGGGGACCAAAATATAAGAATAATGGCAAAAACGGAAATTTGAAAATATTTTTTATATTTAATTAAAAATAATTTTTTAGGAGTTTTTAAGTTTTCTCTCTAAATATGAGTTTTCTCTTGATCCTCTCCCTATATATATATAAACAAAACTAATAATTCGAAATGGGTCAGGTTTGAAAAGTAACGAATGTTACAATTACCAATAGATGTAACCGGAATAATTAACAGAATAATTGTATGGAAGATAGAACAAGTAGATAAATTTAAACATTTCCATTGAATCGTGGATTTTTATATACAACCTAAATAGATTATGTGAAATCATTTAATAAGTGAAAACAATACAAACAAAAAACGGTAAAGAAAATGAATTGACAATGACAATAATGAATAATATATGAGAATCATATACCATTAGAGTATTATAAAAACCACCTTATCGGAAAATGGAATAGACGATCAGCAGAGACGGGTAATCAACAAGAAAGAGAGAGAGAGAGAGAGGAATTAAAATAATTATTAGGGTTTGCAATGTTAAGCTTTATATAATCGGTTTTTAATTTTAAGGTTTAAATATTTATTGGTTGACTAAAATTAAATTCGGTTACCAAAACTTGTGAAAGGAAAGTTGTTATGGTCAATTATTAGATTAAAATTAAATGGATAATATGCGGAAATTATATATGAGGAAACTTGATGATATGGAGGCATATGCAGACATCCTAGTTGAGTGACACACGTAAAAATTATGTTGCTTTAATTGTTAGTAAGATATATACCATTGTGAAAGAAATCAGCTATAGTGGTTAGATGATTTGGTCCTCTCTAAATGAGCTATTGGAATGGGTAGCATGGGCGCATCTTAATGGGGACCCGAGTGCCCCAACCACCCCGTTTTTCGCTCAGTAAGGTAAATTTTTGCGATTTCGTCAGAAAATCCCTATAGGTGTTACACCCCCTTATAAAATTGAAGTGCATCCTCTAAACTAACTAGAAAAGTGATAGAGGGCTATGGCATTGATTGTTAACCAAGATGTCCCAGGTTTAATTCTTGTTATAGAGAAGCTTTTTAATTTTTTATTATCATGGCATTTAAAATTTATATATACATATTTATACACCCTATTAATTGCTATATAAAATCCACGAGTATAAAAACTTAACAAAACAAGATAAGAGACCCTTGAAAGATGAAGTATGATGCATTGACTATATATACAATTTTATGATGAAACTTTACTTTCCTCAAAATATATTTTGAGTACAAATTATTATTTTGTCAAGAACTTGGTTTTTTGTATATAGACTATATAAAGGATTAAAGACTATATATAAGCTTAAAATTCTATATATAGCCGATATAAATTATAAATTACAAGTTTGATTGTTGAAATTAAATTTTGTTGTTGAAGCCCTTTTGGTATGTTTTATTAGAGTGGTTATTGGAACTTAGATTTGATTTGTTGGTATCATGAATATCAAGAGATATTTCCAAAGAGAATCATCAGAACCAAACCGAATCACCGACACGAAAATTTATATTGTTTGACCTGAATCGAATCAGTGACCCAAAATTTTTTGTGTCTGTGACTTCGGTCACCCTATTATGATTTAGTCCATGCTTCTCCGGTGATTGGTAATGTTATACTTAACAAATAAGTGTGTTGATGATCGACTAATGCACTTGAATAATTATGTTATCAACACAAACACATAATAAATTACCGTGTTTTATTGCTATCGGAAGTATAGATATTAGAGAGAATTGATCATTCGAAAATAAGACCTAAGGGTATACCTTAACGCCCACGCCGTTAAAGCTGACTTGGCAATGTTAACGAATGCTGACTTGGCAATGTTAACGAATGTTATATCACTTCCTTCATGGGTTAAGAGGCGTTAAATGTAAGGTGAGTTAAAATATTAATGGGCTTTAAAATCCTCTACACACAACCACATTAATATAAGAATCAATGTTACATTAAATAAAAAGAGGCAAAAGGGGGTTAAACAAGTTTCCTTGAGTGAGGTAGAGTGAAATAGAGTAAAGTAGATTATGTGTTGCCTACGTGGAGTTAAAAAAAGCTTGTTATCGTACACTCATGGTATGAGAGTAACCATCTTGATAATTAGTTCATTTATTACAAGAAACTAAATTGATTACATCAGTCATATGAGAATATGATGTCATACTTACAATGTTCAAAATTAAATACAAACTGAAAATAACAACAAAGTTATAATAAACCGTATTATATTCTGTGATGTTATGTAAAATAATATAATGGCATATCAAATTTAAGTCGTTAAAAACCAGTTTTCAGCCTAGTTGATCCATGTCGTTATCGGGCGGTGATAATATTTGATTGAAAACTAGTTCTATATATGCTTCAAATTAAATACATTTTAATTATTATGTAATAATTGTTTATGTAAGCAGGTTACCTAATCCGGTGGGTTGACTAGTGACTACCCTCATCATTTCTTGGACTGTTATATATATAACAAATAATTTATCGGCACTTCGATTCTTTCATTCGTATATTTTTATTGCTCTAGTGTACAACTTCAGATATGCTGTGCATATTGCTTAACCTCCAATTCTTCTGTTTTGTAGAATATTTTTAATTTCCTCAGCTAATTATCACAGGATATTTCAATATGTCGTTGATCCTAATTGTAAAATATAACATAGTCGCCATGATTTCAAACTTCAAATCCTTCGATATTGTTTTATTTCAAACATAAATTGTTATTATAAACTGCTAGACAACTTGGGTTGATTGAAGAAAAATATAAACACAAATATAATGGTCTGATATAATAAAAAGATAAAAAAGAAGTATAAAAAATAAATGAAACTATATCATTTTTGTATATATTTAAAAAAAGCAATATTTTGATAAATTTTTTTTCCTAAAAAAAAAGAAAAGAAAACTGTTTTGGCCTTTTGGTAAATATATATAAAAGCACTATTTTTGTAATTTTTTTTTTTAAATTGAATATGACTATTATTACCATTTCATAGTTTTATTTCTTAATAGTTAATACAAAAAGGATTTAGATAGCTTTTTATCATTTTCTAGAATATTCTAAAAATTTTAAGGGGAAAAGTTTGTTTTATTGGCACTGCAATGTGAATGCTACAAGCAATGTCTTGGTCTTTAAGTCTTAACTCATCTAATACTCATGAATACATCATCAAACACCAATTGAAATTTCAACCTACATTATGCAATTTCTTAGCAATAAGTCAACCTCAAACCCAACTAATTCTTTAAAACCAAACTTCCAGTTAATTTCTCCCATCTTAAAACATCTTCATTTCTCTCTATTCTTCAAGCTTTCATCAATGGCAATCCTCATCCTCCTCAACATCATCTTCTCCACCATAACCCTGGCATCAAATCTCCTATCTCGTTTGCTCTTCAGCGGCACTGCTTTCCTCCTTGTAATTGCAATCCAAGCATTAAAAGTCCCCGGAGAAGCGCTGCTGTCTGTGATGGAGCAAACCGGTGGTTTCATAAGAAGTTGTGTTGAGTACCTTTTGGAGATTATTTTGGGAGTGATAAGTGAACTTATTGGTTTAGTTTTTGATCTTATTAAAGATGGTGTTTTGGGGTCTGTGGCCGCAACTGGTGCGGCCGCAGGAGGGCTGGCGGAGAAGATGAAGTCCGCGTTTGATGGGTTGACCGAAGAAATTCCAACGGTTGTGGAGAGTGCGATGGAGATGGTTACTACAATGGTGACGGATTTGTGGAATAATTATGTCGATGCTCAAAGTTATATAACAGAGAACGTTTGAGTTTCGGTAAGAAATAAGAGCTATATTTTCAACCATTTGTGGTTTTAACTTTTTGTTGTAAATAATTTTTATTTGTACGTTGTCTTTTGATACAATTAGTCGTATCAATCAAAAGGTTAAGAGAGATTTGATGAAACCTTTTTATTATGCTATGTTTATACCTTGTTTACAACAAAGGAAATCTCTCTTGTTTACAAGAAAGTCAAGTCAACTTATATCTTAAAATCAAGCAAATGACAAGACAAAATTCAATATATATATATATATATAGTGGTGGGTTCTAGTAAAAACTCCAAAGAGAGAACTTAAAAACTCTTAAAAACTTCTAAAAAACTATTTTTAACTTTTTTAAAAAAAAATTTTGAAGTTTCTTTTTTTTTTTCCATTATTCTTATATGTTGTTATTGGTTCAAAAAAAAACTTGTCGGTAATCTCGTCGGTATAGTGCGATGTGTAATAGTGTGCATTGCATATATGCAAAAGTGTTTGTATTGCATAGAATACAACACTATTGCACATATTTGATACACACTATTGTATATATGCAATATAAAACTAATACACACATCGAATACACATTAGTACGTATGTGTAATACAACATTAACGCACATGTGCACCACATCGACTTTTATTTTGTTATTATTTTTTTTTCCATATAATACAACACTACTACACATATACAATACACAAATATTGAATATATGCAATAAAACACTATTAAACTCAAAAATACATAGTGTTACACATGTGTAATACAACGGTATCGCACAGTAATAAGTATGTGCATTACAACGGTTTTTTTTTTATTTTTTTTATTTTTTTTGAGTGAAATATAAGAAAATATAAGAATAATGGCTAAAACAGAATTTTGAAAATATTTTTTTATTTTTAATTAAAAATAATTCTTTAGGAGTTTTTATGAGTTTTAAAGTGAGTTTTCTCTTGATCATCTCCTTATATATATATATATATATGTATATGTGTGTACGTGTGTTTTTTTATTGAGATTTCTTGATACCATGTCCATTTAAATTGTCAATACGAGGATTCTAAAATGAGGGGAAAAAAGTAACAGGATATAAAGTAGCTTAGCACGTCAACTTTAAAATACCATATTCAAAGTAACTAATATGATGTATATATGTGTGAACCCTCGGGTGGGCAAAAGTGAAATTGCACTAATTTTGACGTTATTTTACTAATCTCGTGAAAATAACGTTAAAAGTGACGGACGGTTAATCAGGCATCATGTAGTGGCGTTGATAGCTGAAAGATAAGGGTACATGCACCGATCAGCTGGTGTCCCGATGATTGAGTGCTATGTGCCTTATGTCCAAGGCTTGATGCAAAACTACTATCGAGCCGGGGGTCTCACCGGAAGCAGCCTCTCTATCCCTATGGGGTAGAGGTAAGGCTGCCTACATCTTACCCTCCTCAGACCCTACCATAGCTTTGCTATTTGTGGGATATACTGAGTACGATGATGATGATGATGATGATTCAAAGTAACTATATCAGATTATTAATGAATACATGCACATGAAATTAGGTTGTGTTTGTTTTTGTTTAAAACATTTACAGGAGGCTTGTCTGTGGGCGCGCAGACATAAGCTTCTGAAGACTGTTTTTTTTAAATAAGATCTGAAAACTGCTTTTATGGTCTTAAAAAAGATGCTATTGTTTAACTTCTTCACACATCTTCACACTTCTTAACATCTACCAACACCCAATGTCGAACACCACCACCACCCATCATGCGCCGCCACCACCACCACCGTCCACCACCACCACCACCCACCGTCCGCCGCCACCACCGTCCATCACCGCCACCACCCACTACCACCCACCACCACCGTCCATCACCACCACCACCACCCACCCGTCGGCCACAACCATCATCCACTACCACCACCCACCGTCCGCCACCACCACCCACCACCACCACATACCATCCGCCACCAACACCATCCACCACCCACCACCACCGTCCATACCACCACCACCACCCACCACCACCACCCACCCGTCGGCCACAACCATCGTCCACTACCACCACCCACCGTCCACCACCACCTACCATCTGCCACCAACACCGTCGACCACCTACCACCATCACCGTCCATCACCACCACCACCCACCGTCCGCCACCACCACCACCTACCATCCGCCACCAACATCATCTACCAGCCACCACCATCACCGTCCATCACCACCACCACCCACCGTCCGCCACCACCGCCGCCCACCACCAATTATTTTGCTAGTCTACAAATGCTAAATGATTTCTATCTACTGTGATATGTATGATAGATAATTAATTTTCAGCTTATACAGACGATACCCAGTTTATAAAACAAACAGTATTATATTTTCAGATTGCAGACCTTCAGACCACATCTTCAGTTGCAGACATGAAATCAGATTGCAAGACAGTTTTTGCCATAAAAAACAAACAGCACCTAAAACGTATACATATTTTTTTTTAAAATCCAAGTAAAATTAGTATTTAATAGTTGAGTTCATATTCTTGTATGGGAAATACATCATAGTCATGAAATTCACATGAAGAAGTGACACCTTGGTTTCCTTAGCTTAATCGTCATGAAACTGCACACCAACCAACTAACCACACGCATAGAAGTTACACCTTGGTTTTCCGGGCAGTTCTGTTGAAAACCAATCAAAAGTCAGAATATACAAAACAAAATAATAATAATAATAATAATAATAAATAATAATAATTTAATCAATATTTGTGGGTGTTTAATTAGTATTTAATAATTAAATAACAAGTATTTCTACCCTTAGGTTGCTGCATGGCCGGTTAAACACATTATGTACTCAATTTAAAGTCGTGATATGCTAAAAAGAATATCGATACGTTTTGTCCATCAATCGAAAACCATAAAAACAAATATCAGCAGTGGTTCTAATAGCGTCAATATTAAGGATTGATCGATGTCGAAAAGTCAATAAAAACATTTATAAATTACCTTTACTAGCTAGGGCAAGTAAGGTTTCGAATACACAGGGAATCAGTAAAAAGTGCCAATCAAGTTCAATTCTTATTCGCTAATTATACTAGGCGGATAAACGATGTCAAGCGGTTTATAAGATTTGTTAAATGAAAACACTATTAAGTTGATTTGTAAACAATTATGAAAAGGGTAACTAATTTCCAGATTTCGGGTTTTGAAGTACATTGGATAGATGATTAAACCTAATGAATTATAATCTTTGTTTGAATCAATAAACCAAAAGATTAGATGTTTGACTATGGTGAGCGTTAGAACTTAATCCAATTGATTGACACAGCTAAACAATAATCTAACTGGTTGTTAATCTTAGGTAGTGATGAATCATTCAGTATTGTGGTTAAAGATAACTAGGCCAATGACACTAAGAACTCAATCCTAATTGTTGATGACCAAAATCATTAACTGATAAACTGTAAATCTCATTAATTACCCAATAACACTTTCAAGAACCCCAAAACAAAATCCAAAAGTTAGGTTTAGACTACAAATAATCCAATAAACAACTTAACCCTACACCCGGAGATGGTTATGAGTGGATTAGCCTTGCATAGTTATCTTCATTAGCTCTCTTGATTCTTCAATGGAGGATGGCATGGATGATTATGATGGTTGGGATGTGTTAGAATGGTGGAAAGAGGCCCCAAAATCGTCCAAGTATGTTAGGATATCCAAGATAGCCGAAATAGGGTTGAACCTGGGCTTAATTAGGCAACCAAAACCTAAAATTCGCATTTTTTCCGTCCGAGAGACCGTAGGCTACGGTCGCTGCACACTGCCTTACGGTGGCAGTCCCCACCGTAGGCTACGGTTGGCTCACCATAGGCTACGGTGGTCTAACCACCCTCCGTAGTCATTTGCCCATAACTTTCTCGTTCGAACTCCGATTTATGCCTCGTTTTCGGCCACGCCTTCATCTTCAAATTCTCTATCATTTCATGAAATAAAATCTCCATTTCTATCATATCTCACATGTTCCAATTTAGCTCCTTTAAGCTTCGCTCACGCTCACCTGTAATCATAAAACTGCTCAAAGTAATCGTGTTTCTGGCATATAACCACACAAAGCACACGCCATGACTCATTTAACACACGATATTTCACCCATACATCACATTCCCACACTTATCATTTTTCGTCCCGAAAATGATGTACAATGAAATCAGAACCAGAAACTGTTTTTACTAATTACACAACTTATTTTATTATTAACAGATAACACAAAAACCGCGATTGTCGATATTGTCATCCACTTAAACCCATGCACTAATACTTACCAGGACAAATAAGGTGTGAAAATTCCATTAGTTTATATGATTAAGTGGAACCCACACATCAAAGCCCTGAAGCCGCCTTACCATGCTTCATTATTGCTTTACCGAGCCAGACCAACCCAACTTGACTTAAACTTTAGAGTTAGATTATCAAAACTATGCACAACCATGTGTACAATTTTGAGCCCATATGCAATAGCTAAAACAATCAAGGATATTATCGTCCAACCTAAACTTAAGCATCAAAGTCTACCAGAATAGCCATTAGATACTATTAAGGTATAATTAGGCATCTATCTAGCAAATAGTCCCCGCTACATGGTATACCCCCGTTATCAAGCAACACCCCAAAGTCCATATCCATAGGTGAGTATGCATGAATTCATCTGTAGGGCTTACATATGACATGTCCCGCGTGGTCCGTTTCTTAATGGTAATGAGACGCGAGCACGGGGACCCCATATGACTAACAGCGTGGATGATCAAGTCAGTAGTGTAATTGTACTTTAAAAGCACATAATGATCATGTTTAATGACTTATACTTAGCAGATAAATTTGCGGGTTTGCTCTTTGAGCTCTTTTAATATTCATAAATCCACTTAGGAGATATGAATACCCAGATGATGTACCGCATAAATACCCATGGCCTCCGAACCCCTAGAGCATCCCATCAATACGAGATTTAAGGTTATAAAACCATACACCTATGAAGCGTTAACCACTTAAACTAGAAGTAAGTTTCTTTATGTTTATATCACAAGCCATCTAGCATACTCTAACGTTAAGCCAATCCAAGCATCGTTCACTAGTCTATTCATATTTTTAAAAATTTCTTTTGGTGATCAAATCTAACAAAAAGGCTTGAGTATGGCCCGACCTTTCATCCCAGTCCTTACATAGGTTTAGCTAAACAAACAAAACCCGAAGGTGTTTCCCACTAAAATCAAGCAATTAAAAGTTCAAGTAAGCCAACAACCAAAACATCCTTTCATTCTTAAAGGTTGAGCATACCGATACATCCCAAATTAAGTGTGTTATTGTTATTTTATTATAATTAATATTATTTTTATTTATTTTATTATTATTATTATTATTATTATTATTTTATTTTTTTTATTTTTGATGAACAGTTCTAGTTTTTCTATCATTTTCCATTGTGTGCAAAAATTTTAAATTCGGGACATTTTTGGCGTTTTTCACCTTTTCAACTCCAATTCCGCATCCCACACTTAAACATTACATTGTCCCCAATATAAGTTACAATAAAAACTTAAATGCGGCATCCAGAAATTCCTACCCAATTACAAGTAAAATGACACTAAACATAAACAACCCTACACAATATATAACAGTTCAACACCACCACTGACCACACATAGTTCAAATAGAAAACAAACAAACATGCCCAAAAGTCTCACACCGCCACCCAACCGCCTAAACAAATAAAAAAAAATTGTTCAATAGAAACATAAGAGATAGGAAGTGTCACACCTCGTTAAGCGATTTGCGAAAGCGTAAAACGGCAATGTAACAGACACAATTGGTATCAAACACATTGTTCATAAAGAAACATTACTAACTAATTTACAATATATTACATCGATCTAACTTCGTTTACAAACTAGGTGATACAAACCAATCCAGCCCGATAAGCTACTTTACTCCTAAATCGAATGCGTATACCAATTTACACAGCATCGATCACAATCCAAACACGTAGCACATAAGCAATCTACTCCACTTTTCTGAATACCTGAAAAGCATGTTAAAAACAGGTCAACTACGAATAGTTGGTGAGTTTCATAAGTTTTAACGAAATCGGCACTGCGTACCACACAATCATAGTTTGTATGTATGCGCTTATGTAAAAAATGTATTTACGTTTGTATATATATACATATGTATCTTTGTATGTACATATATATGTGTGTGGAAAAGTTTTAAACTACGATAAAATTGTGACTGTTCATTCGTACTACGTGCCACCATTTTCCACATAAATCCAACCACTGTGGCCCCCTTCCGCCCACAACAGTTCCACATAAGATCAACATTTACACAGTGTGTGTGTGTGTGTGTGTGTGTGTGTATCTAGTATTTCCTATGCTATAGTGTTTTCTACACCTATCCACATAGTATGCATATAGATATATATTTACACATATATAGTATTTCCCACGTACCATCAACCACTATGGCCCCCCTTCCGCCCACAATATATACAATCACGGTATTTTCTTGGCATTTATGTTATAATTAAGTTAGTTTGTTTAATTGCAGCAAAACTTGGCTCATAGGCCATACTCAACTTTAGTTTATTACTATTATGGCCCCCCTTCCGCCCACAATAACTTCGTGGCCTCCACTGTCCACGTTGTTCTCTTGGCCGTCACATGCCACGTTATCCCCATGACCATTACAGACCACGTTATTCTCATGGCCTTCACAGACCACGTTATCCCCATGGCCATTACAGACCAAGTTATACCCATGGCCATTACAGACCACGTTATACCCATGGCCATTACAGACCACGTTATACCCATGGCCATAATAGAACACGCTATACCCAATTCGTTGTGTTTAACATTACATAACGTGTTTGTATAAATATGTTGTCACGTGTAATTTCATAATGTTTTGGCATTCGTACTTTCTCCATTTAATATATCAATCAACAATACTATTCAACATTCATCAGCACGTAGTCACCCATTATGTTTGTAGGGACTTTTCGTATATGAACATTTAAATGATTCATATCTTGAATCGTTTCAGATAGATAATTGTATATAAACATGTTTTTTACCCCAAAAGTTCGTAAACAGTTTGAGAAGATGGGTCATGGAACTCATGGTTTAATAGGTGCTTAGTGCAATGTCAGCTCGGGGTTTGTTTCCCTTGCTATCACTTAGTCCTTTTGCGGTTGTCGTTCGTTTTCACTCTCTTATTCAAGTTTCCGGGTTCTTATGCTTCTAAGTAAGCTAGGTACAGGTCCTTAGGGTTTTGTATGGGATGAAGAAACCAGCTGCTAAAGTTCCTGAACTTGCAAGAAGTGTTCATAAAATATCAATTATATTGTTTAAATAAAAAAAATATCAAGGGGGGGGGGGGGGTTAGTCCACTTTTGCGGGCTGGACTTTTGGGCCCTCTTTGCCCAATTTTGGCCCATTAGTATCGTTTTGCATGCCTGAACGTGAAATCCCGAGTCCAAGTTTATTTCGGGTTCGTTTTTTGGCGAGAAAAATATGTCGGATACGACAAACAGCGCGAAAACTAGTGTTTTTTGGCTAATTTCTTGTAAATTTAGAAAAACATACCATTTGGTTGTAAAAATCAAAAATATTTTCACGGATCGCTTAAAACATTTCAAATAAGTGTTTTGTAGGTCTTTTTCAGCTTAACGGATGATACAATGCTTGTTTTGGATCTAGCTTTCGTGTTTAAAGTCATAGCGGGTAGTTAAATGAGTATGTTTTCGTTTAACTAGTTTGCTATCGTACTAAGGCCATAATATCAATATGTTGATTTATATATACGTATATTACTTATAGATGCCCCCGGGATATCCGGGTCATAACCAGACCCGTTTGGTTATTTGTCTGTTTGTTACGTAATAACCAGTTAATCGTTCGTTCTATAAACAAATACTAAGGCATACCTGGTTTTCTCACGAATGTCACAGGAAGAGACACATGGACCTGATCAGCCGATTAGCGAGTGCTCAATAGTACGAGGGTTGCGGGTCACCAAAGATAGATCGCATCGTCTCCATCACTCCAGAAAAGTTAAAAACATCCGATGAACTACCCGCACCTGAATCCCGCGCCGCACCTGCATGAGGATTAACCCAGTGTGAATGGTGGAACTGCAGTGGTGGATACTGGACACTACCATCATAAGGACCTAAAGTATTGTAATCAATCATAGGCGGGTTTGCCACCACCAGCTTCCCTCAATGCCATGCCTCATGCATCCTGTTATGGAGATCGTCTATGTGCCTGCCATTAATCTCCTGTTGAAAGTTATACGCGTGTGTTTGGTTCCACATTTCCATCCTGTCATATAATCTCTGAGTCTCCCGCGTTGTAACTCCGCGTTCTGATTTTGTTGGTCATACATGTGTTGGAACTCACTACTCCAACCCCTATAAATAGATGTCCTCGAATTTTGAAGCCACTCTGTTTTGGTGCATCATCTTGCATCATCACATGCGGTTCCTGAACCAAAATAAACTGGGGCTGCTCGAACGAACCCCCCGCCTGACTACTCTCAACACCACCCATTGACGCCGCCACACTACTGGTCCCCCCAACCATCAGCTCATAAACTTCTTCAACAACATCCTCACCATCACCACTTTTCAACGCTTTTAATAGTGTCTTGGTATCCTAATGCTTCAAAATCAAATACTCCTCTATTTGTTCAGTCGTCCATCCCTCTTTCTCCATCTGATCCATCGAAAAAGGGGTATGTATTTTTTCTACACTTGGTGTATCCTCCCTGATGGCACCTTTCATCTTCAGTAAAGCCGTGATCAATAGGCAACGTGGGATAATCAGTTTCATCTTCGATTCACGAGCCTCCCAAATATTCATCATAACCAAATACCAAAATGAAATCTTTGGCTCCCCTTTCATCAAAGCATACGAAATTGGTATCTCCCACATCCGCACACTTGTTCTATCCCCTCTTCGCGGCATAACATTACTAACCACCAAACTCAACAACAACCTCACATGTCCCTTCAGATTATTCTTTACCAAATTGTGACTCATCCGCGGTTTAAACAAATCAGTCTTCATCATTTCATACGTAGGGTGTTTATCAGGGTGTCGGTAGAGATCATATTCCAATGGGTAAATGTAGTTCCCCGATGGCCGTGAATCAAACTGAGCGATGCGAAGAAGACTATACATAGACATCACAACTTCCTTATTGTTAACCGTTTCGATTAACCTCATCGTTTTTGGTGCATTATTACCCCAATCCAACCTCAAAGTGGATACCCATTCCTGAATACTCTCCATATACATTACCTTAGTCTCACCATCATAGTATTTCAATGCTGCTTCCCATCCTTGATTCTTAAACATTCTGACAATCCCAAATGGCTTCATGTCACTAACCTTGACTTGCTTCTCACAAATAAAACCCAAATTCTTCAGTTGTAACTTGTTCATCTCATCATTGAATAACTTCGTCTGCCAAAGAGGATCCATCCCTGACAAAGGACCTCCTTTCTAAATGGGCTTCAGGGGAGGCGCAATACCCTCATCCTCATATGGTCCTTGCACTGGTACATCCTCCTCATCGTCATCCCTTAAAATTAGTCTCATTTTCGATAGTGGAGGATCCGGTACATCCAAAGATGAACTTGCCTTACCCTTATTCCTTGGTGGATTCTTACGAGTATCACCTGTTCTTCCCATCCTACACAAACGTAACAAACAAAATGCATTACCCGGGGTTCTCACCATGACTAATACCAGCCCAAAATTTCCCCACACTTGTCAATGGTTGTGCACTCATGGCTAGCCATACCCATGTATTAAACCCCATTTTCCAATTCACTCTCAAAGGTTATTATTATGAAGCATCCTCTTTATTACACAACATATTGATTTTTCTTGGCAAATTCCACAATATCAAAGTTGCCTAACCATTAGAACAACCATACCGATCAAAGGCACAAGTGTTCTAGCCCCCCAACAATAACCAACAACCCGTAAGATGGAGAACACAATCATAAACCAACCCCAAAACCATATTCCAAACCAAACATATTCACTAAAGAACTAGCAACAACATACCTCAACTAATCATCAATAAAACAATAATCAACATACCTTGAATGTTGCAACAAGTCTACACACACTTCAATTACTAGAATAAACAATGAAACACGAAAAAATCCAACTTTGATTTCTAGGGTTCGTCACCCACCACCACGAATCCGGCGAAAAACGGAGAGGATTTGATGGAAACCGACACCACAATTGAATTCCTCTTGAAAAATTTGTGAGACTAGACCCCAAAATCGAAGGATTTGGTGGAGGATTGAGTGATTTAGGGTTGTAGAAGGAGTGGATTATGGTGAAAGAGGAAGAAGAAGATGAGAGTAATGAGAGAAAAAGGTTTTTGATCTTTAAGTTGGTTGTTAGAATGTGTGGTTGATGTTATTTTAGTTTAAGATATAAAACAAAATCGGGGATTGTTTTTTTTCCCGCGTCGCATGCTTCCTGAATCCACCGTAAGCTACAGTCAAAAGACAATAGCCTACGGTCACGAGACCACCGTAAGGCAGGTTGTATAGACCGTAGCCTACGGTGCCACCGTAAGCTACGGTCTGGCCACCATAGGCTACGGTGGCTTCAAGTCCAAATTTTATTTTTTTTTATTTTAAAAATAACAAAAAAGAGATGTACAAACCAAACTCGGGTTGCCTCCCGGAAAGCGCCGTGTTTATCGTCTACAGCCCGACTTTACCTGGCCCTTAGCATTCGGCTGAATATGTCGGTGCACTCGCTATAAAGCTCACCACCGACTCATATATGCTTTTATTTAAATCTGAATCTTCCAAATACGGTCTTACTCAATGCCCGTTCACCACTTGCGTTAAGTGATCGTCGAAATCTTCAATTTCAACCTCGCCGTAATTACCGACACACTTAACCTGGTATGGCCCTAACCATTTGCTCTTCAACTTCCCTGGAAACAGCTTTGCTCTCGAATTGTATAACCAAACCCGCTGTCCTTCTTTAAACTCCTTCCGCTTAATCTTCGCATCGTGTACTCGCTTCATCCTATCTTTATATGCTGAAGCACACTCATATGCTTTATCTCTAAGCTCCTCCAACTCGTAGATATTCAATTTCCGCTCCTTACCTGCACACTCATAATCCAAATTAACATTTTCACAGCCTATGCCCGATGAGCAAGTTCTACAGGAAAATGGCAACCCTTCCAATAAACCAACCGATAGGGGGTGGTGCCGATAGGCATTTTGAAAGAAGTTTGGTAGGCCCATAAAGCGGTTTGGTATTTTGAACAATCTATACGTCACACTCGGGTGTTCCCGCTTAAGCCAGTGTGTTACACTTTGTTATGTCTTGTAATTCACTATAAATGTATTGTTTCTATTCATGGTAAAATAAAACAAATAGGTCAATACCAAACGAATTCTTTGATTATCATTGTGAAACAAATCCCTAACTCCATTATTGTCGCTCATTCCCAATGCATTCTGCCCCAAATTCATCGCTTCTGCATCTCATCGGCCGCCGGCTGGTGGGTTTCTTCAACTTCTTTGAATATCAGTTATAGTATACTTGTTTGTTCATATTAATTCCACATTTAGATAATTTGATTTATAAATTGTGTATACTGGATCTTCGTTGGCCCAATTTACTTGCTCGTTATTGCATATTTAGCTTTGGTACTTATAATATGCTTTTCTTAACTTCTGCAAAAAGAAAAGTCTTTTAATATTAATGCAGATAAGCTGCTTTTCAAGCATTAGTTTGATAACAAAGACTTTAATCTTTCTAGCCTGCATATTCGTGGAACTCAATCTCATTTAGAAAGCCTTTTATATCTTTCAGCAACTGAACAGGAAGTGGTTTAGGAAAGGACTTTAGAATCGGATGCGCTCACCCAGCGAGAAAGGCCCTGACCCTGCCAACCAAGTAAAAAGAAAAAAGAAAGAAGAGAACGAAAAGAGAACTTCGTATTTTGGTAATTGCTTATTATATAGAACTTATTGTTAATCTTGAAGAAGCTTGTAGTTGTAGAACTTATTAGAATGTTGTGTTACTCTTTATTGATTTTGCTCTTTTTATATCATGTAGGCTCTCGGATCAAACATCCAATTTATTTTTTAGTGTGATGAAAGAAGCAGTGGATGTTGTAGCTTTGGATAAGAGCATCCAATTTATTTCTTAGCGTGATGAAAGAAGCATTAGATGTTGTAGCTTGGATGAGGGTGACTACATGAAGAGTATTAACCGTATTGCTAAGGAGGGAGATGAAAAGAAGTTTGACAAGTACCGAGGTTTATGTAATTTGTTGATTTCGAGTTTGTGTTGTAGATTTATAGATATACTTATTTCCTTTGATAGTTGTAAGAAAATGATGTAATGGTATTGAGCTGCTGTTGAATGCTCGGAATTAACAAAGTTGTTTTAATTTGATTTATATATTCATATACTAGTTTAAGACACGTGTATTACACGGGTAATTGATAAAAATTTTTAAATTTAAACATTAAGAAATATACAATCAACAACAAAATTATCATATATTGTTAATACAATTATAACTTACATTAAAATTATAGGAATTACAAAAGAAACATTATGCAAATATTTTACAAATAAGAAAATTTTCCTTGTACACTACATTTATGGTTGTATTGGTCATATATCTTGTTTATCAAGAATCAAAATCTTTAAAACATAATAAATATAATCTATGAATTGTTATATCTTAGAGTGGATGAATTGGTGTAAATTTAAGTTCATCTAGTGTTCTTTTTGGTGGTGGCCGCCTCTAGGTTGTGGAGGTAGTCGTTGGCGGTCGATCAGTTTGTTTATAAAAGTTTATCATTCAAAAAAATTATATATATGCAATCAAGTAATTTAAATATGCAAACACAAAGAAATATAAATAATAAATAAAGATAAATATAATAAGTACATAAAGATGTTTTAAAAATGTTACAACATGTTCAAATGAGAGTCAATTTCTTAGTATGAAAATGCGGATTTTTGTCACTCGTACTCACAAATGAAACAACATATTCGCTAAAATGACATTAGAAATGATCATAATGTTTTTCCATATTAGTTTACAACCTGATAATTCTTGTACTAAAAAGGGTTTCAAGTTTCAAGAATGTGGTTCAATATAACTACAACAACGGGTCTGTTCCTGAAGCCATGAGTCAACACATTTTGCATTTAATCAAGATAAATATAAATAATAGTAACATAATCCTGATGTGACAAATAAAAACACAAATTCATAAAAAAGTAGAAGAAGAAGAAACTAATAGTAATGGAGCTGAACCTGCCTCGTGCCTTCAAAAGGCTTTCCTTCTTGGCATGTTGCATGCATTTTTGTACCGGGCTCCAAGACCTGCAGATGATCGTTATATTATTTTTTAATTCTTATAGCAAATATAAAAAATTATATGGCAGATATTAACTTTTATTCTTATGGAACTTCAACTTATGTTCAAAAGCAATAAAATATATTAAAAGTAGCAGCAAATTGCAAGTTATAGTATCTCTTATTCCTTGCCCATTTCAAGCTATACTAAAAAATGATCATTTTAACCCCAACCTCCTATAATACTAAAAGGCAGCCCATTTAAACCCAAGCCACCTAAAATCCCGTTTTATTATATATAGAGATGTGTAATAATATATGTTTAAATTAGCTAAATTGGATCAATCAAACCCTAAATCACAAAATACGCAATGCAATTAACGAAACAAAAGACAATAGATGGCACAAAAAAAAACAAAAACAAAAAGATGGTACGTATTGCCTGATGATTATGTTTATATTGTCTTGAATTTTGTGACGACGATCCTTTCTATTTTCTTATCTTCTTAGCTTGCGGCTACACTGTTTCTGTAAAAGGGATAAGGATTATAAAATAGCATTTTACACATTTATTCAACAATTTAATATCCAAAGTAATATGACACTTTTAAGCTACAGTAGTATTAATTTGGCTGTTTCTGATGCAATGTAAGGTTAAGAACCTTACAATATAAATATTATAAATTTTACACATTTGGTTCGGTGTATTTGGTTAGTTTGTCGGTTTTCAATTCGGTTCATTTAATAACCAAAACCAAATTTAAGTTAAATTTTGTTTAGAATTGTATGAATATTTTGGTTCAATTAACCGAGGGTAAAAAAGAGAAACCGATAACCGATTTTTGGTTAATCTGTTTTCGTTTAATTTTGGTTCGTGGTTTGGTTATTTATCGCCCCTAATATTTACAGTGTATGTGCAGTCAAAAGTAGGTTTTGTAGTCTGCATTAACTTTGAGGTTCCATTAGAACGTGCAAAAAAAAAACTTACCCAAAAAAGTCAACCCTCTGATGTTCGGGTATTTTGTACATATATTAGTGTGTTAATTATGTAGTATTGTTTGGTATATTGTTAGAACTTTGGTACTTCATACGTGCTTGTGTGTTTCAGGTCATTGATTGTTAAAGATGCTAAATTGGAGACTTTTACGAGCATGGAATGATATCTCGGGAAGACTGGAGCATAAATTGAAGTCTTAGAAAGTGTTAGAAGGATTTGGGAGGAGTTTGGATGAGAAACCTAAAGCCGATGCTAAAACTGAACAAGATGGGTTCACAAAAAGCGACCAGGAAGTAAAACGAGCATATCCTAGGCTAGAAAATGAGTTACGGAATCCATAATATATGAATTTCAGGTTTCTCGACGAGAGGAATCCAAAAATGAGGTTACCTACCATCGTGTAGCGCGATGGTCCACACAGACGGGAAATTTAGGGTTTTATGTTATATTCGTTTTGACGACCCTAGATGCCATTCTTTACCTTCCAAGCGATTTCCAGAGCAGAAGAGCAAGTCCCGATCATCCCCAATCATGTCTAAGTGTCCTACATGGCCTACCAGATTATAACCGAGGCCCGAGAGATGCCGATGCGCGGCTAGTTTCTTCGAGTCATACCCGGGATGTAGAGTATTGTATCTTTCAGTTTTTCTCATGTATTTAGAATGAAATGATTGTAATGATCTTTGATTAATCTATGAGTATTGATGTTTAGTATTGCTGTGCATTCAATCGGTTTAGGTTTTTGTCGATTAGAACGATTAGTTTGCCGGTTGCTATAATAATTGCTCGTAGGGTTGTTTTGACTAGTTGAATGTGATGAAGCATACGCTTTCCCTTAGTTGAGTCACACTGGCAGGGACTGTTTGATAACCAGTGCCGTGTGGTAGTAAGCGTTGATGCCTAAGGTTTGTCTAGTTAGTCAATTGGTGTTAATCATTGATTGTTAATCTGTTAAGTTGCATGAGTTTGCTGTTAGGTTAATTACTTGGATTCTCGGGTGTGATTTGTCTTTGTTAATTGATTGAACACATGATTACTTTCTTGCTTGTTACAACATATAAACCATTTGCTAGTGTGATTAGCACTTTAATTGAATTACTTCATAAGTTTAGAAATTGATTTCACTTCTCACTGACCATATACTCCTGATGGATACGATACCTGAATTACCCTAGCTGCTTAGGTTAATTAGGTTTTTGCATGACTCAAACGACGGTCATCAAAATGGCGCCGTTGCCGGGGAGTTAGTGCGCTTAGTGTTTTTTTGTTAATTGATTTCTTAGTTTAATTTAGTTGTTATTTTTGTTTTTATTTTTAGTTTAGTTTTATTTTCCCATTTTACGCGGGGTGTGTTATTTGTGCAGGTAACAGGTTTATGCACACCCGCCATTCAGGAAGAAATTCTCCACTGATTTACGAGCCAAAAATCGAACGGTTAGCTCGGCAGAACCGAGCTCAGATCAGACAGCCAGATATGGAAGGTCAGAACAAAAACCAAAATCAAGACCCACCACCTGAAATTAACGTTTTCCAACCCGAACTGAATCCACCAAACAATGATCCACCACCACCAATGAACATCAATCAACAACCCCAAAATTCAACCCGACACTCCAGAAACCGAAAGCGAAACCATGACAGACCCGGGTCATCAACCCTGAACAATACCCCTCGTCACCAACAGACGATTATTCAAGAGTTTGACCATGTCAGTATTCACACTGATGATGAAGAAGAGGGAGATGAAGAGGAATTTGGCCCGAGAAATGAAAATGCGGGTTTGCGTGTTGAAAAGGTTGATGAGGTTGAGGAACCAGTTAGGGTGAGAGGTAACAGGTGGAGGAACAGAAATCTTGATCGAGGTGGTATAGGCAGGTATCGGGAGGAACAGAGACAGTTGATTCAGGTTAATCGGGGAGGTTTTGAGGAACCGAGGGCTAGACAAAAGAATTACAGACCTCTGGTTCAGGGTGTTAATAGTCGGTTCAGACCGGCTATTTCAGACGGTGCATCACCGATTGTCCCTCAGGTGCGTGTTCAGGGACAGCCGACATTTAAATCTCGTCCATCCTACATCAACATAGTTCCCCATTTTCACGGGCTGGGATCAGAAGACCCGTATTCACACTTGTCAGATTTTTCAGCGATTTGCGGGTCTATTGGTGATGGTACTTATGATCAAGATGAGGTCCGGTTGCGGTTGTTCTAGTTTTCATTAAAAGACAAAGTAAAATATTGGTTCAACTCGCTACCGATGCACAGTATTGAAAGCTGGGCCGAGATGCAGCAGGTTTTCCTTAACGAGTATTATTCGCAGTCGAAGACTAACGAAGCCCAAATGGAGATTCGACATTTTGCACAGTCACCGGGTGAGTTATTTCATGAGGCATTTATTCGTTATAAGGAGATAATCAGGAAATGCCCGCACCACCAGATTGAGTTGTGGGAGTTAATAAAATGTTTCGTTGACGGGATGACTTACGAGGATCGAAAGTATTTGAAATCGTCATGTAATGGAATGTTATTGAACCAACCAGAAGAGGATGATTGGGATTTCCTTGAGTTTATGTGTGAGGATTCCAAGTCAGAAGCAGCAGCTGAACGAAGACGAAAAGTTGGGGTCACCAGATCAGTCAAATCAGCCTCGAGCGAGTCAGAAAGAATTGCGGAATTGGAAAGGGAACTCGCGGTTTATGGACGAGAGAAAAAGAAAAAGGTTGGTAAAGTCAGGGTGAAGTTCCCGGTTTGTGCAGAGTGTGATGAGTTGGGGCATAAGACAGAAAATTGCCCTGAGTTTGATGAGGACGAGTATCCCGACGAGGAGGAAGTCAGTTACGCGTACGGGGAGTCCAAGGGCCAAGGGTTCAATTCAAACACTTATCACCCGGGTCTAAGGAATCACCCGAATTTCTAATACGGGAACGCGTCGAACCAGAACTTTCAGGGGTCCAGTCAGAACCGACAGCAGAGCAGCTACCGTCAGGGTGGTTCGAACAGTCAGTATAACAGTCGGGGATATAACAGAGATGGTTACTGGGGTAACAGTTCATCGGGTAATCAGAATCAGGACCAGCAGAAGGGTAGTTCGGGAAATTCAGAAGAGTCGACACATTCAAAGTTAGATGCGTTGTTGAAAGTCGTGACTGATAATCAGAAGGAAACGCAGAAACAGTTCGAGTTGAGAGACAAGTCAGCAGAAGCGATGTCAAAGCAGATTGGTCAGCTCGCAGCAGACGTGGCGAGATTTCAGAAGACGCGGGTCAGCTACCAAGCGATACCACAGTAAATCCACAACATGCCAGGTCAAGCTCGAAGAAGAGTAACAGTGTGCACATCAACGCGGTAAGTCTTGTACCTCATTTTGAAATTACTTGTGTTGAAGTTGAGTCACCACCGCAGTTTGTTGAGGCGGTGGTGAATGATGTTAATGATAAGAATGAATGTGTTGGTCAAAAGGAAACAATTTCTCATAATGAATTGAAATCGAACTCTAATGAATCAACTTTTTGTGAAAATTGCATTTGTGAAAAATGTTTAAATGCCAAATTGACCAACACGGATGATGAGGAGGTGGAGGATAATACCACCTCAAGTAAACTCCAAGACCCGGGAGTGCCACTTTTATCAATTCAAATTGGAGATTTCAAAACTGATCGGGCACTTCTAGATCTTGGAGCATGTGTCAGTGTCATGCCCAGCAGTTTATATGATCAGAATGAGTTTGGCCCATTAGAGAGTGTAAACACCACCGTGGTGTTGGTGAATCAAACTCATACACACCCCCGGGGCATGGTCACTAATGTAATGGTTCAAGTGGACGATTTTAGCTACCCAGTTGACTTCCTGGTACTTGATTATGCTAAGGGTAATATTAAACAATCTGAAGTCATACTGGGCAGGCCGTTCTTTGCCATAGCACATGCGGTAATTGATTGTGCTGAGGGATTTTTGGGCATTAAGTGTGGGAACCGTGTTAAGCGGTTATTATTGTTTGAAAATGCTACTAACACTCTTGTTGACAAGTGCGTACCATCGTGCACAAATCATACAAGAGAGGGATGTTTTGTAACTGATAGGAACGACCTGAAGGGTAGCAGTGAGAGGAAAGGAAGGAGAGGAAATAAATCGGTGAGTTCTATAGTGACCTCACCGGTTTATGAAGCTACTTGAAGCATTCGAGGCATTGTCGAGCTGTAGACACGCAATTCAGCGCTGACCCGGAGGCAACCCGGGGTTTGTAAGTGTGTTCCATTTTATTTTCTTTTCGTTGTGTCGTTGTTTGACTTTGGTCTCGAGTTCTGTGCAGCATATCTCAAGTGTGGGGAGGCTTTTGATGCAGTGTGCGTCTTGGAGGTTCGGTATGTAATTGGTTAATTTCACGGCTTTCCAGGTAAGTATTGCAAATTCCGACTTCGGAAGCATGTTCAGGGTGTTGTCGGGATGTCGAAAAATGACTGGGTCGGAAAATGCCCGACCCCAATTCGGCAAAAACTTTCTGTTCACTGAGGACCTTCGCGCTACGCGATGGCCCTGGACAGCTCACCATCGCGCTACGCGATGGTGGCTGGGACTTCCCAGACATCTGACGTCATCGCGTAGCGCGATGACGCCATGACCAACCCCATCACGCTACGCGATGGGGTCCAAACCCTAATTTGAATTAATTGGGTCGCGTAGCGCGACATGTGCTTACCTGGCCCATCGCACTACGCGATGGGTCCTCGGATCTCTAAAAAAAACAAAAAAAAAATTTACAATAAATAAGTAATAATAATATAATAATAATTACACTTTGTCTACTGTATTTGATATGTATCTTTGTATATATTTGTATTTTTGTTTGTGTTACTTTGGAACTTTGTGGGTGTGTTCACTATAAACCCTCACGAGACCTCACTCGTCCACCCGGGCTACCGGGGGGTTTAAAGTGCTTGTTGTATACGCTAAATGCAACCGTGATTCCTACGAAAGTGAGTTAGGTCTTTTATTATTTTTAAATAATTAACAAAATTTTTTATGAAATTGACTAACTTGGCTCGGTAATGATTTTATAATATAATAATAATTTTAACTCTCGAAAGACCTAAGTCTTATACTTGTGAGTGGTTGCTTATACATGTCTCGAGAGTTGTGCAGATTTGGTTAGACAGAATTGGTTAGTGATGGAGACATGTGTCACAAGTGTGTTGAGAGTTGTAGGCCGAGTTTCGCATGACATTGTCTTTATTATCAGGTGATTTCGGTTTCATAAACTATTTTGTTATTTTTATTTTTGTTTTTAGAATTGTAATTGTATATTTGCATTAGTTCATCATAATTGTTCCCCGGATTTTTAAGTAGTAAAACTGTCAGTTCAACCCCGTCCCCAAAATGATTATTAATTGTTTTATTATTTTAACATTGAGGACAATGTCAACCTCAAGTGTGGGGATGGGGGAAAATTGAAAATTTTTAGCCCACTAGTACCTCGAACGGTATTCAGAAACTTAAGTTGTTAACTGTCACTTATTGCTATTAATGCCAAGTTAGAGGTTTTTGGTCATGGTTGGTTTTTCAGCTTCTCGATAGTTTTCCCGACAAATGTTTTTAAATGAGAAGTTTGAAAATGGAATCGTTTAGGCTGGGATAATGAGTCAAGGGGACGGGTATACATGTTTCATATCGGCAGCCCATATTTCCGGACATATTATGAGATTAGCCCCTATACTTAATACACATATTATATAATAGATATAAAACATGTCTTACCATTTATTGAGGGAAAACGATATGTTTTACAGAATTAGAACTTGCTTGTTACATGCTTTTCGAGATCTTAATACCACCACCTGTATGGAGATTAGGACTTTAGAAAACCCATTCCGTACATATTTTCCTCACTAAATAAATTCCTTACCCGACATTATCCCCTAGGAGCCCGTTTGGACCTTATTCCTTTTCGTTTGTTAAACCGAACATTACACACCATTTCAGCCTTGGCCTTTATGTTATTTTTACCCGTGTGATGAAATCCAGTTCGTTATCGAGTTGTATATATATCGAGTTGTACTTAGTCAGACGAGTTGTAAAGTTGTTAAGTTCTGAGTTGTAATTATCAGTCATTTCAGTTAGTATTGATGCAAAAAAAAAATTGAAAAATCAGGAAAAAGACAAAAAGAAGTTATCAGTTAGTATTTCAGTTGTAAATAGCAGTTGATTATGTAATTAGTTCGTTTGTATTCGTGAGTCTGTATATTGGTTTGTTTAACTGGGTTTCATCCACCTAAGTCACTAAATAAGCCTAATCCGCACCCAAACCTAAGCCTCAGCAAAACCCTAGTCCGAGTCTTTATGCAACCGGTGGTTAATGGGTGGAGATAAGACTGACATGCAAGCATATTAAGTTGTAACTCATATTAGGTATATTGAGGGCAGAGACATATATTGGCACATCTTTTGTCAGTCCAGATATTTAACCGAGTGGAGTGTTGATAGTGTGAGGGGTGTGAACATGTATGCCCTAACCGGAAACAAAGCACACTTTTCTAGGCGATTCTATAGTTTTATGGTAGCATTAACTTTATTTGTGGGTTGTCAATCTAGAAAGTGTCAGTCTGGGAAACTGGGTATGACCTTAAACCTTGCTAGTATTAATGCTGATAATTGATTAAACTATGATGGCGGTTGATGTTTGCTTTAGAGTTTTGCTTGAGGGCAAGCAAAAGATAAGTGTAGGGATGTGATGTTCGGGTATTTTGTACATATATTAGTGTGTTAATTATGTAGTAAGCGACCAGGAAGTAAAACGAGCATATCCTGGGCTAGAAAATGAGTTACGGAATCCATAATACATGAGTTTCGAGTTTCTTGATGAGAGGAATCCAAAAATAAGGTTACTTACCATCACGTAGCGCGATGGTCCACACAAACGGGAAATTTAGGGTTTTATGTTATATTCGTTTTGACGACCCTAGACGCCATTCTTTACCTTCCAAGCGATTTCCAGAGCAGAAGAGCAAGTCCCGATCATCCCCAATCATGTCTAAGTGTCCTACATGGCCTACCAGATTATAACCGAGGCCCGAGAGATGCCGATGCGCGGCTAGTTTCTTCGAGTCATACCCTGGATGTAGAGTATTGTATCTTTCAGTTTTTCTCATGTATTTAGAATGAAATGATTGTAATGATCTTTGATTAATCTATGAGTATTGATGTTTAGTATTGCTGTGCATTCAATCGGTTTAGGTTTTTGTCGATTAGAACGATTAGTTTGCCGGTTGCTATAATAATTGCTCGTAGGGTTGTTTTGACTAGTTGAATGTGATGAAGCATACGCTTTCCCTTAGTTGAGTCATACTGGCAGGGACTGTTTGATAACCAGTGCCGTGTGGTAGTAAGCGTTGATGCCTAAGGTTTGTCTAGTTAGTCAATCGGTGTTAATCAGTGATTGTTAATCTGTTAAGTTGCATGAGTTTGCTGTTAGGTTAATTACTTGGATTCTCGGGTGTGATTTGTCTTTGTTAATTGATTGAACACATGATTACTTTCTTGCTTGTTACAACATATAAACCATTTGCTAGTGTGATTAGCACTTTAATTGAATTACTTCATAAGTTTAGAAATTGATTTCACTTCTCACTGACCATATACTCCTGATGGATACGATACCTGAATTACCCTAGCTGCTTAGGTTAATTAGGTTTTTGCATGACTTAAACGACGGTCATCACCCTCATATAAATTTCTGTGTTTAATACAAAAAGTCAACATAGTAAAAAAGTCAACCCTCATATATGCCCCCATTTCTTATTAAACTATTGGGTGTTTTTATTTAAAAAATACCATTTAATGAATATGGGTTAAAAAAAATGAGGAGTGATGAGAGCATAACAAGTGGCAAAAAAGAGTATTCTTTTATTAGAGTAGTAAGATCTGTTTGTTTGTGTTCGTTAACATTCATTTATGCACGTTTATAAAGTTAGCGAACAAATACAGACATAAATTTTCGTCGATTTCATGTCATGATCTGTTTGTTTGGCCAATAAAAACTTCACAAACGAACATGAAAAATGTCTCATTGGGTTCACTTTAGTGCTTATTTTCATAATACAAATTTATTTTATGTTTTTAATAGGATAATGTTGTGAAAATCGGTAAAATCTTTTTATTTTGAGTCTCGGTATATATTTATCATTTTTAATTGATTGTATTTCATTCATTGGTTTTTTCCCACCTACCAAACATAACAAAGTAATTATTCATTCTATTCCAATAAGTAGCGTTTGGTGAGGCAAAATGGAATGGATAAGGAATTGCATATAAAAGAGTGTTTGGTTGGTTAATGGAATGGAATGATCCATTACCTAGTGTCCTAGTCCATCTCATTCATTCTAAAACATCCCAAATTCATTCCATCCATCACCTTTGTTTTTTCATTCCATTCCATCTTTCACCCAATCCACCACCCTCCAACCAATACCATTGTCGCCACCCACCACCGTGGCCAGCCACCACCACCGCCAATCACCATTACCACCGTCCATCACCAACCACCACCGCCTCCAACCATTTCTGCCACCCACCATCGCCGCATCCCACCACAACCACTTTGAGTCACCGTCAATTTTATTTTATTCATTTGTCCATCAAACAACACAAATTAATGATTCACTTCATTCCCATGTGGTAATCAAACAAGACAATGGAATAGTAGTGATCCATTCTATTACCTCATCCATTCCATTCTCACATCCATAACATTTCCTCATCCATTTCATTACCCCATACCAAACAAAATCATAGAATAATAATGATCCATTCTTTTCCTTACTCATTTTATTTCATCATTCATTTCATTATCTTTTGCTAAAAGAGACCATTACTAATTCCTTATTCTTTTCCTTACTCATTCTATTTCATCATTCATTTCATTATCTTTTACTAAACAGAGACCATTACTAATTCCTTATTTAATATATTGGCCATTCAAAAACTAAAAAACGTGAAAGTAACAAAAATATATTATAATGATTCATCAATTTGGTATTCACTACATAGGATGTCATGACTTGTCCTGTCCAATCATACATAGTATACTAGGTTAGAACCCGTGTGACATACAGGTTGGTCAAAAATATAATAAAACAAAATAAAAAACATATATATACATAATAAGATACATAATGGGTTCATATTATATAAACAATTATACTACTTTAAGTAAGCATATAAATTACAATTCTCTAAACATTTACTTGACTTTGGATTACAGTCATCGCAATATACGTATCATAAAATTTTAATGTATATCAATTAAATTTCAATAAAACTACTTACAATTATTTTGAACTAAATATGAACCCAAGCTGGTCATTTAAAACTACTTATAATAAAACTACTTATATGAACCCACATGGACCAAAATTGAAGTTCTCTCTTTACAATAAAAGGAAAGATATTGAGTTTTGAATTTAAAATAATTAAAAAATAATAGGAATTGACATGTGGCACTTTAAAGATCCATTGTTAATTATAAAAAAAGGAATGTTTTTGAAAACCCACTCTTTTATTATATAGGTAGATAGTACTATATCACTACTAAAAAAAGTCATTAGCTACAAAATTTTTGCTACAAAAAAATGCGTTGCAACTATGTTACATATTAGCTTTGTTACATATTAGCCACGAAAATTTCTTTGCAAATTAGAGCTGTAGTAAAACTTGTAGCAAAATCAAGAAAAATAAAAAATGTATAAGCAATTTAATAAAACTCGTAGCAAATTTGTAGCAAAACTAAGAAATATTTTTTTTAAGTAACTAAATGCGCTCTAGCAAACTCCGTAGCAATTTTGTAGCCAAATCAAAGAAAAGAAATATAAAAAATACAGTTTAACAAAAACCATATCAAATCCATAGCAAAATCAAGAAAAAAAAATTAAACAAACGAATTTAATTAAAATCATAGCAAGTCTGTAGCCATGGCTTAAATAAATATATATAGAGGTAACTAATAATAATGTAGCAAAATCGTAAAATAAGTACTAATTTTTTTTTCATAAGTTAGGATGAAATCAAGCAAATTAAAAGCATATAAATGTATATAAAAATAAATGATCCAAAATATTGTTTATTGAAAAGTAGGTTGGTTTTTTTTATTATTTCTTATTTATTATATTAGATCTATAAATATCGTTAATTAAATTTTACCACATTCATCTCAAACACTCAAAAAGTATATATAAATTGATTTGATAAAAAAAAGGTAAATCTGATTTCCTTAAAATACAAATATTTTGATTATATTAACATAAATACCTGCATATTTTTAATTCTTATAATTTAGGTAATTAGTTATTTGGTTAAAAGATAGATTAATATGTTTTAATTACAACCCTACATAAATATTTTTTATTAAAACTAAAAGAATAGCTTAAACGGGTAATTTAGTCCATGAATAAATCTTTAAGTAACGTGTCTCTGATTTTTTTTATTAAAACAGATAGATTATCCGCTCCTTATTTAATATTGGCCATTCAAAAATTGAAAAACGTGTACATAACAAAAATTTATTATAATGAATTCAATTTTGGTATTTCCTAGGAATGTCAGGGCTTGTCGTCATGTCCAATCATATAATAGTAGATATTGTTATATTTGTTTCCTTCTTGTTTCCATCTTTTGTTTTGCAGCGGATAGATTTTTTTTCTTTTTTTTATAAAGGGTGTTTTGTATCATGTGGTGTCATGTTATTTTAGGGCCTTTTTACAATAAAAAGATGTAGTGAATTGAGTCCCTTTAATTATAATTCAACTAATATATTTTTGACAAAACAGCAAAACTCATCATTTATTTTACACGTTTTTTCAATGGTTGTCCTTTCGCAAACCTAATGACAAAAAACATCCTTTATGCTTAAAAACTATATCACGTTACGTCCTTTGGCACTAACCCAGTTATTTTTTCTCTTTAAATCTGGTCATTTTACAACTTATTTAATCATAAGAACTAAAAATAATATTATATTTTTAAGAATATAAAATAATTTAAATCAAATAATATTCAACCCAACCCCCTTTACACCCATCGTCTCCTCCGACTTCTACGTGGCAACCATCTCCAACCTCCACCGGCGCTGCCGTCTTCAGCCTCCATCGCAGCCACCTTCTCCGCCTCAACTGCAGATAAAAACCCTTTAAAAATTCTCTCTTAAACCCTTGACACTCACTACAGCCACTGACTCCCACTTCCACCGCCGCCAAAAGCACTATTGCCGCCGGGCGTAAACAAACTCTAATCATGGTTGCTGGAAACGTAATCCCCAACAAAATCCAGGGAAACGGACTTGTCTTCGGACTATGCGCATTACACCTTCGATTCGAGTTTAGATCTGAACAATTCGAGTTTAGATCTGTTCGACATTGATGGCATGAAGACCAAAATAGATGGAGTGGAACTGATAAGGTTGACTCAAAGAATCTAGGGTTTTGAAGCATTTATTCTGTACACAGATCTGGTTGGATTACGACCAAATAGATTGAATCGTAGGTAGCGGCGGTGCAATAGTGGTGGTCCACAGGTGGGTGGTGGTGGTCTAGAGGTGCGGCAGTGGTCGACAACTGGTACTGGTGGTTGGTTGTTTGGTTGGTGGTGGTTATAAAGAGAATGAAGATGCAAAAGGTTTTGTTTTTGAGAAGGAAGATGGTTTTTGTTATTATTAAATAAATGGGTGAATTTACAAAGCTACCCTCATGTGTCAGGATTTTAACAAAAAAACATAACTGAGTTAGGGCCAAGGACAAAACGTGATAAGGTTTTTAATCATAAAGGATTTTTTCTGTCATTAAGTTTGTGAAAGGACAATCATTGAAAAATCATGTAAACATAAAGGACAAGTTTTGCTATTTTGTCTATATTTTTTTTATTATTATTGATTGGTTAGAGTTTATGGAAAAATAACCTGATTGTTTGGATATATAAGGGGGAGGCGCTTTATCGAAAACGCACAACACCAGCATTTACCCCAAAGCGCCTAGGATTGCACGAGGTCTGACAGAGGTACTATGAATACAAAAACTTTTGAAAGAGATCGGGTTTCATAAGATCATGTGTGATAGCAAGGCTGCAAATAAAATATCAGAAAATCCCGTCCAACACGATCGTACAAAGCATGTGGAAGTTGATTGGAACATTGTCAAAGAAAACTTGAAACAGGTTTTATAGAGCTATCGTCCGTTCGATCAAAAGATCAGTTAGCTGATATGTTAACAAAGGCCGTAAACGAAAGAATATTTAACAATTGTCTTGACAAGTTAAGTATCGGAAACCCTACAACTCAACTTCAGAGGGAATGCTAGAAAAGAAAAAAAATAATTTAGAGACATTAGTGGGGTCAACTTTAAACATCATATCCCGTTCTTTTTTTGGGCCAATCACAACGGCTCCTTGCACCAATATTACAGTCGTATATTAGTATTCTTTTAATTGTATATTTTCATGATTAGCATATTCTTCCAACTATTTATTTTGTAGTCCGATCATTGTAAAACAAGAGGAATACAAGCAAAGCAATTTAACCATATTCTTCTCTTGATATCACTGTTTTAACAAAGAAAAGGTCCGGATCGTCGAGGCGTTGCTATTGACTGATAATGAGCCCCGTAATTTCACTTGTAGCACAAGTTACACCCCCTCCCCTTTTAAAGTTTAGGCCCTTTTGGCTTTGTTTACCCAACTATCCTTATCAATGTAGTCCATATGAGAGTTTGTTAATTTTTGGATCAACTCCTCATCAAGACCATTCATCGATCAAATCTCAACAATGGTATGTTAATTTGACAACTTCATGAATCTAAGATGGAAATCCTTTTGAGTTCATTTTGTTCTTAGCTTTGTTTTAATTGGTTCTGTTTTCAAATTGTACACTTTGTAGCTTATGCTGGTAGTTGATATAGTTATTTAAAAAAATACATATATTATCGAAATATGCCATACGTAAAATAAGGTAATAGTTTGAAATGAAAATAAGTTGCCAAACACATCATTTATTGCCATTATACGTATTAAATATAACACGCTATTCTAGTGGACGTGAGTCTCCCACGTTGAAACTTGAACGCGGACAGTTTACAGCGCCCTCCGGCCCCTCCCTCCTCATATATATCGTCCACAATGTACTTACTGCATATTCAATTCCCTCCACTCACACTTGTTCATTTCGCTGGCTATGGCGGAAAAGCTTATGCGAGCGGTTCAGTATGATTCTTACGGAGGAGGAGCTTCTGGTCTTAAGGTGTAATATATACTTCATGCATGCAGGCTTTGTGTTTTATGCTGGATATTAATTTCACTTGGAACATATATAATACTAATACATGTTATGTTGTACATATAGCATGTTGAAGTTCCAGTTCCTAAGCCAAGTAAAGGTGAACTTCTTTTAAAAGTCGATTGGATACCAGGTGTGTATATATGTTAATTAAACCACATTCACATGATTATGTTTTGGCCTTATATAGTTAAAAAGAATACACAAATGAATTATGCGTATCATGTGTAAATATTCCATACACATAACCAACACGTATACCTACAAACGTGTTAATGTTTTTTTACACCACAAATAAAAGTTTAACATAACATATTAATGTTTTTTTATGCGTATAACATAAGAGGGAAAATAATAAATGAAATCCATTGTTATTATGAGCACCCTTAAAAGTTAAAACTCATGTGTGTGGATGAGAACAAGCTTAAGTTACAACACTCAATATATTTTAATATGAGGGGTATTTTAGGTAGTTTAATTTTGTGTGGTGTAATATAGAACAACAAGAATCATCTTCAACATTATCAAACAAACACTCTCTCTCTCTCAAACTCCACCTCTTTCTCAAAAGACCAAGATCTTGATAAGATGATGGAGCTTGCAAGGTACCGTCACAGCTTGTTGGCGGAAGAGAGAAAATGATTTACGCTTCTTACATTCGGATTTACGTTTCTTACATTTATTAAAAGAATTCACTAGTTTACGTATATAAAATATGTAAAATATGTAAATGATGTAAAACACGTTTGTATGTAAAGCATATAAAATATGTAAATATATGGAATGTATGTTTTTCGCTTAATGCAAAAATATGTAGACATAAAAGTTGTAACAAATGTAAAACATCTGATTATACAAAGGAGGAGAGAGAAAACGATTTACATTTCTTACATTTTGATTTGGGGAAAGTGAATACGGTGCTTTTAGCCGTCTAAGCTTAAACGTGAAACCAATCAAAACTACATCGTTTTAATTATATGTAAGGAAAATCAATGCTATTCTTATTATTTCCTATTTCTATTCCGTTAACTCTACATTTGTTTATTCACCTATTATCCTCTCCGATGTTTCTCCATATTTGTTATGAAGAAATTCCAAACAGAGCTCACATAATTCTTTATGTGTCTCAAATTAATCAAATAAAGAAGCTTTAATTCCATATCTTTTGTTCACCATTTACCAGGTTTAATTTAGACAAACAACTGAACATTAAAATCTGAACTAGGATATAATTTTGAAATGAAAATTTTACGAACCAAAAGTTTAGCATTCAAGAGATTTTTTTTTCAACTCGTGGCTACCAAAAGTGTAAACATGGTATTTCATTGAAATTGAAATTGAAATAGAAACTATTAATTGATTTTCTCATAGATCTTCGAACGCATTAACAATCGTAATAGCAATTTTAAAGATTGATTTCATTCATTTTGTTTATGGTGTTCTTCACATGGAACCCGAGATAGTTGGGAGCAAGAAAATAGATGAACATGGAGTACAAAATTATTGAAGAGAAATCAGGGAATAATAAGAAAACCAAATAAAATATTAGTCTTTTAATCAAACGACATAGTTTTGATTGGTTTTGCGTCTAAGCTTAGACGAATAAAAACACCGTATTCACTTTCCCATTTTGATTAATGTTTCTTACATTCTGATTATAAAAGACGTAAAGATGTAAACACTTCTGAATGTAAAGCATGTAAAATATTTAAACATATTTAGGTATATTACACGTGTCTTACATTTCGATTTACGTTTATTACATTTATTGGCGATTTACGTTTATTACACTTCTAGGGTATTAATATAAGGGTGGAGAGAGAAACGCAACACACATCCCAATTTCTGATTTTATGATAAAGTGTATATCTTTTTGGAGGGAGAAACTGTCACACCCCAAATCTGGGCTTAGGAGTGTGACCAATAGTTGGTACTTGTTTTGTAAATATATCAGAGTTGCGGGTTATTAGCGGAACTCTTTGATAAAATAATAATTTAATTTGAAAATCTCTTGGATAATTAATATCCAAGTATTTAGTTTACAAACCTTGTTTATTCTTGTTTTAATTATTTAAAACTGAGTCATCTCCATCTGCGAGCATCTAACTCCATAAATGACTCTTATTCCTTTGTTATTTGCACTATGCTTGCTTTCCTATAATGTGGGGGAAAAATATGTCAGCGATATGCTGGTGAATCGTTGACTCTAAAAGCATTTTAAATAACAATTATAATACAAATATAGATTTCTTAGCATATCTCAGCAGATATCTTGCTATACCCGGTATTTGTAACACTGCCCTATACACATACAAGTCTCCGAGCCACGTAGCCTATTCCGGAGGACAAAATATGACCGTTAGCCCGCGGCCACGTAGCCTTTAATTGTTTAGGCTGAACAGTTATGTTTGGATCCAGACACATGTGTACTCGGTTTGAGTTTTTCTTACTCTTTAATTTGTATTATAACGTTTTAGAGATCACGTAATCTCATGTAAACGTTTGACTGACTGTTTAGATAAACAACCCGTTTACCTGACTGAAAAAGGTTTAACGTATTCACCTGTGATTGTGATTGCCTGTCTGAATGATGTGGTGATCTCGTTTGAAAACCTTTATGAATGAATGATGATTGACCTATCATAAAATAGGTTTATATAAATACTTGGACCGTCTCTTGATCCAGCTACAGGCCTTTAGTCTGGTTTTGATAGCTTTAAACCTTGACTGATCGTTTGTTTGAATAAAATATTTAGACCCGTAGTCTTTTCATTTATTATATAGCCGAAATTGGGTACCATCGCGTAGCGCGATGGTCCCTTCTACTTGGGCATCGCGTAGCGTGATGTCAGGGAATGACACGTGTTATGCTGACTCAGCCCTAGCGTCTGCCACGTGCCCCCCGTTGCGACACGTGTCTGGTGACTCATACAACCCCTTCGCGTAGCGTGATGGTGTTGTTCCTTGGCTCATCGCATAGCGCGATGGGTCATGAAATCCGATTTTTCACATTTGGTCATTCATCTTTGATAACTTGCCACTTCTTGGTCATACTTCTATTTTCCAAAAATACTAAGGCGGCGGCCCTTATGCGGCGATGCGAGTGTGCGAAGTGCGCAATCAAAACGCCACATTACGCCCATCGCCCGTATCCGAGTCCGTGCGCGTGCGCGTCGGGTGCTTCGCACCCTCCTCTAGGACTATGGAGAGTGGTTAGCCACTTTAAAACATTATTATAGAAACTTGCTTCCTTATAAAGAGCTTCCATTTCTTTTCTTGTTTCCATGTGGGATGAAACTTTTCTTCCTTATTTATACCCATGCAGAATGCTTTCATTTTTTCTTCCATCTTTCCATGTGGGATGGATTTCCTACTTCCTTAACATAAGATGCTTTGTTTTTCTTATCTCTTTTCTTTCTCTTATTTGTTATAAGAATGTTTTTAATCCTTCAACTTTCAATGTTGACATTTTTAGTCCAAAATAATTTTGAGATTTTCTAGGATGTTACATCCTCCCCACCTTGGAATGAATCTCGTCCTCAAGGTTCACTGACTTAGGTTTGGATGATTAGATTCTCTAATCTGATTCTCTTATTTTACTCCAAGTTGATGAATAGTTGGAATTCTTAAGTTGTTGCATCTTAATTGATATTATCAGTTAATGATTCAGAATATCATAAGTAATTATAAATTGCTAAACACAGTGGCCAGTTATGTTTAATTATTTATCTTACCTTTTATATTCTAAATATTTACTAATGTTAACTCTGTTTATTCCTTGGATTCAGTCTGTTGAATCTAATCCATCTTTGATCGTGATCATTGATTTTCTTGTATTCTGATAGTGATGTTGCGTTAATGATCAATCATGTTTAAATTTCAAATTCCTTGAATATTTTTGACTTTTTGATCAACCATAGCTGATATCCTATCAGCTGTATTTTCTACAGATCTTGTAGATAAAAATTTATCTCAATGGTATACTGTCCTGACATATTTGATGTCTCCTGACATTTAATTTTTCTTTTCCTTTCTTGTTATGATGAATTAATTCAATATGGTATTTGTTCTGAGCGTCGAAAAACTTTCCATTTTTAGACATTTGATTGTCTCCCCTTAGGGACAATAAATATGAGCATTCTTGGGTATCACAATGATCAGTATGCTAATATCTTTCTTTATTTACATTAGGGATTTAAAGACCCTGTTATGGTTACAAAACTTCTCGTTTTAAAACGAGTATACGAGTAGTTTATAATAGTTTAACTAAACTATTAGTTATTTCAAATTCCTCGGATTCTTGAACATTCCCTTTGGCATACTCTTATCCTTCTTTATTCTTGATTGCCATATTCTTCTTATGTGTAACATAATTACTCTGCCATTCTTTTCTTAATACCACTTCCACTTGTGTGACTTGTCTTCTTAGGACATTTTGTGCTGAAATGTCCCTTTTCACGACAACTGAAACATGTAACAGTTTTCTTTCTGCAGTCGTCCTCAAAATGACCAACTTTATTACAGTAGGTACATATGACTGATGTATTGCTTTTGTGTTGTTTTCAACATTTTCCAAAGTGTTGTTTACCACAATTCTCACAAGTTGGTTTTTCCTTGTTCGTTTTCATTTGTTTTACTGCTGCTGTTTCTTTCTTCTTTGCATTATTTTCCTCTATGACTTCCATGTCCTTTGTCATATTATTGACCAAGTATTCAACTAATCTCATGGCCAAATAGATTGTTGGTGGCATATGGATTCTTACTAAGTTTCCTATTTCCTCGGGTAGTCCGTATATGTATTGCATAACCTTCTTGTATTCTGAATTATCTAGGCGTGAATTTGATTGACAATATTCAAAGATCTTGGCATTATAGTCCTTGAAATTTGTGCTTTCCATTTTGTGGTCTAAAAAATTGATCTGAATATGGTTGATTTCATTAATGGGGCAAAACTGTTGTAACACCAGTTCTTTGAATGCTTCCCATTTCATTTGATATATGGTTTCTCTGCCCTTTATCATGACTAGATTGTTCCACCATTCTAGGGCTTCACCTTTAAATTTCAGAGATGCGTACTGAATCTTTTGAATCTTAGTTAATTGACTAATAATAACAATGGTCTCAATCTCATCAAGCCATCATAAAGTTGGTATGACACCTTGGTCACCATAAAATTCTTTTGGTTTAAAGGCTTCGAATTCCTCGAAACTACAACCTTGGGCTACTAAATGGTCTTTGGTGATTTTGCTATGACGAGAAGGATTTCGATATGGATGATTTCTAATTGTCTTATTTGAATGTTGAATCTTATGTATCTCTTCTCTCATTGTGTCTATGTATGGAGTTATTGTGTTGTGGATCATTTCCTTTATTTTGACGAAATACTGCTCATGAATTTCCTGTGCAGGTTCTGTTATGTTTCTGTTGCTTGAAGCTTCATCCTTATTCCTTTGATTGTTAGAATTCAACATTCTGTAAAATGGAATTGATCTAGCATGACAGAGATACTGAAACAACGATACAATACGAAAGGTTTGAAACGTTTAATATTTAGGGAGGATTTCTTTCTAATGTTTCCTTTTCTTGTCTTTGATCTCAACTAATTCCCTATTGTGATTTTCTATGTCATATACGGCACGATCCAAATGTTTGTTTCTTTGAGAATGATGTTAGGGTAATGGTATAAGACAATAAATTCAGATGTCTCATAATCATGTTCCATATATAATGATGGTTGACGAATGTTCTTAAAGAGGTATCGATAATTCCTTTATCATATGCTCTTGAAGTGGTTAGTATATATCTTGTGATAAATAGATCATGAGAATTTCCCTAATTCTCTTTCGGAGTCTATTCCTGTTTTTCCTTAAATATTTTTATCTAGTGTCAACTCGAAGTCAATCTTTCTTTGAAATCTGTCCACTTGGACCTTTTCTTCATCTTATTTTCTTATTTCCAGATTTGCCAGGGGAATTACTTTGGGAACTTGTATAATCTTTTCTTGACACAAATCTTTAAAGATAAGTTTAATATTTTAAAGAAATAAAACATATCTTTTGTTTATGCTGCACAAAATTACTTATAACAGCTGATATTCTTATTTCTTCCAATGAATGATAAATTTCTTAAACTTGTTATACTTTGTCTATCTCTTTCTCTTTTTGCCTTTCTTTGGCATTCATTCCTTAATGAAGCATCACTTTTTGTGTGTAACCAAGTATAGATCTTGAATTGCCGAATAATTAAAATATTCCTGTCCCTGAGGATATTTTTCTGTATATGCCATTACTTCTTTTCCTTTTGATATTGTTTGCTTATTGGATCCATTTGATCCTAGTCCATGTATATTCTAGTTTTATACTTCTTTGGGATTAGAGGGGTCTTAATGTCGGATGAGTCTAAATTTTCTTTCATTGTTGTCTAATAGAAATTCCCATCTCCAGATATAAAAATTGGGAATATATCTGTTTCTATATATCCTTTATCTTTATCGAATGGAAGCTTCATTGATCCTTGACTAGAGTGATGTTAGGACATCTGTGATGATTTATTGTTTCTTTTCCTTTTGACATTATTGATTTAAGTACCATACAGGTGAGGGCACTGTTAGAAAAAGGTAGGCTGTTTCTCTTTGGGTATAAATATAGATTCTCCACATAAGTTTGTATTCCTTTATTTAGGATGTTGTTTGTGTAAAAATTATACGAAAAATCGGACCATTTCCAAATTTCATTTGTCTGTTCATAAATTATTGGTATGGGACCTTGATATGGTGGAGGGTAAGGAGATTAATTTTCTTTCTCTTTTTCCTTCCTTTCTTCTTCTGATTCAGATAGAAAGCTGATTGGTATTTAGAATGGTATATCAACTCCCATGTTCGGTTTACAACTTGGTTCTGTTGTTACTTGCGGAGTCTGATAATTAGGTGGTGGCGACCCGAAGTGCCACTAACTTTAATTAGAATGGTAGTTTTATTTGACTGAATGAATCTGTACCAGTCTCTTGTTTACTATAGACATTTATTTCTTCCAAAGGATAATGAAATCTCCAACGGGTGAATGTTTTTGATTGTAACGTCTGATAGTTTGATTGACATCTGTTGACTGCCCGGTTCATACACCGGTTGGGTTCCATATTGAAACTATCGGTTGCTCTTAACCGATAGAGTTCATGTAATAACTGTTTATTACTGGCCAAGTCTGTTGGCTTGAATTCGGGTGTAGGGTTTAAACGTATAACTACTTGATTTTTGTGCCTTAAGTAGTTTATATAAAACATCTGTATAATTATACTTAGGGATACTTAGTCCACTACTTATTGCTTATCCCTACTTATTAAACAAGTATTTAAAGCTTAGGTACCAACATATTAATACCTAATTTACTAAAACCAATGATTATGTAATAAGACTGATGTTTTATCTTTTGATCAAAGCCTAGATATAATTAAATACCTAATTCGCTAAGATCGATGGCTTTGATACCAACCTGTCACACCCCAAATCTGGGCCTAGGAGTGTGACCAATAGTTGGTACCTGTTTTGTAAATATATCAGAGTTGCGGGTTATTAACGGAAGTCTTTGATAAAATAATAATTTAATTTGAAAATCTCTTGGATAATTAATATCCAAGTATTTAGTTTACAAACCTTGTTTATTCTTGTTTTAATTATTTAAAACTGTGTCATCTCCATCTGCGAGCATCTAACTCCATAAATGACTCTTATGCCTTGCTATTTGCACTATGCTTGCTTTCCTGTAATGTGGGGAAAAATACGTCAGCGATATGCCGGTGAATCATTGACTCTAAAAGCATTTTAAATAACAATTATAATACAAATATAGATTTCTTAACATATCTCAGCAGATATATTGCTATACCCGGTATTTGTAACACTGCCCTACACACATACAAGTCTCCAAGCCACGTAGCCTATTCCGGAGGACAAGATATGACGTTAGCCCGCGGCCACGTAGCCTTTGATTGTTTAGGCTGAACAGTTATGTTTGGATCCAGACACGTGTACTCGGTTTGAGTTTTTCTTACTCTTTAATTTGTATTATAACGTTTTAGAGATCACGTAATCTCATGTAAACGTTTGGCTGACTGTTTAGATAAACAACCTGTTTACCTGAATGAAAAAGGTTTAACGTATTCACCTGTGATTGTGATTGCCTGTCTGAATGATGTGGTGATCTCGTTTGAAAATTTTTATGAATGAATGATGATTGACCTATCATAAAATAGGTTTATATAAATACCTGGACCGTTTCTTGATCCAGCTAAAGGCCTTTAGTCTGGTTTTGATAGCTTTAAACCTTGACTGATCGTTTGTTTGAATAAAATATTTAGACCCGTAGTCTTTTCATTTATTTACAAATCATGTATTGAGTTTCTTCTTCAAGAATAAACATTGAATGACTATAATCCTAGTATGTAAAATCTTATGTTTCTTAGTCATTAAAAAACATAAATTTTAATTATATCTTTTGCATATAATGTTTCTTAATTGTGAAGAAACTATTTCTGAATTATATCTTCTTGTATGTAAAAGCTTATGTTTCTTAATCATGAAGAACATTATCTTAACTATAACCTACGAATGTTATATTTCTTAAGCATAAAGAAATATTATTTTTGACTATATCCTTTGTATTTGAATGCTTACGTTTCTTAAGCATGAAGAAACATTAATTTGATCATAACTTCTATATATGAAAAGTTATATTATTGCTTAAATATGATCAAGGTTTTGGGCTATACATCTGACTATGGTCTAAGCCATATAATATAATAATATTTAGGCAGAACCCCTACCTTACGCTGGTATTTGGAGTTTATATGCCTAAGCTTGTACGGGTAGTACTTCTACTCTCTATCGCGTATTGAGGCTCAAACCGTCGGAACTTCGAGGCTTGGAACGCACTACGAGGTATGGCACGCAAACGAGGCTAACTATGTGAAAGTGGTGGTGTTTGGTGTGAGAATGGAAATGCTATGAGCCTCCCCTTTTATAGCCGAAATTGGGTACCATCGCGTAGCGCGATGGTCCCTTCTACTTGGGCATCGCGTAGCGTGATGTCAGGGAATGACACGTGTTATGCTGACTCAGCCCTAGTGTCTACCACGTGTCCCCCTATTGCGACACGTGTCTAGTGACTCATACAACCCCATCGCGTAGCGCGATGGTGTTGTTCCTGGGCTCATCGCGTAGTGCGATGGGTCATGAAATCAGATTTTTCACATTTGGTGCTTCATCTTTGATAACTTGCCACTTCTTGGTCATACTTCTATTTTCCAAAAATACTAAGGCAGCCCTTATACAGCCCGCGACGATGCGAGTCCGAGTCCGTGCGCGTCGGGTGCAATATGCGCGAAGTGCAAAGTGTGCCATCAAAACGCCACATTACGCCCATCGCCCGATTCCGAGTCCGAGTCCGTGCGCGTGCTCGTCGAGTGCTTCGCACCCTCCGCTAGGACTATGGAGAGTGGTTAGCCACTTTAAAACATTTTTATGGAAGCTTTCTTCCTTATAAAAAGCTTTCATTTCTTTTCTTGTTTTCATGTGGGATGAAACTTTTCTTCCTTATTTATACCCATATAAAATGCTTCCATTTTCTTCCATCTTTCCATGTGGGGATGGAATTTCCTACTTCCTTAACATAAGATGCTTTGTGTTTCTTATCTCTTTTCTTTCTCTTATTTGTTATAAGAATGTTTTTAATCCTTCAATTTTCAATGTTGACATTTTTAGTCCAAAGTAATTATGTGATTTTTTAGGATATTACAGAAACACCTTTTCACTTCCCATTATACCATTTTCTATGTTTTTATTGGAAAATAGTTAAATCTTGTGGGTCCGTGAACATTGAATTAATCTTGGCCATTGGATTAAAAAAATGAATTGCTAGATATGGGGTTTCAGGTGTTCAATAGTTTGGAAGAGTTCATGTTAACATAACATATGCATGTATGCAATAAGTAAAAGTTTTTAGTCTTTTTACAAATTTTAACCAATGATAGAAAAAATAAACGATTTAGGTTTTCTTCATTTTCTTCCCAAAATAATCTAGTCTTTTGTAACGATGATCTCTCTCTCTATATATATGTGTGTGTGTGTGGAGAAGATCAAGAAAAACTTATTCTTAGAGAAGAAAACTTAAAAACTCCTAAAAATTATTTTTAATTAAGAATAAAAAAATATTTTCAAATTTTCGTTTTTGGCATTATTATGATATTTTGCTACCCATCACTCGAAAAAAATAAAAAAAACAAAAAAAAAACATTGAAATGCACATACGTATTACTGTACTGTGATATTACACATGTGTATTATTATGTATTTTTATGTTCAATAGTGTTTAATTGCATATATTTAATATTTGTGTATTGTATATGTGGAGTAGTGTTATATTATATTCAAAAATAATGACAATAAAAATAAAAGTCAATGTAGTGCACATGTGCGTTAATGATGTATTACACATACATACTAATGTGTATTCGATGTGCGTATTTGTAACACCCCGGCTCGGATGGGCTGATATGTCACAATAAACATGGTTTTTAAACAAAAGACATAATTTTCTTTATTTACTTGTCAAAGGTATAATACATTAAACAAATTAAACTTAAGGTTTGTTTACAAACTAGCATGGTTAAAATATATTTTAATCCTGATGTTTTATTCTTCTCCCTTAATCCCGCCCAAAGTAACCTGCCGCCCTGTATACAAAAATATAAATAACGGAATGAGCTGAATGCTCAGTACGGAATAATAGGTTCAAACAATTAATGATTTAGTGAAACATAATTTAGATTGAACTTACGGTAAATGATACTATACAAAGTAACATTATTATATAAATTAAACCGTATCATACGGATGTACCCATGAGTGAACATAAAACGTGACAATATACAGGTAGCTACTCCTGCATATTTATCACACGAGATGGCGAGTTGGCATACCCGCTATCCATCTCCTTAATATTAATCCTATGATCGATCCATACGCCTCCTAATGGCCATATGTACCCCACTTGTACTTAAGAGACGCCGTGAACTGATCTCACGGTCACGGGTGGTGCACATGTTGTCGATGCCGCAACAACATGCTCGTGGGACACTCCACGAGAAGCGGCACTCAAGGTATCGGAGTACAAATGATCTTATTCACATATCTCATAGCAAATATTTTATCGTAACATATATATCGGAACATGCGATAATGAGTACAACTAACATAAATCTATCGCATGAAGTCAAACAATATCTTATCATAGTCGGAATAGAATTTCAACGGAAAGTCAACTGAATCGATATTTTAAAGATGCGGGCAATTTCCAATATATAAGAAACTAATGGGTTTATAACAATTGGATATGAAAGCAATGAAGAGTTGGGGTAAGGATCCGTACCTTTACCGATCTTGATTTCTTAAATGAGTATTCCCTTGTTTATGAGTGTTTGTAAAGGCCTGCATATTTTAGTTGTATTCTTGTTAGAATAATATTTCAATGTTATTATTATATGGTTTGATGAGAAAAATAATTTAATCAAGCTCTGTTTATTATAGCATAATGAAGGTTAATTGATGAATGTTTATTGTAAAAATCTATTTAAAACATATTTTTTATGTACATAGATTTTAGAAAATTCTATTATTATGCTCGTTTTCCCGATACAGGTTATGAAATTCATTTTAATATTGATCCACAAATTAAAACAAATTTATGATTTGAAACCTTTACTTAAGAATTAAAATATTATTTACAATTAAACTATTGGCCAAATAATTAACATTACTTGTAGATGACTTATAATAAGTACCCACTTCCAAACTTGAAACTTGAATTAGTTGTCTTATTTATTTATTTATTTATTTATTTATTTGTATCATGTTTACTTGCTTCATCTTAACCATTTCGTCGAAAAATATGAATTTGGGTACTTATTATATATAAGTAATCATATGTACAGATAAATACGAGTAAATTATTTTACTACCTTTCTTAAGTAAAATGAACTCGATTGATGCTACGGAGTTCTGCCGGAAAACGATCTCTTTCCGTTTATTTTTCACCGGGAAAGTGGAGGTTGGCTGGAAAACTGCTACGAGAGATTTTTGAACCCATAATAACCTGATCGAACTAACACGGTGAAGATGAGATTAACAACTGGTCGTAATAAAAAGAAAGTATGTTGGTTACGTTGTGATGTCGCGTTGTGCTTCAGGGGTGGTGGGGCTGCTTATGGAGTGGAGATGACGAAACAAGTGTACTGCTTTACGTTTGTGTCGGCTTGCCGGAAAAAGTACATACCCGTCGGCCAGAAACTTGTTTTGATGCTTTCGAATAGTTTATAGATTCGTCACATACCTGTAGAGATAAGTACTATGCTATCTATTTGTTACGTGGATGGTTCATTTCGATTCGCCGGAAATGTAAACCGTTCTCAAGATTTAGTCGTCGGAATTTAGTAGTGTCGGAAGGTGTGAAAGTATAAAGTTTTAGGGACATGTATTTATAACTAGTTTTGTTTATGATGGAGTAGAGATAAGGACGGATGATGGTCTTGATTGATGGCCACGTTTACACTATTTTGTTTATTTTTGTGTAGATATTTGATATCCCTTCACTACATAAACCTATTTTTAGTTACTTCTATCCTAACTTCACTTCTGTATCTTATCTTGAATTTGGAATACATACAATACTATCATTTGATTTTTATGGATATCACAAGATATAGATATAATTGTATGCATGGTTTCTTTTTAATATATACTATTTAAATTTCATTAACTAATATTTCTGTTGTTCTTATTTTATTATTTTATTTTGATATCACTTATTTGTTTATTTCCTTTAATATATAAAAAATATACATACATACATATATATATGTGTGACTTACGAAATTCTAAAAAAAAGTATATGCAAATTTCATTGTTATATAAGCATACACACGTTTAGTTCATGTATAAAAAGAAAAAAAATAGGATAATAACAAACTTGTTTAATCACTTGATGGTTTTTATATACTTAACACAAATTTTGTTATTTTTATTTCATGATTGTTTTCAAAAATCACAGAAAAGTGGAGGACTATCGGAGTATGTTGTGAGTAGTGAAAAATTAACAGTTTTAAGGCCACCAGAGGTATCAGCGGCTGAAGGCGCGGGGCTACCAGTAGCTGGTCTTACAGCACTTCAAGCCCTCACTTATCACGCTGGCATCACCTTAGACAAAACCAGCAGCCTCCCCACCAACATCCTCATCACTGCAGCTTCAGGCGGCGTAGGCCAATACGCGGTCCAGCTAGCAAAGCTAGGTAACAACCACGTCACCGCCACTTGTGGGGATCGCAACATGGACTTAGTTAAAGGCGTAGGTGCTGACGAGGTAATTGATTACAAGACCCAACAAGGTGCAGCTCTAAAAAGCCCATCTGGTAAGAAATATGATGTGGTGATCCATTGTGCCCCTCCTACTCCTTGGTCAACTTTCGAGCCGAACCTTAGCCCAAATGGGAAGGTCATAGATGTGACCCCAAGCCCAAGCACATGTTGGAGGGCTCTTGTGATGAAAGTCACTTGCTTGAAGAAGAAATTGGTCCCAATGTTATTGTCTCCAGAAGCAAATAACTTGGAGTACTTGGTTGGATTGGTGAAGGAAGGAAAACTTAAAACTCTTATTAACTCCAGACATCCTTTAAGCAAGGCTGAAGAGGCTTGGGACAAGAGCATTGATGGGCATGCTACTGGTAAAATTATTGTTGAATTGTAAGACTTCTAACTTCTAAGTTTTGTAAGTGCATGATTTGTATTTTAGTATAGTTAACTTGTTATGTATTTGTTGTGCAACTAGAATCTCATTCAATAACCTTCGTGCTTTTCAAATAAAATCTTTTATTATGTGTGAGGTGGTCCATTGACATGGTTAGGTCTTGAGACCGAAAAGAGTTTGGTTGAGCCTCAACCAGCTAGACAAATTCACAAAAATAGTTGGTCCATCTTTCCCCCTTTTTTTTTCTCATTTATTTATTTGTTGTTGTTGTTGCTGATGCTGCAAATGGATTGATTTTAGTCAATAAAATGACACGATGGGTTAGGGATGAGCAAATTCGGTACCTGTACCGAACCGGTACTGGTATCGGACGGGTACCGGTTTGGTACTGTCGGTACCGAATTGGTACCAAAATTTTGAGTTTTGGTATCTATACGGTACCGGTATTTCCCGAATTTTACCTTAAATACCGGTATCGGTACCGGAACCGAAACTTTCTATACCAGTACCATAATTTACGATTTTCGGGATCGGGATTTTCAGTACGGTATGGTACCGATCTCATTCCTACGATGGATTATCCTAATAAACTTGCTGATTTAAAATAAGTGTAGACGGGATAATACAATTCATTGTCACTGTTTGCCTTCGTTATGTATCTGCTGACAATCGTTACCACCGTTGCCACGACAATCGTTGGCTTCTTTAGGGTTTAATTTTTAGAGTTTTAAGATTTAGCTTTAGCGTTTAGTTTGTAACTTTTTATTTTGGGTAAAGGGATTTTCCCGAAAATATATATTTAAAAAAATATATATAGGGAACTCAATATAGAGGGCTTAAATCAAACTCTTTCAGAAAACTTGCATCAATTACCCTACTCTACCTGTGGCTTTATATTTGTTTTCCTAGTGTAACCCGTCATCCTGCCATCCATGGTCCAGAAATTAAACCACGAACCCAATCATATGAACATAAATGCAATATATTTCCTGTCACATCCTGCCAAGGGGGCCTCGGCGTTTCATGGACAAATTGGTACCAAATATAAGCAGTGGAATATTATTGATAAAAACAAGCTAGTTACAATGTTTGCACTAAGTATTTAAGACAAGATGTAACTACACAACTATCTCTTCTCTGAACTGCTGCAATCCCGTTGTAGGTTCTACTACTTTTCTTGGCATCTAATATTCCTTGTTCATTTTCGGCATACGCCTCTATCCTTAGGCATTCGCATTACAATGTTAATCCAAATTGTTATCCGCATAGTACCTGAATACATCCTAAAAAGCGTCAACTAAAAAGTTGGTGAGTTCGTGAGTTTATATCACATACACATATTAGAGTTAAGTTATAAAGGCGTAAAAGGTTGTGTGTATTTAAGTACTATAAAGCATGATACACATCAATCAAGTCCACAATCAATCCTGCATATGATCATAAGTCCCCCCTAAACTTATGTAACATCTCAGATTTTTCGTATTTGAATTCGTTTATGTTTAACCCTACTTGGGAATATAATTTGGATTTTTTGAATTATTTAAATCTTGTATTTATTATTATTTAACTTGGTTTAAACTTGTTTTATATCCTTATAACTTTCAAACTCGTCAAACAATGTTTAGAAACTCTTAAAATCGTTTAAAATGGTTATAAAACGTATTTTTGGAACTTCAGGGACTAAAACTGTCAATAATCAAAGTCTGCTAGAAGTTCACCTTTCGTGTAGCGTGACGAAAGACCCCCTTCCGCTTCGTGTAACGCAAAGTAGCACTGTACAGTCAAATTCTAATTCTTTGACAACCAAACACACAAAAATGGGACTAGGATTCCAATTCTAACGAAACAAACACGCTATGCCATGAGATTTTAATTCCAATTCCTTTGAATCCCACGAATTCTGTGAAATAAATGCGCATTAAGTTTTATTTATTGTCTAATTAGGATTTCGAGGTCATTTTTAATTGTACATAGCCATGGTTTATATAACTTAATCAAAGTTGTGTTTATGGTTATGAATTTGTAATTAGTTTTAGAGTTATATTTTTCCAATTGATAAGTTTAAGGGTGATTCACTCTAGATTATTTGTGTAATTTGGTTTGATTGTCGATTGAGGCATACTTGATGCTTTTTTTTTTAAATGGTTGAATGTTCTAATTACAAGTGGGCATTAATTAGTATATACTTTGGACTACGATTATAGGACAGGACGTATGAGTTATATGAGTTGGACGTATGTTTATAGTACATAGCCCGTGTGATACACGGGTAGTTAAAAAAAAATAAATTAATTAAATTTAATAATATACATAATAACATACCTCATGGATTTATAAGATATAAATAATTTTTTCTAAAACATATATATTAGTAAGAATATTTTGTATTTGTATTTTAAAAGAAATCAAAATAGAAGGTTATGAATCTATAAGAATTAAGAAAAGGAGAAGGTTAACATCAATTCATCCTAGTTGAGTTGGTAAGTCGTAAACATTTTAAAATTAAGGTGGTGAGTTCAATTCCCACCAACATAGAAAGAATGTGTTGCTTTAATAATTAATATAGGTAGATTAATTTGAACTAATATCATTTTCAAAAGACAATATATAATTAAATATAGGGTTTGCGTTCAGCTTTATAAGTGAATATATTTGGGTCGCCGGTGTTTAAAAACATATAATGTAGTGTTTGCTTTAGGTTTCTTTTGTTGTTTTCCAAAAGGCCGGCCGAGGCCTTACAAAATAAAATAATAACAGTAATAACTAATAATTGTTGAGGTTTTCTTAATTTTGTAAAGAAAACTTATTATTTAAACTCGTACGCAGATCTCCAGTACATTTGTAGGCTAGGTTCGATAGAAGATTTACGGCCATGGGCCTTTTTAAAGATTCATGTGTTTTTGTGAGTTGTCCATTAATTGGCCAACATAATCTATACTAATTACTAAGCTTTTTCAACTAAATATGTATATTTTAAAAACTTTAGAAATTAATCAACATTTATTTTGTAAAGGTTGGATACAAAAACTAATTATTTGGTAAGGTGTCCACATGGCAGGATTTTTCATTTAGCTTCTTGTTTGTTTTGCTTTTGCCAGTCTGTTTCTTTGCTAGCTCCTTGTTAATGAAATAAACTGATACACATAATTAGAAATATATATTAATTTATTATCTATAATCCAGTGGATGACAAGTCAGGCAATTAAGTTCTTTATAAGAATACAACAAACGCTAACATACAGCAGTACGTTTACAGCTTTATATATTTATATATATCGTCCACATGAAGGAATATTGATGTATGTAAGCAACTAAGCAACTATAATGGCAGATAAACTTACGCACGCTGTTCAGTATTATTCCTATGGAGTTGCTGATCTTGTGGGTTAGTTCTTGTACCTGTATGCATGCTTTGATTTAATGTTCGATAATCATATATATACTAAAACGTACATGTTATGTTGTATATATAGCATGTTGAAGTTCCTATTCCTAAGCCATCTAAAGGTGAACTTGTAATAAAAGTGGAGGCAACTAGCATAAATCCAGTCGATTGGAAGATACAGCGAGGCCTTTTGCGCCCTCTTTTCTCACTCAAATTCCCTTGTATACCAGGTAGTGAACATGCATCTTAATCAAACCATTCACATTATGTTTTTGGTCTTATAACCTGAAATCTAGAGTCCTTGCATGAATGCAGCAACTGATGTAGCAGGAGAGGTGATAGATGTTGGGCCTGGAATAAGTCGTTTCAAAGTTGGTGATAAAGTTGTCTCCATGACTACCATTATGGTAAGTTTTCTATATATATATACACGTGTGTGTGACTGTGTGATTACAAGCGGGCTTTCCTAGTCCACTAATGGCACAAGCCTCCTCTGACCAGTGACAGATACATAAAACATTATGAAGTAAAAAACAAGGATGTGATCTGATTTAGATCGGGTCAGAGATAACACTTTTGTTAGCACTTTCACTTAATTAGTGAAGTAAATCTTAAATATAAACGAACACTTTAAAAGTCCTCTGGTTGCTTCTTGCATTCTCTCAAGCCATCAGATTGTTTTATTTGTAAATGGAGGCTCCTCATGCATTTGACCGTATGAGTCACACCAAACCCAGATAGCCTTAAACGAATTATAACATCTCATTGAATTAAAAATTAATCTCATCAAATATTTGATATGAAAATCCTATAAAATATGGATATACTAAAAATTAATATCCGATTTTTTAAAATATATATATATAATTAAGAATCAATTTTATAAAATAAGCGGGTCATGGGTCTCACCAAACCCAGATAACTTTTAAATCGAGTTATAATATCTCATTTATTTGTGAATCCCTTTCACCATCAAATCCTAAGTATATTGTTAACTTCATTACAATAAATAAAATTAAAATCCAAAAAATATATATAAATATTGGGAACGAAAAAATTAAAACAACCCCATAATATGGGGGATAAAAGCTGTTAGGATTAGTGAAGGCCTTTGGGCTGGGTTTGTTGGTTGACAATTAGAAGACTAAAGGGGCCGCCCGCTTAATTATGGAGGAAGGCCCATTGGAGTTTTCTTTGTCCCAACTCCATTAAACCTAATTGTTATCTATATATACATAGTCATGTATTGTAATTTTTTACCGTGCTTAATAAAATACCCTAGTTGCAGCCAGTGGACGTAGCCGAACCACGTAAAATCTCGTCTCTTATTTATTGATTTCGTTTGTGTGTGTGTGTGTTTGTGTTTCCGCTGCGTACCGACTCTGTTTAATACCTAACAAGTGGCATCAGAGCCGAGGGTTCGTTAAACACGTTGTGCATTGAGACGAGAGTGAGAATACCTTCAGTTGGTAAGTCCAGTTCGTAAAACCCATAGAAGCAATTTTAGTTATGGTGTGGCACGGAAATTGAGAAGGGACTTTTGGGTTATTTAGCTTGTTGGTCAAAAGGAATTCTTTTCCTTTAGTCTATTATGTCGTGATCTGATCTGCAAGCAAAACAAAAGCAACATAAAAAAGCAAAATAGGGTTTTGTTTTTTTGGAGTGTGGCTGGTGCAGACGTAAACAAAAAAAAAACATAACTTTTTCTTGTTAATCGATTAGGGTTAACAACCCTTGAAGTCGCTGAGGCAGCCGATCGGAACGCTGCCACCGGTTTTGTGCCACTGCCGGAAAATACTATTAACCACCACCGTCGCTCAACCGCTGCAGTTTGTTGCTGTCGCGTGACTGTTAATCGAAGTAAGAAGTAGTGTCGGCTGCTTCTTGTTGTCGGACTAGAATCGAAGGTTGGGTGTTCAAGATTTGGTTTGTTGTTCGGGTTTGCTTTGATTATGTGGTTTGGGTATTTGTTAACAGGAGTTTCGGGTTACAAGAAAGGTTTCGGGTTTTTTGGTTAGAGTTTCCTTTATTGGTATTTTCTTTGTTTTCTAGTTTGCGATGTCTGAAGACGGGAAGGTTCGAATCAACAAGTTTAATGAGACTGATTTTGTATTGTGGAAAATGCAAATAGAGGCGTTACTTGGGGAGCATGATTTGGATATGGTATTGGAGGAAAAGCCGGATAATATGGATAAAGCTGAAGAAGCAATTTGGAACTCAAAGGACAAGAAGGCTAGAGGTAAAATTACATTGGCTTTGACGAGGAGCGTTGCTTTTAATATCATGAAAGAAACCACGGCTCGTGGTATGATGACAGCTCTGTCAAATATGTATGAAAAACCGTCTGCAGCCAATAAGGTGTTCTTGATGAGGGAATTGTTTATGACAAGGATGCACGAGGGAAGTTCAGTCACGGGTCACATTAATAATTGCAACTCGATTATGTCCAGGTTAGCTTCTGTGGGCATGAAGTTGGATAACGAAACTCAAGCTATTATATTGTTATCTTCTTTGCTTGAGAATTGGTCTGGAACTGTAACGGCCATTAATAGTTCTGTGGGGGCCGATGGTTTGACATTTGAGAGGGTCCGAGACATTGTGTTGGGTGAAGACGTTCACCAGAAAAGCGCTAGTGGCGGATCATCTTCTGATATGTTTTATGCAGGCAGGGGAATGGAAAATAACAGGAGTAGTGGGATTCGAGGGAGCAGTTCGTCTAGAACTCGGAAAAATGTGAAGTGCTGGAGGTGTAATGAGGTTGGACATGTTAAGAGTGATTGTCCAAATAGATTACAGGGAAAGGCTGCTGAGGTGAACACTGCTGAACAGGTTAATGAAGGCGTCAGTGATGACGAGGCATTATTTTGTAGTGTTGATAGCATGGTGGACTCTTGGGTCATGGATTCCGGATCTTCGTTTCACGATACGCATAGCGGAAAAACGATGGTGAATCTGAAGGTTGGTAACTTTGGGAAGGTACGCATTACTAATAGTGATGTTTTTAATGTTACGGGCATGGGGGACGTTAATTTGGTAACTCCATTGGGAACCGTTTGGAACTTGAAGAATGTTAGGGCTATTCCATCGTTGAAGAGAAGGCTTATCTCTATTAGTCAACTGGATGAACTAGGCATGGAAGTAAAGTTCGGTGGAGGTAAATGGAAGGTAACTGAAGGTAGTCTAGTTATTGCACGTGGATACAGGTGTGGTTCATTATACATGGTGGAGGTGCCTACTGAGGGAAGTATGACCGTCCCTCAAAACAAAGTCAGGTTCGCTGAGTCGAAGGGGCAAAAGGTTCAATTTGCAAGAGTGGAGCCTTGTACCAAGGTGATTCAAGCTGAGCGGGGTCGGAGGTCAAAAAAGGTAAAGGGTTTGGTGACAGTGGGAGCACGGGTTGTGTTCCGGGAACCGTTACAAAACAACGTTGGGTTTTGAAGACCGTTATTCCGATTGATAAAATCTCTCCTAGGGAACTCATGCTGAAAGAGGAGAGTGGTAATGGTTCTCGGGTTATTTCTGGAACTGATGGATCGTGCGTATCAGTTGAGATGGTGGACGAATCAGTTTTGGCTGATGAGTTGGAGCTTCAACTGGCCCTTCTGGTACTTGATGTTGAAGGGATTGCTGCAACTAGGGGGTAAGTCTTAGCTTGTTTATGGGAACTGAAAGCTTGGAAGACTTGTAATAAAGATTCCTGGTATTACTAACGACTGGGTTGCTTTGTACTTGAATGGCGGGCTGGAGTTTATCGCAAGGCCTTCAAGTGGGAGATTGTTAGGATTAGTGAAGGCCTTTGGGCCGGGTTCGTTGGTTGACAATTAGAAGACTAAAGGGGCCCGTTTAATTATGGAGGAAGGCCCATTGGAGTTTTGTTTGTCCCTACTCCATTAAACCTAATTGTTATCTATATATACATAGTCATGTATTGTAATCTTTGTACCGTGCTTAATAAAATACCCTAATTGCAGCCCGTGGACGTAGGTCGCCTTGACCGAACCACGTAAAATCTCGTGTCTCTTATTTATTGCTTTCGTTTGTGTGTGTGTGTTTGTGTTTCTGCTGCGTACCGACTCTGTTTAATACCTAACAAAAGCTAGTGTGTGTGTGTGTGTATATATATATAAAGAAAACTAAATTCCATTCTGGTAAAAATTTCAAAATAACAAAAAGTAAATTTTAATTAACCAAAAAGTCAAAAATAAATAAAAACTTTATTTGGTGTTCGGAATATTTGTGAGTCGCTGCCCAAATGCCAGAGTGTTAATGCCATGTGGCCGGCGGCTTTGCCAAAAGAATTTATAAGGTAAACATTTTCACAAATATGAACACGCATCTTGTACCTAGCATGTACACGAGGGTAGAATTTTCATCCGAAAATTACATGTTTCATTTAGTAACTTTTTGTGTTAGTTTTGCATTTTGTAAACTTTGACATGTCGACTTCTTAATTTGGGATTTTCCATAGATATACTTTATACTACCTGCGGGTCCTAATGTATAAAAGCATTTTATTTTAATTATGTTATTTGTTTTTCTAAGATTATTTATAAACTCATAGAGAAATGGAGGACTGTCTGAGTATGCTGTGGGAAGTGAAAGAATGATTGTTTTGAGACCACCAGAGGTATCAGCAGCCGAAGGATCCGGGTTTCCTATAGCCGGTCTTACAGCACTCCAAGTCCTCATCTATCACGCTGGCATCACCTGAAGAGGTAGGTCCCAGCAGAGCCCAGTTGGACCCGCAAGACTCACCTTGAAGAGGGACGTTTGCGCAAGGACCAACTGGTTCCGCAGGACCCACCATGCTCAGAGATGAAGACCTTACGCGCAGTACGCCAGCTGTTCCCGCAGGGAAAGCCTCCCAATGGTGAAGTATCCCGCCTGTCCCCGCAGCTGTGGATACAAGCCATCAGGGAAGGCTACCCGCACTAATAGCAAGGCTACACGCACAAGGCACTCAATAATTCAGTGTCACCTGAAGGAATGAGCAAGGCGGGAATACTCCCGCCCAAATGAGCCAGTCTGTATGCTTCTGGAAGATCTTTTGTACTATACCTGCCAAGGTATGGACAAAATAGACAAGATCTGACCAAAGCAGCCCATGAACCAATCACAGGGTGACAGCTCACCGACAAACAGTACGAGGAGCATGCACTAGTACTGTTTGTCACTATTAGCCGCTGCCTACTCACCAACCCTTGTCGTGGCACGCACATAGCCTGCAGTTGGTGGAAAAGGAATAGTACACAGCCGGCCTGGTCACTATCAGCCGTTGCCTACCCACCAACCAGCATGGCACGTGCGTAGCCCATAGTTGGTAGAACATGAATATTCTACAGCTGGCTGTACTTGCTTGGAAACCTACCTTCGGCTATAAATACTCCAACACCTTGGAACGGTATCATCATCTTGTATTTTTACCTTCACTAGCTATTTCTCTCAATATACACTTATATTCAGAGCAATCTAGTCTGATTCTCACGCCGGAGGGTGGTCACAAGGAGGAACCCCCCCTTCTCAGTGACGAGCTCACGGTGTCTGTTTTGCAGGTCATCTGAAGAACATCCTTCTTTCCCAGACCTAACCCTCGTGGGAAACATTACTTAACCCCCAGATTATCCGTAATCTGCCCGGGGTGGATTAGTGTTTCTTCATTGGCGCCATCCGTGGGAAAAAAGCTAGAACTAATTCTCAGTTTTTTCAAAATTTCAGAAGAAATGGTTAACGTTACTTCGGTCCCAAGGCCAGTAAGTGACCAAGAAACCCCGGTAACCACAACCCCAGCTACTGGGGGGAACATCGGCGGTTATACAAATTTTAAGAACACTACCCCGGTTACCCAAGCCGGGGCAAGTGCAGTAAACAATATTTCACTGGGGTTCACTGATGCCCAGTTGGAGAAACATGTGAGGCTCCCTCGCCATACACTCGATCAAGTTAAGGCGTGGCCGAAGCACGTCAAAAAGAGTTCCAAGCTGAGTTGGATGAACGCTTGCGTTCACTCCAACAGGCTGACGAATTCGGAAATACTAGACAACAGCTCAACATGAACAGTGAGTGCGAGTACTCGGACAATGATCGGGAGGAATCCGACACCGACGCAAACCCTCGCCATAGGGCGAAAGGGAAGCGTAAGGAAACGGACTTCCAACCAAGAAGGAATTTTGGAGAAACCATCAAACCAAGGAACGCGGGAGGAAACCCACGTGACTTCTCCAAAACCTTTAGACCAACTGCCGCAAATGCGGGAAAGTCCAAGTTTGCAAGGGACATCGCGGAAGCAATCGCCCCGAGAAGTGCCAAACAGATGTCCAACATCGGTACTTTTGATGGTCTATCCGACCCAGACGATCACTTAAACAGATTCATAGCGGGGGCAACCGTCAGTAACTGGACGGAACCCACGTGGTGTTATATGTTCCAAATGACGCTGGTTGGAGCGGCCAGGGCGTGGTTTGATCGTTTACCGGTCCACCACATCTATGGCGGACTTTCAACATAAGTTCAGCCAACACTTCAGTCAACAGAGGAAATATACTGAAGAGCAGTGGACGATCCTCAACTGCGTGAGAGAGGAAGATGAATCTTTACTAGACTTCATCACTCGCTTCAACTCCAAAAAGCTGAGTCTGGGCAACATAAGTGAAGATCTTGTTCGCGCCGCTTTCATCCAGGGCGCCGAATACCCGGAGCTTATCCGCACGTTGACGGGTAAGGACGGCATGCCATCCACATGGGATGCCATCATGACGGCGGCCAAGCGCTTTGCCGAGACGGAGAAGCAACTGGGTAGGGATCTTCCCCAGAGTACACATCTCTACACGCAGAGGACCAGAGAAAACAATGTTCGGTTCGCCCGGCAGAACAAGAAGAGGAAGCTAGGTATTTGGCAGTCAAGGGTAAACTTTGACACCTCATCCAGCTCTCGCCCTCTTGTTGGCGGAAGGGATAACACGCACCCTTCAAGCCGAAAACACCGGTGGACGCCACTCACCAAAAGCGTCACGGAGATATTTGCCACCGAAAAACTGCCATGGCCAAAAGCTCCAATGATCCGAAAATGACCTAATGCGGATCAGAGTAAATTCTGTGACTTCCACGGGACAAAGGGTCACAGTACAGAGGAGTGTACATCCTTGAAGGATGTTGTTGAAACATTCGTCAAGGATGGAAGACTTGCACACCTTGTGGCATCAATCAAGAATGGATCAAGGAATGATAACCGGTATAAAGGCAATGGACGAAAGCCCGTTGACATCAGCATCCACATGGTTCATGGCAACATCAGAGGAAGAAAAAGACGAACGACAGAACCATGCGAATGGAAGGAAGCTGAGGTACGCTTCCCGCGAGTGCCAGGAGGACCCAGCAAGGAAGGTCCCATCGTCATCAAAAGCCAGCTGGGGCATTACATAACTTCTCGCACTCTTGCGGACAACGGCGCCTCGTCAACGGTTATGTACAGGCAGTTCTTCGACAAGCTAGACGACGAAGACAAAGAACGCCTGGAAACGGTTTACGCCTCAATGGAAGGGTTCGACGGCAGCACAAACACCCCCTGGGTATCCTATCTTTCCCCGTCATTCTCACGGACGGGAAATACTCCCGCACAGAAGACGTGGACTTCGTCGTAATGAGGAAGCCACATCACACATACGACATTCTCTTCGGGAGAGACGGGATGGCAAGATTCAAAGCTGTGGTATATTCAGTCCACGGCATGATGGGATGGCCAACTGCTCAGGGTGTAGCGATGATCACCGGTATCCCCCAGGTATGCATCGCATCCGTCTCATCTAAACCCAAACCAAAGATGGCTAAACCAACCATTACCGAACCAGAAAAATGGGCCCTCAATGGCAGATACCCTGACCAGGCTGTTACAATTGGCCCAACAATCGCTGATCCTACGCGCACCTTACTCAAACGCTTATTACAAAGAAACGCTGACATCTTCGCGTGGACACCAGCTGACATGACTGGTGTACCTCGAAGTAAAGCAGAGCATAAGCTAAAGTGTGACCAGGCTTTTACGCCAGTCATACAAAAGCGCAGAGTAACGGGGGCGGAACAGGCAAACGCGTGTAGAACCCAAGTCAAGGAACTCCTTGACGCGGGCATCGTACACGTTAGTAGATATCAAACATGGGTTGCAAATCCCGTTATGGTACCGAAGGCTAACAAACAATGGCGCATGTGTATAGATTTCAAAGATTTAAACAAAGCATGCCCCAAAGATTGTTACCCGTTACCCGAAATTGACCTCAAAGTGGATTCATTAGCACCGTTTCGCCTTAAATGCTTCCTTGACGCATATAAGGGGTACCATCAAATCCACATGGCTGTAGATGATCAGGACAAAACCGCATTTCGGACGCCTGATGGCACATTTTGTTATCAAATGATGCCATTCGGACTTAAGAATGCAGGGTCCACATACCAACGCCTGATGGACAAAGAGTTTCATGCCCAAATTGGGAGAAACTTGGAAGTCTACATGGATGATTTGGTCATCAAAAGCCCTGAGCCAGAAGCGATGTTGAAAGACATCGAAGAAACTTTCAACACGCTCAGAAAGATAAACATGAAGCTCAACCCGAGCATGTGTTCCTTTGGGATGGAAGAAGGGAAGTTCTTGGGAGTCATTGTTACTAAAGATGGCTTCAGAGCGAACCCTGAAAAGGTCGAAGCCATTACCAAAATGGAATCACCTACTACCATCAAGCAAGCTCAGACACTGAATGGACGCCTAGTCGCACTTAACCGCTTTTTGTCAAACCATGCGGATAGGTCGTTCCCATTCGTGTCAACATTGAGAAACTGTTTAAAGAAAACGCACTTCCGCTGGACACCAGAAGCGGAAGCAGCTTTTCAGGAAATTCGGTCATGCTTGATCGAACTCCCAACGCTCACAGCACCAGAAGCGGGGGAGGAATTAATCATATACCTTTCTGCCACAGATAGAGCAACCGGGGCAGTCCTGCTAGTAGAGCGGAAAGGTATCCAGATGCCTATTTACTATGTTAGCCGTGTCCTAACAGACGTAGAAACCCGGTACTCCACCTTGGAAAAATTAGTCTTAGCACTTGTACAAGCTTCACGCAGACTGAGACGATATTTCCAGGGTCACCCAATCACCATTCTCACCAACTTCAAACTCGCAAACGTTCTAGGCAAACCCGAATTATCGGGACGTCTAGCCAAATGGGCAATTGAGTTGGGGGAATATGCGATAAAGTACAAGCCAAGACCAGCTATGAAAGGCCAGGTCCTGGCCGACTTTATTGCAGAAGTCCCCGCTTCGCGGGAGAAAGAGTGCCAGGAGGAGGCTCAACCCTCCCCAGCACAGGACATCAATGATGTCTGGCGACTCTACACCGATGGAACAGCCAGCAACGAGGGTTCAGGCGCAGGGTTGAAATTAACCAACCCAGCAGGCCAAGAATACACTTACACTATTCGACTGGACTTTCCAAATACGAATAACGAAGCCGAGTACGAAGCATTCTTGGCAGGGCTGAGAATTGCGCGTAAAATGGGAGTGAAAAACTTGGAAGCCCACGTAGATTCCATGTTAGTAGCCAATCAGATAAACGGAACGTACACGGCCGTGAACGACACAATGGCCCTGTACCTTGCACAAGCAAAAACCCTTATGCGCGATTTTAATGATTGTAAAGTCATACACGTCAAGCGTAGCGAAAACAAATCTGCGGATGCGTTAAGCAAGCTTGCATCATTAGCCTTTACCCATTTGGGAAAGGACATCCGCATTGAACTCCTTGAAGCACCATCAGTCCCGCACAAGGAAATTTGTGTCATCCAAACCGGTACAGAAACGTGGATGACACCAATAATAAATTACCTTGCAGCGGGTATACTACCAGAGTCAAAAACACAGGCAAGAAAAATACGTTGTAAAGCATTAAACTATCAACTCAACGATGACATCCTTTACAGACGTAACTTTCTTGGCCCACTCTTAAGATGCGTGGACAACCAGGATGCTGACTACCTCCTAAGGGAAGTACACGAAGGCATCTGTGGAGTACACGCAGGTCCACGCGCTGTTGTAGCTAAGCTAAACAACGCGGGATACTTTTGACCGGGGATGCATACGGATGCGCTGGCATACATCAGAAAGTGTAGGTCTTGCCAGCTCTACGCACCCAACACGCATCGCCCGAAGAATGAACTTGTTCCAGTCACCTCTTCATGGCCATTTCAGAAGTGTGCCATCGATGTGACAGGCCCATTTCCTACAGCAGCAGGAAACGTTCAGTTCCTAGTGGTAGCCATCGACTACTTCACCAAGTGGATAGAAGCAAAACCCTTATCCCAAACAACCGCAAAACATATTAAAAAATTTATTTGGGAATTTATTATTTGTCGTTTTGGACTTCCACAGACTTTGGTGAGCGATAACGGCACCAACTTTGCTGACAAGAAGCTACAAAAGTGGCTAGAAGAACTTCAAATCACCCACACCTTTACCTCAGTGGCACACCCGCAAGGTAACGGTGAGGTGGAAAGAGCAAATAAAAGCATCGTCGAAGGCATAAAGAAAAGACTCCTGGAACACAGATCCGGCTGGGTAGACGAAGTTCCACACGTCCTTTGGGCAAACAGAACGCTGAAAAAGGCCAGTACGGGAGAAACCCCGTTCAGCCTCACTTATGGCACTGAAGCCATGGTCCCAGTCGAAATTGGTTTGCCCTCACCAAGGGTCTTAATTCAGCCAGAAGACAATGATGCGGAAAGACGGTTAGACCTTATGCTAACCGAGGAACGCAGAGACTTAGCCGCAGCGCGTGAAGAAAACTACAAGCGACAAATGCAAAAGTACTACAATACGCGGGTAAAACTCTGCAACTTCAATGTAGGAGACTACATATTGCGTAACAACGAGGCTTCAAACCAAGAGCACCCAGGAAAACTGGCACCGGTCTGGGAAGGACCATACATTATCAAAGAAGTTTTGGGAAAAGGCGCATACCGGCTCGAAAGGCTCGATGGCACTCCTATCCCAAGAACATAGAACGGAGCTCAATTGCGCAAATGTTACATGTAGATCAATTCCAAATTTGTAAAGAAAAGGCCTAGAGCCACTTCTAATGGAAATGATTCTCCTTTCACATTGTGTTGATAGCCTTACCTTTATACTTATGAACTTCCCACGCTGCTATGCCGGTATTCACCGCATAAATATGGGAAGAAGTAAGTCGTTGCGTGTGGAAGGCGGCAAAACCCGCATAAACACATAAAACGGTAAAAATTTCTAAGGAAAACCTTCACGCAGGTCAGCTATAGGTGAAGTTTGGTCATCCCAATAAATGAAAGTGACGGTCCTACCCACACAATCATGATAAAGGAAACTGAACATTGACCTATTGGCAACCGCGCGTCGAAAGGTTAACTTATTCAAAACACTTAGAAAATTTCAAAGGAAAGGATGAGGAAAACTTCCACGCAGGTCAGATATAGGTAAAGTTTAGCCATCCTACTAAGTGCAAGTGACGGTCTTACCCGCACAATCACGAAGGAGGAAGCAAAACTTTAACTTATTATCTGCCACGTTGAAAAGTTAACTTATCTAAGTACTAAAGAAATTGCTAAGTTAAATCAAAATATGCGTGAAATAAACAAGGCAAGGCATTAGCAAATAATCTTTATTCCATCAAAATTCAAATATTACAAAGATTGCTGGGTACATACCCGCATACAAAAGAAGCTATACAAAAATAAAAATCTACTCTAATTGTGGAAAGGGATCTAAAGGATCAAGCTTCAGGACCACTTCCACTTGGACCCGCACCATCAGTAGAATGTGGCGGTTCAAGGAAAGCTTTAAGGATAGCTAGCCCATCATCAGCAGCAGCAATCTCGTTCACCTTCTCCGCCACCGGATGCGGGAAGGCAGCATACTGATTCACTGCTTGGTCATACGCAGCTTCAGTATCCACATTGTAAAGAGGGAAGTTGGAAGGCGGGATGCCTTGTTCAACAAACCCTAGACCAAGCAGGAAGCCAGCCTTTTCCCCATCCTCATGAGAAGCGTTGAGGGCTGCGCTCATCGCATCGTCATATGATGTGTTCGTGAACACCCGATGCACAACCTACAAAACAGAAGTTTGTCAAAAACTCAAGAGTAAGGAAAAGCGTAAAGAAGTTAGAAGTTAGGAAGCTGCGCATACCTGCGACAACGCTTCTCGAAGAAGCCATTCCTTGGCAACCAGAGCCTCCTGGAGGGCAGCTTGAGCTTCATTACGGGCGCGTTCGGCTTCGTTCTTTGTGAGGTTGGCAAGCAACACATCTTTGGCTGCAGCCTCTTCGACGCCCTTTAGCTTACGCTCAGTGTGGTCAAGCACCCCCCTCTGGTCCAAGATCTCTTGGAGCTTCTTGGCATCTTCCATGGCCAAGGCATCATGAGCCTGCTGGAGCCTCTCTAATTTGGCTTTAAGTTCCTCATTTTCGATGCGTAGAGGCTCAGCAGCAGCTTCAGCCTTGGTGGCCCTCTCGGTTGCGTTCCATGCAGTTTCCTTGGCCAGCCGAAGCTGTTCGTTAACAGCTTGGGCAGCCTTGGAACGGGCCTCCAGACGAGCCTGAACGTCAACCTCAAAGGCCTTGAAGGCCTTCTCTTTTTCCGCAGCAACGGCGGCAAGCTTCGCGTTCTCCTCCCGGATAGCCTGCGCCTGAGCCACTTCAAGGCTACGCGCCGTCTTCAACTTGTCGTTTTCACGACAAAGTAGCTCGACGCGCGGCTGCATCCGGGCGAGAAGGATTCGGAGCTCGTTGGACAGCCTACCTTCCTGGTAGCTGGCCATGGCCTCCCCCAGCGCACCGCTTGGGGCGGCGTGACGCGCCCATTCGACGCAGTCCTCAGCAGTCCGGAGGGTCGTTCCCCGGCGGATCTTCCACCGAGGAGCGTACACCTCGTTGGAATCACGAACTGCAATAAAACAAAAAACAGTTAAGAGAAAGAAATGATGAAAGGGATATAGGCCAAAATAACCCTACGCACCTGTAGGGTCGACAACAGGCCGATAGCCACCAAACCCATCACCTGAACCTAAGGGATATCCATCCAAAAGGTCAAGGAGACGGGAAGGAGGCAAGGATTGGCTAGACGCCCCAACCCCAAACGTACCTGAAGGACTGGCCGTAGTCGCAGGCGCCGGAGGAGACACGGTGGAGGCTGCCGCGGTGGAAACCAACGGAGGTGAACTCACAACCGTGGCCGCGGTTGCGGAAGAACCCGCAAGAGAAATCACCGCCGGCTCAGTGACGGATTCGGTGAAAATGGCACTGACAGCCGGCGGGGATAAGGTTACAGCTGGAACAGTTGGCTCAACGGGATGAGCAACTGAACCAGTACTGCAAGCAGGCGTAGCCGCCTGGGTCATCGCCTCGGGTAGGTTGACCAAACCTACCTTCATGGGTCCAGAACCGCTCCTCCCCGCATCGCTTTGGAATGCAGTTGCATCCACGCTGCTTCACCGCTGCTTCAGGCGATTTAGGCCACCAGCACCACCACCAACATTCTCATCACCGCTGCTTCAGGCGATTTAGGCCAATACGCGGTCCAACTGGCGAAGCTAGGTAACATCCACGTGAATGCCACTTGTGGGAACCACAACATGGACCTAGTTAAAGGCCTAGGCGCTGACGAGGTTAATGATTACAAAACATCACAAGGAGCAGCTTTAAAAAGCCCATCAGATTAAAAAAACGACGTGGTGATCCATTGCGCCCCTTCTATTCCTTGGTCTACTTTCGAGTCGAACCTTAGCCCGAATGGAACAGTCTTAGATGTAACCCCAACCCTAAGCACGTATTGTTCTGCGGTTTTGAAGAAAGTCACTTTCTCAAAAAAGAAATTGGTCCCGGTTATTTTGTATCCGGAAACTAAGAACATGGAGTACCTGGTTGGGTTGGTGAAGGAAGGAAAACTTAAAACTATTATTGACTCCAAATATCCTTTAAGTAAGGCTGAAAAGGCTTGGGCCAGGAGCATTAGTGGACATGCTACTGGTAAAATTGTTGTTGAGCCATAATTGAAATGTTCGACTAGTACTTTTTACTGTGTGCATTTGTATTATAGCATGGTTAATTTGTTATATTTGTTGTGCAACTTGAAACTCATAGACTCATTCAATGATCTTGTCTTTTTTGCATAAAAATGTTTAAATTTTAATTATAATATATTAATGAGTACATGTGTGAGTGATCCCTTGAGAAGTTGTCTAATTCGTGTCAGTGTGCAAGTTTGGCAAGATATGGGATGCCTTGGATCATTCACATTACAAGTCACTCCATAAAGTTTGTTAGCTTGAAATATGTATAAAATCTAAATAGATCAACACCACCCATTGCCAATGTTTATCGCCACCATCTATTGACTACTGGACTACCGGTCATTGTCGACACTACCATCATCACCATTGAATATAGAAGTGACAAACTAGTTAATTTCATTTGAATGATATTTCAATTAGTTAGTGAACTTTTCTTGATTCTAAACTTTAGAGTTGAATAAATACAAGTAAAACTAATTCGCATTATCTCATTTTTACGTGTCACAATTATATAATTCGTAATATCTCATTTTTACGTGTCACAATTATATGAGTCTTAGCATACTATTTTTCCACATATTTTATTTCACTTTTCACCCATTCATAATATCAAATAACTTGTAAAATCAAAGAAAGTTGATTCCAGTTTGAAACAAATTAGGTTTGAATAGAGAAATGATTTCCATCTCGCCAACTCGATTTAAGTGATCATACCTTATCCTCAAAAGATCGTTTATAATATCTTTAATCATTACTACTGTAGTTATTTAATATTTTTTGTTAACCCATGTAATGTATGAGGATTTCTAAGTTCGTAGACGGATATATAAAAAAATCCAAATAAGAACTTAATCAAACGATTCTTTCTATGAATATAAGTTTATAGTATTATGCGTCTATGTAAAATACACTCTAAAGCCTAAAGTATTAATTTAATACGTATAAAATAGCCTTACTTTTAACATATAGTATATTGCGAGTTTATTTTTGGGTGAGCACAATTAGACCATGTTCTTGCCCCCATTCAACCAAACAAAGTCCCAAACAAACCAACCCACTTTAATTACGTTAGGTCTAACTGTGAAGAGGTCTATTTATAGTTCATTGTTATTAATAGTGACCCAAGTAAAAACGAAGTGCTTTAGATCCCAAATTTAAACATTTCATAATATTCTTTTTTGGATTAAAAAATGCTTACCATATAGAGATGTACAAACCGGTTTTAAACCCTAAACCGGTTCGGTTTAGTCAACAAAAGTTAAAACTAGCTTATGATCGGTTTCGGTTCGGGTTGAAACAAGTTTTTTTACTGGTTTAAGATCGGTTTCGGTTCGGGTTACGATCGGTTTTTGGTCGATTTTTGACCTGGTTTTCGTTTGGTTAATTAGTTTCGGTAGAGAAAATTGCAAACCAGTTCCAAACATACAGTTTCAATTGGTTAAAAACCGGTTTCTACATAATCAGTTTCAAACCTGTTTGATTTTAGTTCGATTTTTAAGTCGGTTCGATTAAGTATCAGCCGCTCAAATAGAGACATAACGAAATTCTGATTCTGGACCATACGATGACCTGCTACCTGTTGAAGACCCAAACCCGATGGTTTCTGTTGACCCACAAGATGACGTCATGCATGGATAAGGCTAGTTGAAGAATGCACGTGGGAATTATCATCATGCAAGTTTATCTCCATTTTATTTGAATTTCAAGTTATTCCTTTTGTTTAGTATTTTCCTTGTTTGTTGGTTTGTTTTCTATCTTTTAGTTTTGAACTACCTATTTATCTTCCTTGTTTACGTGAATGGAGATAATGATTGATTTTGTGTGAAACTTCTTTGTTACTGAAGAAACGTGGATCGACTCACTTGTAGACGATCAACTTTCCTCGGGTATGAGTATGCTATTTCACCGATGGTTCTCCGGAGTATGAATTCTTCCACCTACAAAACGAGCAGCACCGTGAACTTACCCCTCAGAAAGGGACAGAGGGGTCCTCTTTGGGGTAACCCTCCGGTGTGAGAATAAGAGATTGTAGGAGAAGATAATAATAATCTGAGAGTGAGTAAGGAATTGGAATGTATTTTCTTGCTTACCTCCCCTTGTGAAGGTGGTGTGGTATTTATAGTGTTAGGGTTTCCAATGATTGGGCTCAGATCCCATTAGGGTCTTTTTGGCCTCCTCCTATTGCTTTGCGCCACGTGTCCTTAGGACACCTGGTGCTTTTTCATAGATTATTCTCCGACTCAGGTATTTCACCTGACCCATGTGCAATCACGTGGTAGCACATGGGTTTTGCTGAGTTGTCCACCTTTCATTGGCAGCTGTCAACATCAGCATATTCTTATTCCTTAAAGGATACCTTCTGGAAGGTTGTCTGACGAGCACAATCAAGGTTGTCCTTATCCTGATTTGGATAAGGACGAGGTTGATTATGTGCATGTGTGATATGCGCCTATCCTGAGGATGCGCGAGGTCTTCTCTTTATTCTCACGCGCAGATGTTTCATGCGCAGATGTGATATGCGCAAGCATATGTAATATGCGCCACGCGCAGATGTGGTATGCGTGAGCATATATGATGCGTGAGCATGTGATATGCGCCACGCGCAGATGCGCCACGCGCAGATGTGATATGCGTGAGCATATATGGTGCGTGAGCATGTGATACGCGTGAGCATATGTGATGCGTGAGCATATGTGATATGCGTGAGCATATGTGATGCGTGAGCATATGTGATATGCGCCATGCGCATAGGTTTTGGCTTTGTGCCTTCATGATATCTTGATTTCAAGCCTCTTGTCTATATCTTGTGGGTTGACCCGCCCCGCTCGATGTTAAGGCGGGTACATACCTCTTCAAGCCCCCCCCAGTCTAATGTGTGTCTTGTCTCGCGCGATGGAGGTAAGATAGATATTAGACTTAATAGTTTTCTCTTTTAATAGGGTTTGTCTTTTCCTTTTTTATTTCTCATCGTTGAGCGAAATTCTATCCTTTTGGTTGAAATGAATCGTCCATGTACGTGGTTGGTTGGTGCTGACATGCGTCAGAGATGGAGACATGTGTCAGACTTTTCGTGTGCTCGAGGTGCTACAGTTGCCTTTCCTGTCCCCTCACACCGTCAGGAACACGTGTCGCGCTCGTGTTGGCCTGCACCTGCGAGTGGGGGCGCGTGAACTCTGATCAGTACCTGTTTCGTTCCCTTTTATGTCCCCTCACACAGTGTCAGGAACACGTGTCGCGCTCGCGTTGGCCTGCACCTGCGAGTGGGGGCGCGTGAACTCTGATCAGTACCTGTTTCTTTCTCTCTCCTGGGCCTATAAAAGCAAGCCTTTTGAGTTGTTATTCTTCATCTTCATTGTTATTTCAGAGCTTTTTCTTTCCTTCCATTTTTATTCCGATTAAGAGCCTGTCTTTTGCTTCCAGATTTCCGTTCTTGAAGTAACCTCTGTTTGATTCACAGTTGTATGTCTGATAACCCAGACGCCACAATCTCCCCCAGCAAACGCCGTGTAAAATCATTAGTCATGTCCACTTTGAAGAAGACCGGCAAGGGAAAACGGGCTGCCGAGGCCTCGTCGGAGGAGGTGGGGAAGGGCAAGACAGTGAAGAGGTGGGATGAGATTCCCTGCAAATTGAGACAGTCTGATTTCGACAGTCTCATCGCCTCTCAGGGTTTTCTCCCTGAATACGGCTGTCTGCTCCCGGCGGCCGGGCAAACGGCGGCAGATCCGCCCACCGGCTATATCTCCTTATACTGCCATTTTTTCACTCCCTGCAACCTTCGTCTCCCGATGACAAGGTTTATGAGTGCGCTGCTTCAATTTCATGGGATTCACATATCCCAAGTCCATCCTTTTGGACTTGTGCGCATGACTCATTTTGAGTTCATGTGCAAAGCTCAGCGCGAGGAGCCCACCCCTCGGCGCTTTCAATATTTTTATAAGCCAAAAATCCAAGATTCTTGGTTCTCGTTCATTCCTCGCAGTCACAAGGTCAAGTGCTGCACTGTTTCCTTCAAAAGCCTTCATGACTGGTCTTAGAAATTTTTTTATATTAAGGCTGGTGTGGTTCCCATCCGCATGACCATGCGCGCGATCACTTCTGCGCCCGCAGATGAGAATGTTCTTAAAAACCCAACTGGCGCATGGGTTAATAAGTTGACTGTTGAACCCTCCCCCGCCAAGAATATTTGCGAGGAGGCGCTGGTGGGGGTTGGTATGAGCAGGAGGTGGACCGACAGCGCGACTGAGCATGTTATCCAAGTTGATGGCTTATGTGAGTTATTAGCTCATTGCATTATTTCTGCGCGAATATAATTGTTTTGCTGATATCATTTGTCTTGTTTTATGTAGTAAGCAAGGAGTACGTACGTCCATGCCGCCTATGATGAGCATATGGAGGGTGGCTATGTCGCGATGGGCGCTGTGGAAGTTGACTTCCCCGATTGCTCCGATGATATGTTCATCCCTGTTGATTTGGGATTTTGCTTTGACAGCGATGCGCCTGGTAGGCCTTTGTACTTATGCTTATGCCTTTAGAATACCAAATTTGGTTAACATTTCTGTTGCGCGTATTGTAGATGCGCTCGAGAACTATGAGCTGGAGCTCGCGGAAGAAGAGGTGGAGGAGGAAGCTGAGGTGCCACAACTCAAGCGTAAAGCTAAAGGGAAAACTGGCGCAGGGGCCAGTAAAAAACAGAAGAAAAATGATGCCCTTGTTGCTCAGGATCCTCCTACTCAAGCGAAGGGACTTGAGAAAACCAAGGGGTTTACCTCCAAGTTTTCCTTGTCTTCTTTGCCTCAAGGTGTGGGCAGTCCTCCTGTCCACACGAGGTATGGTGCCGCCACCTCCTCTCTTCGCGCGGTGGAAAATGGAAGCGGCGCTACGCCTGCTGTTTCCTCTTCTCCAACAGGTATACTTTGTTTATACTTTATGGTTTTATGAGCGTGATTCCGATAGAGTTATTAATGAATCTTTGCTCACTCAAATGTTTGTAGAGCCGGCGACCTTGGTGGATCAACCTCAGGCGCAACAAGGTACCGAGGCTGCGCCGAAGGTTGCTTTGAAGTCCCCTGTTTTACCCTCGAAAAGGGGGAAAATGGACTTCATGGCGATGTTTAACTCGCGAACGGCGGTGCGCCAAGGTATATATTGCGCTTTTATTTTCTGACTTTTTTCTTTTAGATCAAGTCATGAATCATTTCTCTTTGTTGGTTTTTTCATAGGAATTATAGCTGGCACACAAGCTGCTGGCGGCACTGCTGGCGCCGGCGCCAGCGCCGTTGGTTCTGCTCCTGCTCCTGCAAGCACTGAATCTCCCCTCATTGGGATTACTAAGGAGCAGGAGACTGTTTTACGCGCTGATCTAGCGGCGTCGAGACCTCCCTCACCTCCTCCTGCGCGCAGCCCTCCTCGCGAGACTGGTTTTGATTTTTCCAAGTCGCAGGAGAAAAGACCTATTACAGAGGATGATGAGGAGGTCAATTTTGAAGACTCCGATGGTGGCCGCGCAAGCCCTGTAGCGCCACGAGATTTCGTAGCGCAGCCTTCTCGTGGGGCTGGCGCTGACTTTTCTGCTTGCTCTCCGCAGGTATAAGTTCGTTTTGCTCCGTTGCGCGGACTTCCATATTAGTGTTTAGATGACTAGAACGTTGCTTTGTGTTTGCAGGAAGCCGATCACATATACCGGCCGAGATGGAATATTACTGAGGATAGCTCATTTCAGTCCATGGGTGTGTGTGAAGACTTCTGGGCTCACTCTGTGCCTCCAGCTGAAAGGAGGTTTCAGGAGGACCGCGCTCGCGTGGACTTGCTCAATGACCATCTTTTTGCTGGGTCTGCGTTCTTTGCTGCCTCCCAAGAGCTTCGCTATGATTATGTAAAGGTGCGTGATGCTCTTGCGGAGGCCAAGCAAGAGGCTAAGGTATCTGCTTGGAATCTTTCTGACGCTCGAGAGAGAGAGCTGAGAAACTCCAAGCAGAACTCAGCGAGAACCGAGCAAGTGCCAACGCTGCCTTCGTGAAGCGCGGGCATGAGCTGCAGGCTGCGCGGGAGAAGCTGCAGGCAGCAGAGGCGGATGCGGCCAAGTACGCGACTTGGAGCTAGATGCAGAGGCGCGTGATCAAACTCTTGTGCAGGCTATCACTGACAAATCTTTATTAGAGAGTGAGGTTGCGCGCCTGAAGAAAGAGCTTGAGGCCGCGCGGGCAGAGAAGGATGAAGCCCTGGCGACGGCAGCGTCTGGCCAAGAAGAGCTCGATGCTGCGCGAGCGGAAAGGAATGAGGCCTTGGCGGCAGCAGCGTCCGACAGAGAAGAGCTAAAACAGACCAAGGAAACTGTTGAGTTGTTAAACTCTCAGATTCCTGCTCTTGAGACGTCTGTTTCTTCCCTCGCGCAGGATCGCCAATGGCTAGTCTCACAATGGTATGACTCGTTGCGCTTATGCGATGAAATACTCAGACAAGTTTCAGACCCTTGTGATGGATTGCAACGCTGCCTCGCGCTTGGTGGGTCGAGCTGAAGGGTTTAAGGATGGCTGTGAATATAGCATGCTGAAGAAGAACCCATCCGACTACCCTTATCAGCTCGACGTCGTCTGCGCTGACATGGCCGAGGTGGGGGAGAAGTATTTGAATACTCCCATTCCCATCCTTGAGCAGGTATTTTAACCTTAATGAGTTTACCTTGACTTATTTTCCTTGTCTTTTTGTACTCATACTTTTCCTTATGATTTGCAGATAGCCTCGCTTGCTGATCAGCCCGATCTCGGCGCTCTTAAGAAATTACTTGACGAGTGTGAAGGGGCTGGTGGCGGCGATGATGGCGCGGGCAATGCTGCCTCTGCTAGCGGCTCTGGCGTGGCCAAAGGACCCGCTCCTGAAACTATTGTGATAGAAGACGACTCCATTCAAGACGAACAGCTTGACTATGGCAAGTTTGGAGATGACGAGGAGCGGGCTGCGCCAGATGCTGAGGGAGGTAATGATGAGGGCGATGAAGAGGCTGACGTTGATATAGAGACTTGAGAAGCCCTTCATGTTTTTTTTTTATTTGTAGTTTGTATCTCATCATTTTGTAAATTTGTAAACTTCTATGTTTTGGAATGAAATTTTGTTTTTCCTTTATTCGCATCTTGCGCATTCCCCATTCATCTCTTTATATTGCATGTTTGCTTGTTGAATATAAGATATGCTTGCACGTTGAAATTTGAACAAGGTTGTAAGGAAATTATTTTACTTAATCCTTGTCATATTTTAAGTGATTTTGCAATATCCTGACTATGCTGACACGTGCCTTTGCGTTTCATTATTCCTCTTTTGCGCGACGTTATCGCGCATTTATTATAAGGAATTATGAGTTTTTTAGCCCTTACGTGTCAGTATGTGTTACTCTGATATCCATTATAATTCCATGCGCGATCTCGACCTGAGACCTTAACAACTATGTTTTGGCATGCGCTTTGCCTTAGTTGTGCTTAGGTATTTTTATGGTCTAGCTGCGCAGCATGTAGGATGGATGTTGTGAGTGATTTGAGCTAAGGCTCGTATTATTGCGCTAAGGCCCTGAGCTAAGGCTCATATTAATGGGCTAAGGCCCTGACGTTTTAGAGTTAAAACTCGTTAACGCGTTTGAGCTTGAAGCTCGCGCATGTATGTTTTACTTCGTTTTATTTTTAGTTTTGATGTCAATACAATGTTGTCATATTGCTCAAAATTAATAAAGGGAAGTGTGAAAAATGTATGCAAAAGGTAATAGAACACACATTAAGAGAAAATAGCGCTTATCATTATTCATAATGGCTTAAAAAGCCTTGATTACAAACTTGACAATTTTTACATGAAACATTTTCTAAGCTGTGCTGCGTTCCATGCGCGCGGGATCTTCTTTCCATTCAAATCTTTTAAAGTGTATGCGCCTTTTCCCAATTCTTCCGAGACTTGATAAGGTCCCTCCCAGTTGGGGGACATTTTTCCCTGAGGTATTGCGCGGCTAGCTTCATTGTTCCGAAGGACAAAATCGTTCTTCTTGAAGTGGCATTCTTTCACGCGTTGATTGTAATATTTTTCTAGTTTTTTCTTGTATTTGGCTTCACTAATGATAGCCGCCTCTCTGTGCCCTTCAAGTAAGTTGAGATCCAACCTCCTTTCGCGCTCGTTATCAATCTTACTCATCATGAGCACTCTATGGGATGGGCATCCAATTTCTGCTGGAATCATAGCCTCCGTTCCATAGGTTAGGCTGAACGGGGATTCGCCATTGCTGGTTTTGCTTAATGTCCTGTACGCCCACAGGACATTAGGTAGCTCCTCGACCCATGAATGGGATTCTCCCTCCAACCTTTTCTTCAGCCCATTCAGCAAGCTTTGGTTCGCGCGCTCCACTTGGCCATTCCCCTGAGGGTGGTATACTGAAGTGAAGATTTGGTTGATGCGCAATTCCTTGAGCCAACTGGATATCTTCCTGTCGGTGAATTGTTTGCCATTGTCGCTCACAATTTCCATGGGCAGGCCAAAACGGCATATGATGTGGCTCCAAATAAATTGCTTCATCGCCTCGGCTGTGATTTTTGCTAGTGGCTTGGCTTCAACCCATTTTGTGAAATAGTCTACTGCCACTACCAAAAATTTTACTCGCCCTTGCGCTTGCGGTAGGGGACCCACAATATCGATTGCCCATTTGTGGAAAGGCCATGCGGAGGTCACCGGAATCAAGTTGTTCTTTGGCCGCATGGTGTTTGGCGCATAGCTCTCACGCTTTGCATTTTTGGATCTCTTTTAACGCGTCCAAGTACATGCCTGGCCAATAGTAACCTGCGCTCATTGCCTTGGCAACCACCATGCGCGGGCCAGCATGTATTCCACAGATTCCTTCGTGTATCTCTCTGATCACATAGCTTGCTTCCTCAGCATCTAGGCATTTCATGAGCGGTCCAAGATAAGAGCGTCGATATAACGTACCATCAAGCAGTTCGTAGTTCTGCGACTTGTGTCTTATCTTCCTCTCCTGTGCGCGATCGTCCGGTATCTTTCCCTCCTTCAAGAATTCCATTAATGGAGTTATCCATGATGAAGGTGTTGTATGAATTACAAGGACAGACTTCGCTCCCACCGACGGGTTGCTCATTACTTCCACCCTGACATCTTTGCCAAAGTGATCGAAGCTGGTTGATGCCATCTTACTCAGCGCGTCGGCAGACTTGTTTTCACTGCGCGGAATATGTATGATTCTGAAGAAGTCAAATTGCTCGATGAGTTTTCTCGCCTGCTCTAGATACAGAGGCATGGTGTTCTCCTTGGCATCATAAAGGCCATTGACCTGTGCTGCTACCAAGTATGAATCAACACGGGCCTCTAGCTTTTTAACTCCGAACTTGTGCGCGATGCGCAGACCAGCCAGCAGGGCTTCATACTCAGCTTCATTGTTGGTGCTCTTGAAATCCAACCTGATTGCGTAAGTATACTCATGACTTTCTGGATCCACCAGCTTGAGGCCTGCGCCGGACCCTTCATTGTTTGAAGCTCCATCAGTGAATAATCTCCAAACATTTTTTTCATTATTGGCTTGCGGAGGGTCTACCTCGCGCTGAGCCTCTTCAATTTTTCCTTCAGGGATTTCTGCGATGAAATCAGCTAAGACTTGTCCCTTTATTGCTGGACGGGGCTTATAGGCGATCGTGTGCTCTCCTAATTCCAGCGCCCATTTTGTCAGCCTTCCTGAGAGCGCGGGACGCCGCAAGACTTGCTGGATGTTGTAACCAGTCAGAACTTCAATAGGATGACCATTGAAATATCTATGAAGCTTGCGCGACGCGTGTGTTAGTGACAAAACTAACTTTTCCATGATGGAGTAGCGCGTCTCAGGATCTGTCAGCACCCGACTCACATAATAGATTGGTGTTTGGATTCCCTTGCGATCCACCAACAACACTGCGCCGATGACGCGCTCTCCTGCTGACAGGTACAATGTTAGAGTTTCGCCAGGAAGTGGAGCTGTGAGCGCAGGCAGATTTATCAGACATTCTTTTATCTCACTGAAAGCTTGCTCGGCCTCAGGCGTCCACTTGAATTGGCTTTTCTTTAGGCAATTTCTCAATGTGTTAACAAATGGGGTAGATTTGCTTGCATGGTTTGCTAGGAACCTGTTAATTGATACCAATCTACCATTCAACTTTTGAACTTCCTTTATGGTGGATGGTGAGGGCATGTCAAGGATAGCCTCCACCTTCTCTGGGTTCACCTTGAAACCATCCTTGGTGACCATTACACCTAGAAATTTCCCTTCTTCTACGCCGAATGTGCATTTGCTCGGGTTGAGCTTCATGTTTGCTTTCTTTAGGCGCCAAAGGGTTTCTTCGATGTCTTTGAGCATTTGTTTTTCCTCCCTGCTTTTAATCACCAAATCATCCACGTAGACTTCTAGGTTTCTTCCAATTTGCTCGTTGAAAACCGCATCCATGAGTCTTTGGTAGGTGGCTCATGCATTCTTCAAACCAAAGGGCATTTTTGTGTAACAATAAACACCCTTGTCAGTTCTGAAGGCAGTCTTGTCCTCGTTTTGTGGTGCCATTTGAATTTGGTGATAGCCCTTGTAGGCGTCCAGGAAACATTTGAGCTTAAATGGCGCCACAGAGTCCACCTTCGCGTCAATGTTTGGGAGGGGGTAACAATCTTTTAGACATGCTTTGTTGAGGTCCTTGAAATCAATGCACATTCTCCATGACCCGTTGCTCTTCTTTACCATCACAGGATTGGCTACCCATGTTTGGTATCGTATTAGGCGAATGATATTTGCGCGCAGTAGATCTTCTACTTGCTCATTCATGGCCTTTGCCTTCTCATCCCCCATGACTCTCTTCTTTTGAGCAATTGGCTCTACAGACTTGAAGGTGTTGAGAGAATGTTGCGCCAGGTCTCGCGGAACTCCAGTCATATCAGAATGTTGCCACGCAAAGACCGACATATACGTTGTGAGCAATCTTTTCATTCTCAACCTTGTGTCATCTGATATCGTAGCTCCAATTGTGATTGTTTGCTCTGGGAATTTTGGGTTGAGAATCCATTCCTCTGGCGCGTTGTTTGCCATTGGAAGTTTCATTCTCCCTTCCCTCGGTATACTTGTCACTGCGCACAAATGATCTCGGTACACAAATGTTACACCTGTTGGTGTTGGGAACCCCAGCGCGCCGTGCTGGTGATGGTATGGCGTTGAATTGAGCAAGCGTTCCTCTACCCAAGATCATATTGTGGCATGAAGTGGTGGGCAAGACCAAGAAGTTGACAATTTCGGCTCGCTTGTGTTTCTCATCCCCCATGGTTAGTTCAAATTGTATCTGACCTAGGGGGTGAATGATTTCATTTGAAACACCCGAGATTGGTGCATTCACAATTTCGAGCCTTGCTTGATCTGCTGGATCCAACTTCCTTAAACATTGCTCATACATGATGTCTGATTCACTGCCGGTGTCCACCAGGACTTTTGACACCTCATAATGAGCAATGTGTGTAGTGATGACTAGAGGACTGCTGATAGACGGGCCTCCTCTGATTCTTGGGAAGATTACTTGTTGCTCGCTCCAATCTCCTTGGACTTGCGCGCTTCTCTTTCTCGATCTTTGCCCCAGCCTTCCTCCCTCGGCTACACAGATTCTTTTGAACTTTTTACTGGCTGAGGCTCCATCTGGTTGTTCATTCTCTGGTCTTGGGATTTTCACCAGGTGAGCCAACTTGCCTGATTTCACATCTCTTTCAATCGCATCCTTCAAATTGTGGCATGCATCGGTGTTGTGCCCTGTGGACTTGTGAAATTCACAATACTTGCCACTGTTTGGTGGTCCCTTATAGTGTAGTGGCTTGGGGCTTTTAAACTGGACATTCTCTGTGCTTAACACTTGTGAAGGCGTTTTAGTGAGGGGAGTCCATATTCTTGGTAGAGGTCTGTTAGGCTCTCTGCCGCCTTCCCTCTTATCACCCTCTCCGCGATTACGAATGTCTTTTTGGGGCTGGGGTGAACTTGGTTGCGCCTGCTTTTCTGCGAGAGAAAAACTGGTTTGTTGCAACCTGGACCATACAGAGTTTTGTTTGCCCCTCCTTTCGTTGTTGCGCGGTGCTTCTGCTTGATGCCCTCTTTCTCTTGCTCTATCTTGGGCAATTTGTTTTTCATTCGCGCGAAGACTCGCGATGCTTCCATTAGCTTAGCCCAAGTGGTTGGCATGCCATCTATGCTCACGAGAGCTCTGCGGAGTTGATCACTGCGCGCACCTTGTATAAAGGCCACGCGCAAGAGTTGCTCAGTGATACCTCCAATTGCAAGAGATTCCTGATTGAAACGGGTTATGTAGTCTTCAATGGTTTTATCATTCCTGCGCACGCAGTGCATGATGTCATCGGGGTCGCGCGTGTGTCTGCGTTGCTGTACGAAGTGAGCCTGGAACTTCTCCAATAGCTCTTCGAACCCATCGATTTGTCCAGTCGGCAAGCTTTCGAACCAGACACGCGCTGCGCCTGTGAGGCAGCGAGCAAACATGTGACACCATGTTGGCATCGTCCAACTTTCTAGGTTTCCAGTGTTGTAAAAACCTTGTAAGAAATCGTCTGGATCAGTTGTGCCGTCGTACTTGCCCAAACCACTTGGCATCTTGGTTTTGTGCTGAATGGGAGCCTTCACGATGCGCTCAGTGAATTTTGAATGCTTCACCAAGATGGCTGGCCTGTATGGTGTGGTTACATCCACTTGCCCTCTCGCTGGTGGGTTGTATGGTGTGTACAGATCCATATCGGCTTTGGCTCCAGGCGCTATGTTCATGTGCGCGCGGAGCTGTGAGCCTCCTGCATGAGTATCTCGCGTCTTCCTCATGCTGTGCACTTCTTCATCACTAAAATCAGCGTGTTCAGTGTGAACAGAGTGACCATCTTCCGGCGCGCGCGCCCTTTTTGTTGTTCCTTGAATGGTTTGCTTATCAAACGCGAGCCTTTGTGTTAAGTCGGCTAACTTTTTGTGTTTGACCAGCTCATTGTATTTGTCCATTAAACGTCGTTGTTCTTTTATGAGCCATTCTTTAGGGTCATTGGTTTCAACTTCGGGACCCATTGGTCCTTTTTGTTTCGCGCTAGTCAGATTTTGGAACGTGAGATCGTCTGGAGGAGTTTCAGTCTGGCTATGAGGAGTTGTGATGAAGGGATGGTTACTGGTGGTGCGCGCAGAATCACGAGGCACCCTCAGAAACTGTTGTCCCTCATTAACATCCTCAAGCTCAATATCCTCCAGAACTTGATCGCTGTTTCGAACACCAGAAACCATGGTGAAGTTTTTCAGAGAGAACTGATGAGATGGTGATTTTGTTGCCGTTGTCCCACGGATGGCGCCAATGAAGAAACGTGGATCGACTCACTGGTAGACGATCAACTTTCCTCGGGTATGAGTATGCTATTTCACCGATGGTTCTCCAGAGTATGAATTCTTCCACCTACAAAACGAGCAGCACCGTGAACTTACCCCTCAGAAAGGGACAGAGGGGTCCTCTTTGGGGTAACCCTCCGGTGTGAGAATAAGAGATTGTAGGAGAAGATAATAATAATCTGAGAGTGAGTAAGGAATTGGAATGTATTTTCTTGCTTACCTCCCCTTGTGGAGGTGGTGTGGTATTTATAGTGTTAGGGTTTCCAATGATTGGGCTCAGATCCCATTAGGGCCTTTTTGGCCTCCTCCTATTGCTTTGCGCCACGTGTCCTTAGGACACCTGGTGCTTTTTCATAGATTATTCTCTGACCCAGGTATTTCACCTGACCCATGTGCAATCACGTGGTAGCACATGGGTTTTGCTGAGTTGTCCACCTTTCATTGGCAGCTGTCAACATCAGCATATTCTTATTCCTTAAATGATACCTTCTGGAAGGTTGTCTGACGAGCACAATCAAGGTTGTCCTTATCCTTATTTGGATAAGGACGAGGTTGATTATGTGCATGTGTGATATGCGCCTATCCTGAGGATGCGCGAGGTCTTCTCTTTATTCTCACGCGCAGATGTTTCATGCGCAGATGTGATATGCGCAAGCATATGTAATATGCGCCACGCGCAGATGCGCCACGCGCAGATGTGGTATGCGTGAGCATATATGATGCGTGAGCATGTGATATGCGCCACGCGCAGATGCGCCACGCTCAGATGTGATATGCGTGAGCATATATGGTGCATGAGCATGTGATACGCGTGAGCATATGTGATATGCGTGAGCATATGTGATATGCGCCATGCGCATAGGTTTTGGCTTTGTGCCTTCATGATACCTTGATTTCAAGCCTCTTGTCTATATCTTGTGGGTTGACCCGCCCCGCTCGATGTTAAGACGGGTACATACCTCTTCAGTTACTTTCTCTCTTCCTAATACTTGAACCCTCAACGAGCTGCACCATTCTTTTTCTAGGGTGGGCACATAATATTCCTTTTTGATTAAATTCCTTACCAAACATTCAAACAATAAGAAAAGTATTAGTCGTCCAATTGTCCAAATAATTTGTGATTCGTCCAATTGCCAGAGCATAACTCTTTAGATCATCACATGGTATTTTCTATTTCAATTAAATAATATTTTTTTATACTTTTATCATTACATTTCTCCTCCCCCTTCCACTCAGAACCACTCACAATAATATAGAGGACCTGTTGGGAATACTATTAGAGCATTTGTATTCTTTTCTTCATTTTTTTACCCTATAATTTAACTAAAATTCATACTTTTCAAAATTTAATACTCATTTTTTTAAATCTCTCACAACTCATCCACCATGAATATAAATATCTCTAGTTGTTTTTCATCCTAAACTCTAAGGTTGAATAAATATAAGTAAAACTACTTGGTAATATCCCAGTGTTACGTGTTACGACTATGTGAGTCTTAGCGTACTGTTTTTCGGATATTTTATTTTACCCTTTCATAATATATAAATAACTTGTAAAATCAAATAAAGTTAATTTTGAAACAATGTAGGTTTGAAAACAAAATTGATTTTCGTCTCACCGACTTATTTTCAATCATATCTTATCTCAAAATATTATTTATAATAATCTCTATATTTTCATTATTGATTATTTAATATTTTTTATTCAACCTATGTACACACAGGGATTTTTAATTTTGCTAATATAAGGAAAATCCAAGTAAGAAAAGGAGAGAATTATGGTCAAATGATTCTTTCTATGATATAACTTTATAATTTTATATGTCAGCATAAAATAAACTCAAAAATCCATAAACATCAATTTACTATTAACATCTACTATGCTGCTAATGACATCAATTTACTTAAACTACTGCCGTTGCTAGTGGCTATACGTTTAAGAAGCAGTTGCATGATTCCGAGAAGTCATATCAATGAAGGATTAAATGTAATTACACATGTTATACCCAAGCCTCTCTTTACCTGATCACAGTTGTCTTATGAAATTTGTGTCAATTTTTGGTTTTTCTTTGAGTCAAGAAAAGAAGAGTCAAGAAAAGAAAAAGAAAAACAGAAAAACTAAAAAAAAAAACAAGAAAAAGAGTCGACAAAGAGTCTATCTTAGGATTTTAACTTCTGCTTTATTTCTTCATTTATTTTGATTCAAGCCTTGGACTTTCTCTGTTTGTAGTCATACAAGATCTGATTGTTAAGACCCTGAATCTTCTTCTTTATTTTAACTTTTCTAGATCGAGTCAAGTGTGCAAAGCACAAAATGTAGAGTGTACAAAGTACAAAGTATCAGGTATGTTAATAAGTATACTGTGATCAACTAAAAAAGGTTTAAGTCAAGTTGAGGTGATATGTTAACACAAAGTAGGCCCGAGATATGATGGAATCAGTAACATGTCTGATTAAGTGGGGACCACATAAGCACCGTGCCTAATTGAACTTCATATGTATCACTTTAACACCAAAACATTTGTCAAGTTTAATAAACGGACAATATTTGCAGTCAATGATGAATTTGTGTCATAATAACTTCAAAATGGAAACATGATCTAGGGCTGTGCAAATCAATATGATTCCATGTCGCGATCGTTCTTTGTAAATTAGCTAAAGAAACGAACTATGTAAATTAATTCAATATTATTTTCAATTTTAGAAGGTTTTAAAATTTTCTTTTATTTTAGTTTGTTCTGTTTTGTTTTGTTTTTATTTTTATTTTTTTTATTTTTATTTTTTATTTTTATTGTCTTCGTTTGTTTTGTTTTTATGCTTTGTTCTGTCAAAGAGATCGTCAGTGCAAACGTTAACAGTCACGGACCAACAAAAGAAAAATCAAATAAATAACCTAGTGCCTGGATTCGGTGAGTAAGTGTTTTTCGAGTTTGAAAATGCAAATATTTTTAAAGACCAAGGAGTGAGAGTGTATTTTCGGTGAATACTCGCGATGTTTTGACTTTATCGCGAGATAGGCTGATCCTATATAAATGGGAAACCTGAAATATCTTTCACTATTCACCAAACACTTTCATGTTTCACTCTCTCTCTTCTCTCTCATCTTCAACCTTCAAACTCTAACTTCCTTTCAAATTTTTCAACGATCCGACCCCTCATTATCAAATATGCCGTTAAATCCAGATAATGCACCCTCGGTATAACTTCATAAACAACACCGTTCATCCCTTCATCTTTGTTTCTGGGTTCTCGTGGATCGAGACGGCGGTTCTTATGAACCGTCGGCTAGATCTAAGACAGATCTCTTTATTTGTGTTGTTAGGTTTGTTTGTGTACAGGATGTAGTTGTAGGGTTTGTTCATGTGTTCAAGGGTTCAATTGACAAAGCAAACCAAAGGGTTTCTGGTTCAATCTTTCCAGAAACCCAATTCGTGGCTAGGCGACACCCAAGGAATAAAAGGGGAAACAAAATGGAACAAGTGTAATTTTTTTGCATAAGGTTGCGTTTCGCTTCGCATGCTCATGCGAAGCGAAAAGGCTTTCTGTTTCGCTTCGCATGACCATGTGAAGCGATAAGGATTTCCGTTTCGCTTCGTATGCCAATGCGTAGCGAAAAGGGTTTATGTCTCGCTTCGCATGACCATGCGAAGCGAAATGAATCTCTGATTCGCTTCGCATGTCCATGCGAAGCGAAACTGGAACCCATGCGAAATTTTCCATGCGAAAAAGTCACACTTAGAGAATTTTTTTTACTTTAACACTAAAACTACTGGAATGTTTTTAGACTTAAAGACTGTTTGGACTTTTGGACTGTTTTGAACCTGATCTTTGTACATAGTGGACTTGTTGACTTATTAATTGACTAAAATTAACTTTTTAGCTTTTTGAAACAAAAATGTACATTATTGATTAACTATATAAAATTAATTAACTTAAGAAATATGTAAATACTTATGGAATATGTATATATAACTTATTATTTTGTTTTGATTTCACTAAATGATGATTCTCATGATTTCATTGTCTAATTTCAGGGTCATAATCAATTTTGTGCCCTTGAGCTTCCAAAATCCAAAAAGGATAAAGTGTTCACGTCTATGGTCAAGGGGCTTAAGCAATCACCCCTTGCTCATGCTATCTCTGCTGATCCAGCTATTTACTACAAGTGGGTTTTGGATTTCTGGGCATTTGCCAAGGTTGCTGATGACTCTCTATCCTTTACAACAAAAGTTGCCAGGAAAGAGTTGACCATCACAAAAGCAGACATTAGACGGGTGTTAAAGATTGCTGACGAGCCAGATTATACAAATGAGAAGGGAGACAGAAAGAAACTGGTTGAGTTTGTTACACATATGGGATACGACACTGAATGGAAGAGCCTCGAGAAGAAACATCTCCCACCATACTGGAGGTTTCTATTCCACATTGTCACTCAAGGATTTGCGGACATTCGTGGAGGATTTGATAGCATGAGGGTTGACTAGGTCCGCATCATGTTTGCATTGACGACTCGAGAGAAGTTCAATTACTCTCGAATAATATTCTTGTGTATGTTGGGGAATATCAGGAGTGAGGCCATATGGCTGATGTACCCGAGATTCGTACAGCTGCTTTTGGATGATTTGATCCCAGATGTTCCAAGGCCGGGGTCAAAGAAAACTAAGGACAAGAAGTCACTTCCCGAGCCCTATCATGTGAATGAGATCAAGACGTCAATCTTTGGTGTGTTGCTGAGCACCAAAGGAAGGGGATATCAGTATGAGGGACCAAGGCCGGGTCCTAAGTTTGGTTTGTTTGAGGAAATAGAGCCTGCTGGGGATGAGGCGTCTGTTGGGAGCGAAGAGGATGATGAGCCAGAGGTTGAGGCTGAACCAGATTCGTCTGAAGAGCCTTCTGAGAACCGTACGAAGGCCAAACATAATTTAAAGAGGAAGGATACAGAGAAGGGCAAGATTGTTGAGCTAGAGGAGGAAGAGGAAAACCAGCCGCCCTTGAAGCGTCTGAGGAAACTTGGGGACTCCCAGAAGTCATCCAAGTTTCTTGTCAAGATTCCTTCTCAAGACAAACCCTCCGACCAACCCAAAATCACCAAAGAAGCCCTAGCCAAAGCCCTCAAAGAATTAGATGTAACCAAAATTCAGAGCCCAACCTACAAGAAGCCAAAGACCAGAAAGAAGGCAAAATCCAAGAAAACCAAAACCTTACTCCACGACTCACCCGAATCCTCACCCGAACCCATTCCAATAGACCAACCAATATCTACCTTCCTACCTAAAATACCACCCTCACCACCTCAAGATCAACCCACAACTCCAGTCAAACAACCAACCCAAACAGAACCCAAACCTTCCCAAATCACACCACCACCAACACAATCAACCACTGAACCCACAACCACCTCAATTTTCACATCATCTATATTCAGCTCACCCATACAAACCACTAGCCTCTAGAGCCAAACTGTCATTACCTCACCACCTACTAGATCATCCACCTTAGGAACCCCACCCATACCAATCCAATCACCACCCACTTCAACACCAACAACCTCCACAACCTCACCAGTACCTACCCAATCCATCACCGTACCCTTCCAAATCTCCTCACCACTCACAATGACCATGACTCCACCAACCACAATATTCTCACCACAACCCATTACCAGAGGGAAGTCTGTGACACCTCCGGTCTACGTCAACCCTATCCTTGATAGGATCGTCGCACTGGAGGAATCCAATGCAAAACGGGCGGAATGAGAGATCGGGCTTCTTCGTTTTATCAAGGACATGAAACAGAAGGAGGTTGCTGATGAGAAGGAGAAGGTGGAGTTGAAGGAGAGGTTCGGATTCTGGAGGATGAGAAGGTGGTGAAAGAGACTCAACTGGAAAATCAAAGATTACTAATCAACACGCTTCACACCAGAGTCCAGAATCAACAGTTGCTGCTGAATAACGAAGCCTCACAAAACGCAAATCTGAGGGCAGATCATTCCAGGCTGGCTGACAGATTGGCCACTCTTGAAAGAAACCTGCCATCTGTAAGTGCTCTCAGGTCTAGTCCCAACAAGAAGATTGAGGATGCCACCCGAAGATGGGATGTTGAGAGTGAAGCTACAAACTCTAGAGTTACAAATTTGGAGAATCAGCTCGCTTCATCCGCTTCCCTCGATACACTCAGAGCCGAAATGGAGGCTGTTCAAGAGAAGATCAAGGAACATGATCGTCTAAACGAGCTTCAGCTAAAGACAAATGAAGAGCTGGTGAGCAAGTATCAATCGGCCTCAGACCTTATGGGTATTCATGAGGATGACTTTCACGATCTTGAGGATCGACTTGATACAGTTTTCAGGAGTTGGAGAAGGTCTGGTGAGACTTCTCAGGCTGGTGGTTCGCAGCCTACCGCAGGTCCAAGTGGCTTTGCGAGGAGTTAAATTTGTGGCGTCTGTAGGTGAGGCAACTGTTGGTCGTGTGGTACACAGGGTGGCCAAGCCGCTAGTGGGGTCAGTACCAGCTTGGGTCCTAAACAACAAGCACAACCTCAGGACCAAGCCGGTGATGATGGTGATGACGAAGACGAGAATGAGGATGATGATGATGAAGAAGACGATGACGATGATGATGTTAATGATAGCTACGATGATGACGACGATGGTGATGATGATGGTGGGAATGAAGGAGATGGAGGGGCCGGATCAGTGGGAGGTGGAGTTAACACTCAATCACCTACACACACTCAATATGAAGTTCAAGACCCTGCTGATCACAACTCGGCCGGCAAAGTCAGGCAACACGAAACAGAAATTGCTGATATGTATAAAGATTTGTTTCCTGATGATTTTGCAGGTGTTATGGATGACTTTATTGAAGCGGGAAAGAACTTGGGGCAACTTATTGAACCGAATACAGAGGAGGGGGTTGAAGATGACTACATCAACTACTCGTCCAATCCAGACACTCCTCCTGCTCAAGTTCTACCTTCAGAGGCTCCCATAACTGCTCCAACCGCATACTTGACACAGGAACTACCAAAGAAGAAAAGAAAGACGCACATTGTGTCAAGTCGTGCGTGTGCCCGCTTGCTCAACTACCCTTATCATGACGACTCGCTGATCGTTTATGCGAAGTATGATAAGAGGAACTGTGTTTGGGCCATCAGAAGATATAGCGGCGATCTAATCTATCTTAACCACCACGAGCTGAAGACGTTACCAGAACTAGACATCAATTATCTTCGAAAAGCTCTGGGTCATGGTGTGGTTGAAAGTACGTTAGAAAGTTGGGTCCCCGATTATTTACATCGTCAAGCAGAAGTAGACTACAAGATTTGGAGCTGAATAAGGGTCACAAGTACAAGAACCCTAGGGAGATCAACCCAACTACCGGAGAGCCTCGAACTATGTGGAGATACATGGCGCCGAAAGACTATCACGAGATTTATCACTGCGAGCCTTATCTTCCCAACACTCTCCGAGATTTCATTGATTGGGAGTTTGATAATAAAACCGGTGAGGCCGTCATTCACTGCCGTGACATGCACGAGATTCGAGTGTTTGACGAGCATGAGCTAATGGGACTCCACATTGAAGATGTAAAGAAGCTCTACAACTCACCACTAGGAACCGTCGAGGATCCAGGTCGTCAAAATACAGACTGGATAGTTGAAGCCTTCAACAAGTTCGTACGCAGACTTGTTGAACTTCCATTAACCGAGGACGAATGTTTGGTTTATGACACCGACGGGTTCCAATACTAAAGACTAGAGGGAGATTGTTAGACCCATTTTGTTAATATTAGTCTTTTGTATTAAATGTATTTATTTCTCTTGGACTTTAATAGTTCTTTTTGTATGTAATAGCCCAAGGGAAATGGCCCAAGGGAAAAACTTGTAATCAAGCCCATTGGGCATTATGAAAATAAAGAAACCTCTCATGCATGCTCCTCTATAAATAGGGAGCATGCCATGAGAAGAACATGATTTTGCCAATTTATCTAACACACTATCTTACTTTCTTTCTCTAGTCTCTCTCTCTACCCGAAATAACCTCTCAAGATCCAACACCGCTTAGGTGGCTTAGTGTGATTTCCGCTAGCACTAAGCTCGGTTAATCCAAAAACATTGTTAGATCCACCGGCAACAGGACCTACAATTACCTGACTTCAAATTATACCAAATTCATAAAGAATAATACAAAAGGAATTTAGGTTTGTTTGAATACCGAATTGATGAATCTATCAATTAGATTCGGTGGTTTTGCTATTGTATAACATCTGGTGATGTGATGATGAACCCATATGTGACGCCAAACTTCTCTTTCATAACTATGTATGTGTATATAATAACTTGAGTCAGTGCCCTCCCTCTACAACTTGATATATATCGTCCACAGTAATGTATTAATTAATGACCTATATATATACGTATTCAATTCCCTCCACACACACTTGTTCAATTCACCGGCTATGGCGGAAAAGCTTATGCACGTGGTTCAGTATGATTCTTACGGAGGAGGAGCTTCTGGTCTTAAGGTGTAATTAACATATTAATTTCACATGTAACATATATATACACACACACTAAGACATGCATGATGCATGCATGCTATGTTGTATGTATAGCATGTTGAGGTTCCTATTCCTAAGCCTTGTAAAGGAGAAATTGTAATAAAAGTGGAGGCAACTAGCATAAATGCAATCGATTGGAAGATACAGAAAGGCATGCTGCGCCCTCTTGTCCCGCCCAAATTCCCTTGGATACCAGGTGTACATTTATGTTAATTAAACCGCATTCACGTTCACATTATGTTTTGGTCATATATCATGAAATCTAGAATCCTTGCATGCCTGCATGCAGCCACTGATGTCGCAGGAGAGGTGATGGATGTTGGGCCTGGAGTAACTCATTTCAAAGCTGGTGATAAAGTTGTGTCCATGCTTACCATAATGGTAACTTATATAAATATATAATACGTACATCCATCTAAATAATGCATATAATCATCTTAGTTTAATATACTTTTACTTGTTTTACATTATTTTAAAAACTCGATCGCAGAAAAAGTGGAGGACTATCCGAGTATGCCGTGGGTAGTGAAAAACTAACCGTTTTGAGACCACCGGAGGTATCAGCAGCTGAAGGTGCTGGGCTACCTGTAGCCGGTCTTACCGCACTCCAAGCCCTCACCTATCATGCTGGCATCGCCCTAGACAAAACCGCCGGCCCCATCACCGCCACTTCAGGCGGTGTAGGCCAATACACTGTCCAACTAGCAAAGCTAGGTAACGTCCACATCACTGCCACTTGTGGGGAGTGCAACATGGACCTCGTCAAAGGCCTAGGTGCCAACGAGGTTATTGATTACATGACCCTGCAAGGTGCGGCTCTAAAAAGCCCGTCGGGTAAGAAATATGATGTCGTGGTCCATTGTGCCACTCCTATTCCTTGGTCTACGTTCGAGGCAAATCTTAGCCCCAACGGGATAGTCATAGACGTAACCCCGGGCCCACGATCCTTTTTTGCCGCTTTTGTGAAGAAAGTCACTTGCTCGAAAAAGAAATTGATTCCGATGACAATGTTTCCGAAAGCTAAGAACATGGAGTACCTTGTTGAGTTGGTGGAGGAAGGAAAACTAAAAACAGTTATCGACTCGAGATACCCTTTAAGAAAGGCTGAAGAGGCTTGGGCCAAGAGCATTGGTATGCATGCTACTGGTAAAATTATTGTTGAGCTTTAGTTGAAATGCTGGATTTTTTATTTTTTTGAAATAAAGCATCCGTGGGCATATTACTGGCAAGTTTGAAATTATGTTCATTAAAATATTAAGTAAAAAGAGAAGAATAATGACATGGTTGTTTTTTTTATGAGTGATCAAAGCAATGAAAAAGCTAACTTAACATAATTTATAACTCTCACGTCATAGTTTATTTTCATACCTTGATGATTGTATTTGTTAACATATTACATTATATTTTATTCAATACGCCGGTTTATTCAATTTGTGCTTTTAAATACATAACTTTTTATTATAGATAAATATAAAGCATTAAGTTTATTGAACGTATTATAATATATAATTTATATAATATAACAATTTCATCTAAATTATGCATCACTGGTTTGTAACATGTGTACTCAAGCTTGTACTATGTTTCTTCAAGGTGTAATGTTTGTATGTTTGCCAAGTGTGCGTAGTTCCTGCTACGTGTCTCTTTTCCCTCATTGCAGCCCACGATTTCAATCTTATCATGCAGCCCACAATTTCAATTCTACCATTTACCACACAAACCGTCCTTCATAACTCATAAAAGACGATTATTTGGAGGTGTCGTCTTCTTTTGACTCACCCTTTCCTCTGGTTCGTCTTCATCATTCTTTCCTCTGGTTCGTCTGATTTTTTCTTACGTTATTTGACATTCTGTTATTGTATCGCAGGTGATGGCAGACGAAAATCCGGTTGTGATCTGAGTTTGTCATAGGTACGTTTGTTTGTTGTCTTCCATACGGAGTCTTTCTTTTGTTTCTTTGCGATTTGAGGGTGTTTATGTTTGTTTGTTATGTTGCATTGCAGTTGCTCGACGAAATGTCTACGGTTGCGCGTCTTTGTTTTTGCCTTTGTTTAGTGTGTCGGTGATCATGTTTGTTTGTTTTGGGTTGTTGGTCTCTGTTGCTTGGCTTTTGTCTATTATGTTTCTCCATTTTTTTTCATGTATGTGTGTTTTTTGTTTATTCTTTAATTGAAATGAACTTTTTGGTTAGTGTTTATATTGTTTTTTTCGTACTGAAATAGTTTTTTTTTTTTTTTTTTTGCTTGTTTATATTAACCGAGAAATCTAGTTGGGCTGTGAGTTTGGTTTTCAGTCGAAACCGAGTTGGGTTATGGGTTCGTTTTTCGGTCGCAACGGAGTTGAGCTACATGGGTTCCACGTTCGGTTTTCACTTGAAATCAAACTGTATTCTGGGTTCGCCTTACGATCTGTGAGTAATTGGGTTTAGTTCTCGATCTGTACCAAATTCGGTTTGGTTCTCAGTTTGATTTTGGCCATTTCATGTAGAGGTGTTCATTATTCGATTTAAAACCGGTTAAACTGAAAACCATGCCGCACCAGAATCATTTAAAACCGAATCAAATTTTGTATTTGGTTTTCAGTATGCGTTGACAGTGACTAATGTCACCTTGAGCTTATTAGATTACATTTATTTTGACCAAGTTCGTGCCATTTTTTCGTCACAATGCACACATGTTTTTTATTTGTTTTAGATACTAACTTTTGATGTACTTGGGAATGACATTCAAGTGAGAAGAAACGAAAGGCACAATGAACAAAACGCGGTCATAAGCACTTTTGGTAATGACACAACCGAAAACATCTAGGAAAAAAGACTATGTTCTTGGCAATACAAGGCCATATTTTTTGTAAAAAGCCCTTGCATCTTATAAATAAAATCTTCTGTATTTTGTCTACCAAGTATCAACATTTAAGTCTCAAAACATGAATCACATAACATCAAGTGTTTTGCGCCCAAACATTGGCTTGGCATCCCAACTACGTGGCAGGTGAGCCAACTAACAACATATTACGCCTAAAAATCAAGTTGGCAACCCAACTACGCCGTGGTGAGCCAACTAACAACATATTACGCCTAAAAATCAAGTTGGCAACCCAACTACACCGCAGCGCCTAAAAATCGAGTTGGCAACCCAACTACACCGCAACGTGGGTGAGCCAACTAGTTAATAGAAATAAATAAAAAGCAACTTAAAAGTGGATACCTACTTTAGCAAATATTCAAAACATCGTCGTATGAGATCATAGATATATAGTGTCGTCGTGAGCCCAATTATTCCCTCTTCTTGGCCATTCAAACCAAACAACCAAGCCCGTCAATGATTACCTTAACGGAGGTAGGGTCTCTTCTTTAAACTACCCTAAGCAATATCAATCCTACTCCTCCTAATTCATTTTTACCCTGAAATCCTGAACCATCTTGAAGTGTATTAATTGGTGCGTGATTCCTTTCAAATACCTTTTTTCATAACATACAAATTCATTAAAACATAAAGTAAACTACAAGTTCTAAAAGAATTAATAAAAAGATAAAATAAAATACTAAACTAGAAAAATAAATAAATCCTCAACATCTGAAGAGCAAGTATTACATTGCACCGGAGCTGCTTGAATGATGGGATGAGTTTTTATAACATTCCAAGCCACCAAGTGATTAAATCTCTATATGTGGTGGCGTGTTTCATACTCGTGAAGGGCCTCAACAATTGTTTCAACCTCCGTTGGTTCGTCATGTGAGGTTGTAGAGTCATTGAATATGGTAACCTTGAGTTTCAAATCCCTTCACTTTGAATTGATTTGGTGTTCCGTGCTATTTGCTATACCAAAATTTTGTTAAAATTCATTGTTGCATTAAATTAGGGCCGGCTTAACAAATGTTGAGGTCTAAATCGAAACAAGATTTTGGAGTCTTTTTATGACAATTGTTAAGAACAAAAAAGTTGTTTATTACAAGTTTTGAACTCAGAATTTATACTTTAGTAACAATAAGCTTACCATCACACCAATAAATTTACTTTACCTATTATAATATATTTATATATAATGTTTTTTTTACCCGGAGGCCTTAACTACGTGTGGGCCTAAAACCCTAACTTGTTTTCGCTGTCCTACGAGCCACCCCTGCATAAAATGCTTGTTTACAATCGCATCGCATGGTTATCCAACACGTTCATCAAAGCCGTTGCCAATAGCACCTCTTCATCAATCCACGCTCTTGATGTAATGATGTTATTCTCGGTGCCGCTTGTTTTGTAAAACTAAATTTTATTATCGAAAGAATGAGATTTTGAACAAAATGGTTAAAGTGAGAATAAATTGTTGTCGAATTAGTGTGTGAAAAATAAAATGGGAGATATGTATTTTAAAGGAGGTAAATGCTTAATTATTTTATTTGTTGTGCCAAACGGTCATTTGTTGACTATCAACAACAGCTAATTCATTAAGCGAGTATAATATGAGGAAGACTACCAGCCTGCCATACCCGAACTTGGTGTGATTAGATTTTGAACTTGGTGGTGTCTTTGTTGGATCTAGAAAGTGGGTTCGCGTCACTGAAAAATTTGTTGTGACAGTAAGGAAGGCTTTGGGCTTCTGGTAGTCAGATGAACAAGCACGAGGTGAAGACAAATGATAGTCGGTGTTGCCACGAATTAGAGCTGTGCTAATAGTGATCAGAATCTATGCAGATAGTCAGAATAACGAAGGCCGCCATCGAATTGGAGAGGAGGTGAGATACATAAGAGAGGTCTAGTCTTATAAGACCGAGCGGAGTGGCGGCTTTATCGCGGCGTTTTGGACGAAAATGCAGGGGGCACCTGTGACGTTCGTGACAAAACCGGTTACACCCTAGTATTCACATATCGAATAAGCGAGTAACCGCTTATTACGTATCGAACAAACGAATAACCAAACGGGTCTGGTTATTATCGGAATATCTCGGGGGGGGGGGCATCTATAAGTGATATACGTTTATAATAAGCCAACTTATTGATATTATGACCTTAGTACAATAGCAAACCAGTTAAACGAAAACATACTCGTTTAACTACCTGCTATGACGTTAAACGCGAAAGGCAGTTACAAAACAAGCATTGTATCATCCATTAAGCCGAAAAAGACTTACAAAACACTTACTTTGAATGTTTTAAGCGATCCATGAAAATATTTTCGATTTTTACAAACAAATAGTATGTTTTTCTAAATTTACAAGAAATTGGCCGAAAAACACTCGTTTTCGCGCTGTTTGTCATACCCGATATATTTTTCTCGCAAAAAACTGAACCCGAAATAAATTTGGACTCGAGATTACACGTTCGGGCATGCAAAACGAGAATATTGGGGCCAAAACTGGCCCAAGGAGGGGGGCCAAAGTTCTGACCGCCACTATTAGCACCCCCCCCCCCCCCCCCGTTTTTTTTATATTTAATCAAATAAATGATATTTTTAACTTCAAATTCTCGCATCTTTTGGACTTTCAAGACCTGCTCATCCAAGTTTCAGCCAAACCCTAGGTAAAATCATCATATTGATCAATTTTTTAGCCCATTTAAACATAGTTTGATTACCAAAAATTACTCCTAACCATTCAAAAGCCCTAAAAATTGTCCAAAAACATATTTTGATCATACACGTGGTTAAGAACCTAGTTTGATAAGTTTTTTTGGCCATAAACACGGATTAAGGGGTTTAAATCGCGTTTTTACGGTTCAAAAGTTCGGTTTAAAACCCTAACCAAAACCCTATGTTTCAAGGCTGATCTGTAAGGCCCCGCTCCCGGGTGCCCTACTTTCGTGCTGGTTGGATTTACTCATTCACATAATTCGGAAATCAGAGTTAATTAAAACAAATTCGCAGAACATAAACGTCAACCATTCATACAAACATCAAGTACTGGTTAAACAAAATTACATAAGTCTTAAACATTAAACATAAATAACGCGTGAATCTTCTTTCTTAACGATGCCAGTCTTCATTCATTGCCATGTGTCTCCCTCTAAGAAACCTACCTCATTATGTTCACCTGCGTGCATACTAAAAGTCAGCTACGTTGAGTGAGTTCTAGTTAATCAATTAACATACATTATATTCATATCCTAACTATACGTGTTCGGAGATACGTATTTTGTACTTTACTTACTAATATTCCTTTCATACATACTTACGTGCATTCATACTTACATACTTTCTTTCGTATTATATAACATCTTTCTATATCATCCATATACTTACATTACTTTTATATTAGTTCTTTATTTTAAAGAGCATTTCGCCCTACATACCTCGGATATTATAAGGGCCTGGCATCCTAGATACCTCGGAAATTATAAAGGTCCAGCACCCTACATACCTCAGAAATTATAAGAACAACCATACATATGTTCGTTACATATCTTTATTACTCATAAGTATTTAAATATATATAACTACGTGCATATTATTCAAACATTCTATATCATTCACATACATTCACAAACATATATATATCTAATATACACTTACCATTTAAGGTAAGTGTATTAATCTAACACATCGTAGTATACACACAGCCCCGAAAACGTAACACATAAAAGGGGCTAGAACTCACCTGTAGACGATTCATTTCCGAGTTAATAGTAATTCATTTCTTCAGTTGTGCTAGACTAACTGATTAATAATTATACGTATTAATTTTCTATCTTAAGTATCTTACACTCTTAAGTTAACGTAACCAAACTTTACCGGTTAACGAAACCGAACTAATAACTTTAGCGAAGCTTAACTTTATTATGTTAACCAACCGACCTTGTTAGTTTAACGTTCCATGGGTTCGTGTCAAGTTTACATTTTAATCGAGTTCGGCTAAGTTCATATATTTTATAAGTTAACAGTTTACTAACAAACTCGTACTTTTAAGTATTCTCAACGAGATCTTTAAGTTAATGGTTTATTATGAGTCGGGTTACGGGTTCTAAAGAGTCAGTTCTTGGGTTTGGTTTCATATTTGCTTGGGTTGAGTTCAGTTCCCCTGATTCATTTGGACAGGAGATTTGGTCAAGTCCCTATCTTGGTCTACCCATGCTCGAGCCGAACATAATGGTTCCAATCGAGTCAACTTGGTTCCATCTGACTCGACTTGAATCGTTTTGCTCTGCTCGATCAAAAATCATTCCACTCGAGTTCACTAGAGTCAAATTCCAATCCACTCTAGTTCACTAGAGTCAAATTCCAATCCACTCTAACTAGAGTCGATTCAATCCACTCGAGTCCTTATAAACCTAACTGGTCCAACTTGGATCTGACCCTCGATCCGATTGGGTTAGAACCCAATACCATTTGAACTCCATACATATAACCCGAACTCGTTCCGTTATGTATATATATTATGTCCAATAGTTTAAACCAAAACCTAACTTTCATCTAGGTTCGTTTAGAGTTGTTTTGAGTCGGTTTGTTTAGTATCCAAACTTTCAAAATTCGTTTATTTTACTATTACATCTTAACACAATAGAATGAGATGAAGATGAATGAAAGATGGATCTTTAGCCTAATACATACCTTGACGACTAGGTTGGATTAGATCTTGAGTACTCTTGGAATCCACACGAGCTTTTTTTAGATGAATAGTATACCGACCTTTTCCTTAGAACTTGGATTGAATGCAAAGGATGGAATGTTTGGGTGTATGAGCAGTGTACGTGAGAGTGTTTGTGTGGGTTGTCTGATGATGAGATGATGATGAAGAAATGACAAGGATGATGTATTAATTAAGGTTTTAGGGGGTTAAATAGGCTAGGTTCAAAGATCTAGGCCCACAATTCCTCTTAAGCCCATAATCCATCTTAATCTTATCCTTCCATCTCATTATTATTTAATTAAATTAAATCACCACACGTCACATGTTTAAATAAAATTTGTATTATTTTATTTATTTGACTCAAAACGAGGAAGTTACATGATCTCTTGATGATCCATGCTGGGTTTTGTGATATAAGACCTGTAGTTACTCTAGATAGAAGGCCAAGAACCCGGAAAAGTGAGAAAAGGGTTGAAACAGTCGAAAGCCGCAAAGGTATTGCCGAAACACTCGCTTAGGGGCAGTTTAGGATTAGGTTGTGACGTGCTTGTTGTTAGATTTTTAAATTTTCTAGGGACATCAAGGACCATATTAATGAGTCCCTGTCCAAATTTGGTGATTTTTCGACCGTCCGAGAATATTTGGTAAATTTATTACCGTTTATGGACGTTTTTTAGGGGAAAATACTTAAAATGTTTGAAAAATTATGAAATTTTGTGCAGAACTCAGGTATAGTATAGTATGATCACATATAAAATTTGGGTTCGGTTGGAGAACTCTAGCTATGTTTTCTGGATTCGTGTTTATTCGAGTTTTTACAGTCGTGTTTTGCTGGAAAAGGTAACTTGGAAAGCTTGTTAAGTTCAGCGAATTTTACTGGATCTTTTGAGAAGTATTTGGATCACTCATAAATTTTTTAGATTTTTCAAAAATTGTATCGTGTAAACGGACGACTTACGGGGTAAAATATAGCCTACAAAATGAATATAAATTAATAAATCAGTAAATAATTCCTGAAATATTTTTACAAAAATCTACATATTTTACTTGACAAGTGTAAAAATTTTAATAATTTAATTATAAATAGATAATTAATTGTGCTAATTTGAAAGTTAAACAAATTCATTTCTGATAAAAACCGTAAGTTTTGTAATTAACGAATCTGTTGGAATATCAGAATATCAAGAGTGATCAAAAAGCATACTTTTGGGTTAATTAAGAAAAACCAAACTTTTTTTGAGAAATCCGGACAATTCGGATTAATTGTGTGCGTTTTTCTCCAAACCAAACTAAATAAACGGAAACGAGCCCCGCAGCGAATCCAGACATCTAATCTACGATCAATCTTATAAATTTAATCATTTTATCAACCAACACGTTTACCCAAGTTTATGTAGTCATACATGTTTTCTAAGCGCGTAAACGATCGACTTGGCCAACAGGTGAAACGGGGAAACTGGGCCAAGTTCGGTTTTAAATATTAGATATTGAACAACGTCACAATCTAAGCCTATTGACATGTTTCGGGAGTAACAGTCATACCCAGAATAGATATACAACCCAGTTTATATGGAAATTATAATAATATTAAAATATTAGTATGGCGTGGATCAACCAGAAGAGGTATGCATAAAAGTATTTGCCCTGAGGAGGGATCCTAGAATTCCGTCTGTTTTCTAGGTTTGGAAAAGTGTGGATTTTCAAGAACGGGAATCTTATGATATGTTGCGAATCTCTTATGATAATCATCCACGTTTGAAACGTATCTTAATGCCTGAAAGTTGGATAGGATGGCCTTTACGTAAGGATTATATTGCTCCCAATTTTTATGAAATTATTATAATATTGATTATAAGGACTAAGTGATAGCACGTGAAACGAACCACGAGCTGATATCGCACCGAGCGCCTACTAAACCGTGAGTTTCATGACCCATCTTTTAAACTATTTTACAAACTTTTATGGTGAAAAGCATGTTCGTATATATTTACCTGTTTGGGAACGCACTTTCCTATGAAATACCTAAGTGTCGTTACATGAACGATCCCAATAGTAATTGATTATAAGCCGTTGAATATGGATAGTACTATTGATTATATGCATGACTCTATAGATAGCGTATTAAGTTGAGTATGGTTGGAATGCCAAGTTCTGCTGCAATTTAATAAATTAAGTTGAGTATGGCCTATGAACGAAGTTCTCCTGCAACCAAACAAACTAAAGTTGAGTTTAGCCTATGAGCCAAGTTCTACTATAATTAAACAAACTAAAGCTGAGTATGGCCTATGAGTCAAGTTCTTCTGCAACTAAACAAACTAAAGTTGAGTATGGCATATGAGCCAAGTTCTGCTGCAACTAAACAAACTAACTTGATTATGACATGAATGCCAAGAAAATACTGTTATTATACATGTTGTGGGTCGAAGGGGGGCCACAGTGTTTGATTGTACGTGGGAAATAATATATAAATATATATACACTCACACATACTATGTAAGTGAGCGTAGAAAATACTATATATATATATACACACACACTATGTAGTGCTTGATTTAGTTACTTGGAACCTGATGTGGGCGGAAGGGAGGCCACAGTGGTTGATTTTACATGAAAATGGAGGCACGTAGCACGAACGAACAGACACGATCTCATCGTAGTTTATCATACTTATATCATAAACATACAAACATGCATATGTATATATAAACATACAGATGTACATACATACAAACGCAAATACATATTTACATATGCGCGTACATACAAACTATGATTGTGTGGTACACATAACTGATTTCGTTAAAACCTATGAAACTCACCAACTATTCGTAATTGACCTGTTTTTAACATGCTTTTCAGGTGTACAGATACTTGAATGAAAGTGAAGGGCCTACGACAATCACTGACCGCCTTGAATAATCGACCCGTTTACCAAGCAGAGTCTCGCGAACTCTTCCTTCTTTGCCTTCAATTACATCTGAAAGCGACTTGTAAATTCTATTATGATCATCCCTCATTGGCTGTCCGCAGATTCCATTATCAAGAAGTGCATCCACGGCTTCTTGTAGCAATTTTTCCTGAGATATTATTAATTCTTCTGGCGTAGCTATACTTGTTGTTAATAGATCTGTAAGAGTATTATTCCGATAGATAATTCTTCTATAGATTTCATTAATATCCGAGGTCACTAGTTTATCCTCATCTATATGATAGATTGGTCTCAACTCAGGAGGAAGAACTGGTAATAGACACAAAACCATCCATTTTGGTTCTATATTTGTTCGAATAAAATGCTTAGCCAATTCCATGCGTCTAAGCAAAAAATCTTTTCTTCTTCCAACTTTTCTATCTTCCCATTCATTCCCTGTGGGTTCCTCTTCCTCTCATACCTACTAATTGATGTACCTGAGATGCATTTCCTCTGGCTCCCGAAAAAGACATTATATGGACTGGATTAAAAGGATCGGTCATCCGAAAATTAGGATTCATTTCTTTTCGCAAATATTCACTTGTGGCATACCATATCTCGATCGATTGACGTAATTTTTCTACCGCGTGTACATTCCCAGGATGATGGTGTTTTTCCAAAATAAAACTTTGTTGTTCAGCGTCTTGAACTAGCCATCTTTTAGAAGGTATTGTTAAAAGATCATCAATTCCTAATGAAATGGATGCGGCGGTAGCTTGTCGGAAACCCAGAGTCTTTACTTGATCCAGGATATGTGATGTATATCCTATTCCATAGTGATCAATAAATCGACTAATAAGTCGTTTCATGGCAGTTCCGTCTATCACTTTATTGTGAAAGACCTGAGTGGGATGATGACTCTATTTCTTCTCCTCTTTGCCAATAAATCAGAATTTCCCTCGAGAATGCCCGGATATCTGAGATTACAACGACCAGTACATGTCATTCGATTCAGTTCTGAATAATAAGGAATCCTATCTCCTTTTTTATTTTTACCAGAAAAATACGAACTAAAAAATTTGTGTCTCGCTTGATTATTAGTTACTGAGGGGTTAGAAATGTATCTTCGCTTAACAGAAAGAAAATAAGCGTTCATTTGATCTTGATCCTTGTGGATCGAACAGGGGCCTAGACTAGCTCTCCAGGGCTCCCCTAATAATATCCATAAATGACTTGTTTTTGGTAAGAGATGAATATTACCATATGTAAATTCAGGGGCATGGTACACATCAGTATTCCAGTGCATTTCGCCCTCTAAGTCAGAATAAATATGTTTTCGAACCTTCTCTTTCAAATTCAAAGTGGATGTTCTCGTGCGAATCTCAGCAATGACTTGTTCTGATTCTACATATTGATCGTTTTGAACTAAAAGAAAACTTTTGGGCGGAATACACACATTGTGTATAATATCTTCACTCTCAATAGTTACATACAAGTCTCTAGAACATAGAAAAGCAGGATGTCCATGACGTGTACGTGTCGGATGAACCAAATCCTCATTGAATTTGATTTTTCCATTAGAAGGGGCTCGCACATGTTCTGCAGTACCCCCTGTGAATACTCCGCCAGTATGAAAAGTTCTTAATGTTAATTGAGTGCCCGGTTCTCCAATAGATTGACCTGCAATAATACCTACAGCTTCTCCCAATTCGACCATGCTACGTGTTTGGATTGTGATCAAGGCCGTGTAAATTGATGCAAGTATGCGAGTATGAAGTAAAGTAGTTAACGGACTAGTTTTGATTGTATCACCTAGTTTGTAAAATATGTTAGAACAATGTAATATATTATAAATTAGTTAGTAATGTCTCTTTGTAAACAATGTAATATACATTTTTTATTAAAATAAACCACCAACTTCACCATCTTCACTATCTTTCAATTTCTCTTTCATCTTCATTTATTGCCCACAAATATGAATTCATTAAACAATTCTATCAATTTCGGTCAATACTTCCGACAACCCGACTCAAACAATCCGGACCAAATAATCCATAACCGAACACCACCCAACCGACCCTCAATATCCGTACCCGGTCGGTCTAAATATGTAACACCCCGGCTAAAGCCGAAACGTCTGAGTGTGACGTACAGATTGCTCAAACACACGTGACACTATTAGGTGACCATAATAACATTATTTCATTTAACTCTTCATGTAACACAAGTTTATCAAATAATACAAGTTGTAACAAATAAATAAACAGATGATAAGTTATTATTTGAATATCCTATAGGCGTGCTATGTGTCTTCTAACTTTCATCCTCGTATCTTTACACCTGTAACATATGTATAAAATAAAGTCAGCTACGAACATAGATGGTAAGCTTCCACAGTTTAAATACGTACGTAAAAACCATACAACTCATGGACAAGTGATAAACGAGCAAGTAAGTCCTTTCCAATTGGTAACAACCAACGTACTCGGGAAATCGCGCAAGTAAGGTCCTTTCCAGTTGATAGCAATCAACGTACTCGGATAATGAGACCCTTTTCCACTCGATACATATGGACCGGAGTGCAAAGGGGGGCGTATGATCATACTTAATGAGGCTTCCCAATCGTGCAAGTAATATTCGTGCAAGTAATATTTGTGCAAGTAATACAAGTAACACACAAGTCCATATACGAATTGTAGTTTTTTGTAATAGAAGTAACAATACTTGAATTTTAATATGGATACATATGCTACCCCAAAACAATAAAAATATTAAAAAGGGGTGGTGAAAAACTCACCTTGAAATTGAAGATAATTGTTGCAATGAAAACCGAAAGCATGATAACGAAACCGAAGCGGTCGAACATGCGTTAAAGAAATCCGAAACGATTGAACTTCTCGAACTATAATTAAAACAAAAGCAAAGTCTAACTATCAGAATTGAAAAGGTTAAAATTATTTTGTTAACGGAGTTAAGCATTATTTAATGCAACTTTTATTATTTTATGGCATTTTTATATTTTAATAATATTGTTTAAGCTTTAACGATTTAATTTAATATATTATTAATAACTTAACGCTAATACGAGAATTATGATATTTGCGAATCACGGATTTTAACTATAGTTTTATCTAAAAAAAATGATTATGTATACAATTTATAAAAGGTAACGAGCTATAGTCAACGAAACGGAAAAATAAAATAATTTTATCGGGTTTAATGAAGGTGAACGTTAGTTTTTAGGTGAAAAATGTTAAACTTAGATTTACATAATTTATTTATGTTAAAATGATTTTATTTGATTTAAAATAATTTTTAATAATTTATTTGGTTTATTTAATAATAAAGACGATTAAAAGAATTCGGTTCATTTCCGGTTGGACCCGGACTCAACTTTAGGTTGGGTTCGTTTCCGACATGGTAAAAAGTATTATATTTTAGAGAGTGGGATGAAAAAAATTAGTTTTAGATGTTGGATAAATAAAATAACTAAACCGAACCAAATAAATACATAAGCGAGTCAAGATCGTTTTTGATGAACTACACTATTGTTAAATAAATAATATAACATTAAGTTCTAAACGACACGAACAAGCAGAAACTAAAAACATACCCGGAACAAGAACTTAGATAATAAAAGAAGAAATCTTGAACTTCACGTTTTGACTTCATAAATCAAAGTAGGTGAAAATCACCAAAATGAGAGAATAACAAGAATGTTTTGTAAATTGAGTTGTGAGGAAATGAGAAGGAATGGAGCTCTATTTATAAGTGAAGTGAACTAGAGTTGTTTCAATTGTATTAAATTGGTCAAAATACTTAATGGGTCATGAATGCCATTTAAAACTTGTAATTGGTCATAAAAATTAAATTGTAACCTACAATTTATATTCAAACACATTTATTATCATCATAAAGAATTTTGACCAAGATTTAAATGTAGTAGGAATGTATTTTTCTTCATCTTTTAAAACCAACTAAGTAAAAAAATGTGACATAATTAAATAATAATAAAAAATGTACTTTGGTTATACGTAAATAATGTTATCTATGCGACATTTGAATAAAGTATATCTATATATATATTAGTAATGGTTAATATATTTAAATAACTTTAGGAAAAGCTATTACATATGAAATATGTAACATATGATTGTATTTATAACTAAATGGATCACCTCGACTAATAAAACGGATTAGTTTTCAAAATATATTTACTCTTTAGTCCTTGAACTTTGAGGTGCAATCTATATGAAATAGAATTTATATAACTTGGATATTTTTATATTTTACCCGCACAGTTTGCAAATTGTTATATCTTTAAAACATTGACTTTCGTTAATTGCGCAAAATGAATTGAAAGCGACAAATGATAACCGTAAATCCTCGGAATTCAATACGAATAGAAAATGAAGGTATGATAAACGACGAACAAGAGTACATTAAAATGAAAAACCGGGTCGGTTTAACGAACACAATACTAACTCAAAAATGACGAATGTCACTTGAAGTGAAACTTAAGAATCTTTTAATAATATATATATTTATAAACAAAAACCGAAAATTTGAAATGGGTCAGGTTTTCAGATTTGAAAAGTAACGAATGTTACAAAATACGACCGGAGCATGATGGCATACATGCAACTGCTTGGTTCCGGTTTTCAAATCCGAGTACGATGGCCGGTTTCGAACAAGATGAAGAAGAGGCAGTGCCAGAGACACAACCCCATGTCGGGTCTAGCCGACGTAAAAAATACGGTGAGAGAAAACACACAAAGAAACCCCTAGGCGATGTAACATCTCGGATTTTTCGCAACTGTATTCGTTGCGTATAACCCAACCCGGAAATATTTTGGATCACTATTATTAATCAAAAACCAAATAATTATAAATATTTAAGTTTCTAATAATTCACTTGAAGCCCTTGCACTTTAAATAGTGTTTAAATCTTATTTATATTATCAAAAGTTCATAAAAATGATCAAAGACCAAAATACAGGGACTAAATGTGACAACGTGTGAAACTTATCCCCCATACCCTCCGGAGCGCCGCGCGACGGCTAGCCTACCTTCTGGCCGCGCAGCACGGTGTTTAAATCTTATTTATATTATCAACTGCTTGGTTCCGGTTCGTCTTCGTTCGTTAACTCGTTTAAGGTATAAAATCGTTTATTTTAGGCATATTAGAGAGAATTAAGGACCAAGTAATCATAATATAACTAAAATACAACTTTTAATTTGTTTTCCCTTGTCCAATATCAGATCTTTGTGAATCTTTTGGTGATTATTTCCTTAAAATGTATTTACTTGCTAAAACGGGCCAAAAAGCCCATAATTAGTTTGTTTTATGTTTTTCTATATAAACAACCATTAAACATCGACTGTAAACATTAATCAAACCCTAAAGAACATCCTCCAACCATACCTTACCTCTTTTCATCCTTCAACCCTTTGGTTTTTGCATATTCGTTAAAGATTCAAGACTTGTTCGTTGACTTTGCAAACTCAAGGACCTTTGACTTCCGTTTCTCATCAATCCTTTCACTTTCCAGGTAAGTTGTAAACTGTAGAATCGTTCATACACATTCCCTAGTCAATAGCCTTCAATCAATTTTGGTGATTGAAGGGTGTTGACTGGTCAATTGCTTCAAAACCCGGTTAAGGGTAAAACAGTCAACAAGTTTGACTTATCGTTTTCTCATACTTCTGGACGGATTCGACGTTCGGTCCAGAAGACTTTTATTCTCGTAACAAAATTTTAAGGCTATTACCCAAAACCCGACTTCTGAATCTCTGTTCGGATTCTGGTCAGTACCAGATCGCTTAAACGTTTAATTCAACATAACTAGAGTTCTATTCATCCGTTTGGATTGATTCCAGCGGCATTAAGTTCGTTTTTATTTATAGTTTCATATCACAAAGTTTCAGGTTCTGATTCGTTATCTCGTTTGACGCGCTATTGGACGACTCGCTTAAACCTTACTTGTTTATCGTATTTATTAATCACTTGCCTTCCATCTAAGGTGAGTTTGATCATTCCCCTTTTTATACACTGTTTTCAAATGTTTTAGGGACATATGCATACTTACTCATATTTTCTATTCTATATATATACTCAAAATCACAAACATAATTATTGTGTGAATATCAGCTGAATGTTATTTGCTAATTGCTACATGTTTAACTGTTTACTTGATAACGTTCAGAGAGGTCCAACATATCCCCTAGTAGAGGGTTCTCATTAGTATGATCATACAACCGTCTTAGTAACCGGAGCCCAATTCGCTTGGCGAAGGTAAACTGACAATTTAGTCATTGTAATCAATACCCGATTCGCTTGGCAACGATTCATTGGCACACGAGTACAACTTGGTTTTGGTTTTTTAAGGTTTGATTGATTATTACCACATAGATTGGTTTGCGCATTTAACACTTATCATTTATTATTTATTTATTATATAACTATTTGTTGACAAAACTCCATTTTCTACGCATATGCAGGTTGTTTGAAGTTGAAGTATGGACGCTTAGAAAGATCCTAGGGTTATATTGAAGACAAACTTGAATTTAAATGATTGTACTTATTTATTTGAACGGTTTTGTTGTATTTGATTATTGTGTATGTTATTTGAACAAAATAATTAATTAGATATTGTCATTTATATTTGTTATAGTATCTTCGAGCTGTGAGCAATCAGATCACACCTCGGCATTTCCGCCTTAGGTTGGGGTGTGACAGATTGGTATCAGAGCCGAAGGTTATAAGATAGGTCGTTAAAATTGTCATAGACGTATGTTAAGAACCCTATACGTGCTTATCTAAACTGGCTTATGTGCTATTTAATAAATTTTTTACAGCTTGCTTAGATTAATTATTTAAATTGTATTAATCATATTTATTTGTTGCACACACACAAAAATTTTGAGGTTATGCCTCAACTTTCAAAATATTTTTAAATCTTCTTAATTTTTGGTAGATTATATTTTATTGTGAGAAATTCCTTAAGAATTCCCGTACTTTGTTTTGTTTCTTCACCTTGAAGCATGGGGGTATGACCAATGTCGTACAACCATAACTTTAAGTGGTACCCGTAATCGGCTAAACGGTTGCGTGGTAAACATAACTGGCTAAATGGTTATACTTCCAAATTGTGTTTTTAAATTATTTTTAATGCTTAGTTTGGTGAAAAATCCATGGAAATCCATGGGCACTGCAACTATTCATTTCTTAAATAAGTTTCGATTTGATTTTTGGTTTGGAACGTATCGTCCGGGGTGGTTCCCGAGATACACCAACTACTTATATTTGCTTCGTTGATTCGATATTTAGTTGAGTCAGTTAAAAGCCATGTAACGCTCATGGTCCGAACAACTCCATTGATTTGATAATTCGTTAATTAGTTGGGTCAGTTAAATGCCATGTACACGCTCATGAGCTAAACACTTACACGTTATTTGAATTGGGCCAACAAATTGCCATGGAATGCTCATGAGAAGCCAATTCACAAACTTATGTTGTTTTATTTAGTTGGGCCATTCAAATTGCCATGGAAAGCTCATGGGAGGTCAACTCATTTAACATGTTTTGGTATTTTATTTGGGATCTCGAGCTACCATGGGAAGCCCATGGAAAGCCTAACCCAATAACATTTTACTTTTGAATTCTTGTAAACATTATTTATTAAGTTAAATATCTCAAGAAAATTATTCACATTATTTTAAATCCCGACTCATCCTCGAGTCTTCACTAATACTAATACATATACATACGCATCCCCATAATTTCATATCAACTCATTCCTACAACTCACCTGTTATCTTACACACTTCCATTATTGGTCCTCATAGAATGTCTTTCCTAAGAATCATCATCGTAATCAACGTCATTCTCCTGCTTCTCGTGATTGCTGTTCGACTACTAGAATCGACAAAAAGTTTACTGCTGTATTCCGTTAACCAAACGACCGCCAATCTCGACAAACCTAAAATACACCGAACAAGAAATCTTATACTAACTCATATCCGTTAAATAATATTTAAATCATCGTTTCTCATTTATATCCATATCCTCAAACTATAAATTTCTAAGTACATTTAAATCCTTATCCTCAACGTTAAACTAAAAATATTCTATTATCTCTTGTTTTCCTTAATATCATGTTGGTTTTCACAATTTACTTTCCACTCTATAAATCTTTAAAATTAAATTATTTTAAATTTTATTATTATTAAACTAAATTATGTATTCCCTAAATTTAATTTATATTTTTAAATAAAATTTTCACATTAATTAATTTAACTTTTATTATTAAATTGACTTTTGATTGAACATTTATCGTAAATATTTCACCTCCCTACTTTGATTTTTTGAAAATTTTGAATGTCTTAAATGATGAATTCGTAGTTGTTAGAATAGTCATGGTGGTTCATGCGTTTCTAGCCTCGCATTTATCTCAATTTATTGTATGCTTCACTTTAACTTAGAATTTATTAGTTTCTTAAATTTCCATTATTGATAATTCAAATTACTTCCTAATATTTATAACGATTTTGTGAAAAAGAAAAAAAACCCACAAATTCCCAATTTAATCTAATTTAATATCTTCAAATTACCTACTTTATATTTTTACTTTTAAAGATTTAATTGAAATAGGACTATCTCGGTGATTCGGGAATATACGCTTCCCAGATTAATCTATTAAACAACTTAATTCATATAAGTATATTTTCGCATTATAATTAAAATTTAATATTAATTACTAACTATTATAATATTTTAGAATATTTTAATCAAATTAATCTAAATCTCAAAATCACAAACTTGAAAAGCTATAACTTTATAATTATCTTCTCTTTAAATCTCATAAGTTCTCAACTAACCAAACTCGACTCACCAAAATTTTTGTTAACTATGCTTAAACTTATATTCTCGATCATAAGAACTTCATTCCCTAAAGAATACGATCTTTAAGAGCTCCGCATGCCATTAACTATTTGTTATAAATAAACCTTTGTGTAATTCATCCCCTGAGTAAAATTCCTTTATCGGAATTAATCTATTAGGATCTTGTATCTCTATCTCATTTTCTTAATCTTGATTTTCACAATAACATCTGTTTCACCAAATCTATTTTCTTCAATTTTCAAAACTTTACCTTTAAAAGCAAAAGAGGTTTTCGAAATCTCACGGTTTTATTAATTCAACTAGAACATTTATTAATTATCATTTGAAATTATATTTAGAATTATCAAAACATTGTTTTTCTCTTAAAAATTTTATTTCAAAACGTTTGTTTCTTACAAAATGATGGTTTTAAATGTTTTATAACCCACATGATGAAACGAATTATGCGGATCATCCGACGATAAGAGTAATTATGGTCGCGAACATAATTATTCAAGTCCTCGCATGGAAATCATAATATGTACAATTGTGTGTCATGATTTAGAATCGAAAGTAATTTGAGTAACAGTACGAATGATGAGATGATAAGGACATGGTGGATACGCCGCTGGTACATCCTATACATAAGTGCCCTTATCGGATTGTCATTCGAAGCGTTGCCTCAGTTATTGAAAGTTCTATGTTATGATATTTTCCTTAAAAGTATAAATTATTTTCAAAACGATGATGTTTTGGTTTTTCTTAATTTCGGAACGAAATTCCCTAAAGTAGGGGAGACTGTAACATCTCGGATTTTTCAAAACTGTATTCGTTGCGTATAACCCGACCCGGAAATATTTTGGATCACTATTATTAATCAAAAACCAAATAATTATAAATATTTAAGTTTCTAATAATTCACTTGAAGCACTTGTACTTTAAATAGTGTTTAAATCTTATTTATATTATCAAAAGTTCATAAAAATGCTCAAAGACCAAAATACAAGGACTAAATGTGACAACGTGTGAAACTTATCCCCCATACCCTCTGGAGCGCCGTGCGACGGCTAGCCTACCTGCTGGCCGCGCAGCACGGTGGCCCCACTGCACCCAGTCTTCGTTCGTTAACTCGTTTAAGGTATAAAATCATTTATTTTAGGCATATTCGAGAGAATTAAGGACCAAGTAATCATAATATAACTAAAATACAACTCTTAATTCGTTTTCCCTTGTCCAATATCATATCTTTATGAATCTTTTGGTGATTCTTTCCTTAAAACGTATTTACTTGCTTAAACGGGCTAAAAAGCCCATAATTAGTTTGTTTTACGTTTTTCTATATAAACAACCATTAAACATCTGCTGTAAACATTAATCAAACCCTAAAGAACATCCTCCAGCCGTCCCTTACCTCTGTTCATCCTACAACCCTTTGGTTTTTGCATATTCGTTAAAGATTCAAGACTTGTTCGTTGACTTTGCAAACTCAAGGACCTTTGACTTCCGTTTCTCATCAATCCTTTCACTTTCCAGGTAAGTTGTAAACTGTAGAATCGTTCATACACATTCCCTAGTCAATAGACTTCAATCAATTTCGGTGATTGAAGGGTGTTGACTGGTCAATTGCTTCAAAACCCGATTAAGGGTAAAACAGTCAACAAGTTTGACTTATCATTTTCTCATATATGGATATATCCATTTCATGTAAAAAAAGATCCCCCTTCTTATTTGTATATTGGGTCTTTAACGAGTCTTATTATCCTTGTCTTTGTTTATGTCTTGGGTTGGAACAAATTACTATAATTCGTCCCCGACGACGGATTAGTCGACATTTTTCACAAATTTTACGAACAGAAGCTCTTATTTTCATATTTGCCACTCCTTACTTTAATTTTGAATCCATTTCTTGGAAGAAAATAAGTTTCTTGAAATTTTCGATTTCAAATCGTATTTCCGCGAAAGAAATAGTGAAAACACCTAATCTTTCGAATCTTTGTTGCGGAGTCGATAAATTAGGATGGATTCAATGTTCGGTCCAGAAGACTTTTATTCTCGTAACAAAATTTTAAGACTATTGCCCAAAACCCGAATTCCGACTCGTTGTTCGGATTCTGGTCAGTACCAGCTCGCTTAAACGTTTAATTCAACATAACTAAAGTTCTATTCATCCGTTTGGATTGATTCCAGCGGCATTAAGTTCTTTTTTATTTATAGTTTCATATCACAAAGTTTCAGGTTTTGATTCGTTATCTTGTTTGACGCGTTATTGGACGACTCGCTTAAACCTAAGTCGTTTATCGTATTTATTAATCACTTGCCTTTCATCTAAGGTGAGTTTGATCATTCCCCTTTTTATACACTGTTTTCAAATGTTTTTGGAACATATGTATACTTAGTCATATTTTCTATTCTATATATATACTCAAAATCGCAAACATAATTATTGTGTAAATATCAGTTGAATGTTATTTGCTAATTGCTACATGTTTAATTGTTTACTTGATAACGTTCGGAGAGGTCCAACATATCCCCTTGTAGGGTTCTCATTAGTATGATCATACGACCGTCTTAGTAACCGAAGCCCGATTCGCTTAGCGAAGGTAAACTGACAATTTAGTCATTGTAATCAATGCCGGATTCGCTTAGCAACGATTCATTGGCACACGAGTACAACTTGGTTTTGGTTTGCTAAGGTTTGATTGATTATTACCACATAGATTGGTTTGCGCATTTAACAATTATCATTTATTATTTATTTATTATATAACTATTTGTTGTGTCAAAATTGGTGATCATCTCACTCAACATATTTGTTGACAAAACTCCATTTTCTACGCATATGCAGGTTGTTTGAAGTTGAAGTATGAACGTTTAGAAAGACCCTAGGGTTATATTGAAGACAAACTTAAATTTAAATGAATGTACTTTTTTATTTAAATGGTTTTGTTGTATTGATTATTGTGTGTGTTATTTGAACAAAATAATTGGTTAGATATTGTCATTTATATTTGTGATAGTATCTTCGAGCTATGAGCAATTGGATCACACCCCGGAATTTCCGCCTTAGGTTGGGGTGTGACAGGCGAACCTTAGGCTAAAAAGGAAACTATAGCATGGACATCAGACGAGTGTGAATGCCTTGCACTGGCGTGGGTAGCGGTATTGGAAGATCCCGAATGTTGTAAGCATGTAATATTATTCTTATTGTTTTATTTTTTTAATATTTTGTTGAAAAATAATATTAAGTTTGTAGTAATATTTATTTAATTATCTTTTGTAACCAACTATCAAGTGTCCGGCATTTTTTGGAAAAAAAAAATTGGAGGTCTTCAAAGATATTAGAGGAGACTCGAGCCAGAAAAAAGATTCAATAATGTCAAAATGGACCCACATAAACTCGAGATGTAAACTTTTTCATTCGGTTTATGATCGGAATAGAAATGTGCAGGGTAGTGGTATCGGTGATGCGGAGATCATTGAAAAGTCGTTGATAGAGTTTCAAAGCAGGTCGGGGACCTTCCACTGCATGGCTTGTTGGAATCTTCTGAAGTTTCACCCTAAGTGGGGCCTAGTAACCGCCACCTCCTCCGGAAGTCAAAGGTCATCAAAAAGGTCTATGACCTCGTCTTCGATTGATCAAGAGACACGAGGTCCGATGCTCGTAGCTTCAACTTAAACGGTGATGATGATGTCGAGCATACCGTTGAGAATGTCTTCGAGATTCCTCGACCGGCGGGTAGGAGAAGCAAGGCAAAGGGTAAAAGAGTCTAGTCATCGTCGGCAAGTGCTGGTGCCGATATGGCATAACAGTTCGAAGAAATGAACCATCAACTCTAAGATGTACGCGATCCTGGTTATGAACATCTTCAAGTTAATCAAAAGGTCGCCGATGTTATTTTAGTGAGGCAAATTGACACCGACCTCGAGGTTTTAAGGAGAGACCTCCAAGAATCCCACTTGAGAATCCAATGCCTAGCCGAAAAGAGAAGAAATGAAATTTACAAAAAATACGACCTTAAGTAGTTTTTATTTGTTTTAAGTAATTTTATAATTTTTTTTTATTTTGTAGTTTCTATTTTAAATTTTAATATAGTTTTTTTATTAAATTTATTTTTTTTATTATATTTTAATTATTAAAAAAAATTGAAAAAACTGACTAGGCACCATATGGCTCAAAAAGCCTATAGGAGGGGCATTATGACTACACCCATTTGGGGGAACGGTTAAGTTGGCAGGAGTGAACTTCCACAACATGATCATGGATGTTTTTGGGGAATGGTTACGATATTCTTAAGGCATTTTTTTGCCCCTTTTTATTCTTGCTTGAAAATTAATAATCCCGATTTAACTACACAGATGGTTGCTCACTGATTCAAACATATTCTGTCATCAATTTCCTTTCATACCTGTTCTCACTCAAATCCCCAAAAATTTAACTTAAATTTCATTTTTCTTTTCATGCACACCAACTACTCGACCTTTTGCCTCAACCAACTTTCTTCACTCTTGTTCTTTGTATTTTTCTTAAGTTCCATGCAAATTTGGCATTGGAGTTTGAGGTAAATTTGCTTCACAATATTTTAGCTTCAAGATTCTCAGTGGGGTTTGATTAATGTTTGCGGAATTGGAGTTCTCAATCTTAGAGCTTTTGTGGTCATGGGGTTTGAAAACCAACTAGATTTCTAACCCGATTCTAAAGGGTCCATTTGGTACTTGGTTATCGGTTCGGCATCATTTCTCGTGCTGGATTGGTTGATGAGGATGCTATGTCTAAGACCCTAGAAAATAGTGTGGGTTCCACAATGGATGTGGTTGTTCAGCCTTCGGGGGTATTTGGCCGTGTCCTTTTAGGGGGTTCCATTGTTTCCCAGATGGATGGGCGGGGTCCAAGGGGTTCCCTCGGTTGATTGCGCATATCAAACGACTTCATTTGTCGTCAGATGAGCGGAAAGGAGCCGAACGGGAAGACGTCTCCACAGATTGTGATTTATTGTGGGGATTGATATACCGCATGTTATAAGGGATGTTGCTCATTTGGAAGGGATAGTGGTGGATGGGGTTCTCTTTGACCGCGTCTTCTCTTTTCCTATCACGACTGTTAAGAGAATCCCTAATAGTTGTCGTATGACTTTTGCTCAGGCCTTAACTGTGGCTCTGGCAAAGGTGGTTACTATGCCAAAGTCTTTTGAGGCACGGGTGAGACTTTTGTTGTTACTGCGGTGCACAATTGCGAGTTTTCAGACCTTCTACTCGTCAAGAGCGCAGGTCCGGTAATAGGAATTCTTTACAATGTCATAGTATTCAACGGGCACTTACGGCTTAGGATGGTAAGGATGGTTTCGATGCGCTTATTTTAACCCTTTTGCTCAACCTTTGAGGGTGGACTCGAGTCGGATAAGAAATATGATGTGGTGATCCATTGTGCCACTCCTGTTCCTTGGTCTACTTTCGAGCCGAATCTTAGCCCGAATGGGAAGGTTGTAGACGTAGCCCCGGACTCGCGCTCCTTTTGGACCGCTTTTGTGAAGAAAGTCACTTTCTCGAGGAAGAAATTGGTCCCGATTCTATTGTATCCAAAGGCTAAGAACTTGGAGTACCTGGTTGGGTTGGTGAAGGAAGGAAAACTTAAAACTATTATCGACTCGAAATATCCTTTAAGCAAGGCTGAAGAGGCTTGGGCCAAAAGCATTGATGGGCATGCTACCGGTAAGATTATTGTTGAGCCTTAGTTGAAATGTTGGATTTGTTAATATTGTTGATGTGCATGATTTGTATTACAATATGGTTAGTTTGTTATGTTCATTGTGCAACTTAAATCTCATTCATTGGCATGCATTATTTGCAGCAAATTTGTAATATTTCCTGTATTATAATCAGTAGAGGTGTGAGGTGGTGAAATGGTCTCATTTTTCAGATTAGGTGATTGGACTAAAATGGTTTGATTTTTAATTGAATTGAAAGGAGTTGACTGAGTGTACACCTAGGCCCTATCAACCATGATTATAAGTGGGGAAAATTCTCAAAATAACCCCTTTTAGATAGAGAAGTTTCATTTTAGTCTTTTTTCCTCAAAATCTTTTATAATTTAGACTTGTAAGACGTTTTAGGAAAATATAAAAATAAAGAGGAAGCAGGCCAAATTTCAAAAGAAAGTCAGGTAAAAGACGAGATTTGGGGAAATAATGCCGTACAAGTACAAATTATTTTGTAATCTTGGAGGAAAAATCCATATTTTTCCAAATCTTTTTTATTCAAAAAACCATCTTGAGAGACTGTTTTTTTATGTTTCCTACATTTCCCGTCCATATTTTTAAATTCTTAAAAAAATATATTTTTTACAATTATACCCCTAAACCACCATCACCATCACTGACACCGTCAGTCTCCACCCCATCACCACTACCATCAGTACCACCATGCTCTTTTCTTTCTTTCTTTCTTTCCCGTCCTTAATCCTTCATTTTGATTCTCCTTTATCTTTCTTTCTTTTATTTTTAAATAAAACTATTAGTTTTCTTGTTCAAGGAAGGAAGGAAGAAGGTTTTATGATATAACTTATTATTATTATTTCAACAAGATTAAAAGAAAAGGATGGCAGCAGGAGGAGCAGCAGCACCACCTAAACAAGATGATCAGCAGCCACACCCTACTAAAGATCAGCTTCCTAATGTCTCTTACTGCATCACCAGTCAACCACCATGGCGTATGACGGGAGGCGGTGGAGAGGAGGTGATGGGGTGGGGGTGGTGGTGGTGGTTCAAGGTGGTGGTGGTGGTTAAGGGGTATAATTGTAAAAAATATATTTTTCTAAGAATTTGAAAATATGGACGGAAAAGGTAGGAAAATAAAAAAACAATATCTCAAGACGGTTTTTTGAATAAAAAAGATTTGGAAACATATGGACTTTTCCTCCAATATTACAAAATAATTTGGACTTGCACGGCATTATTTCCCCAAATTTCGTCTTTTACCTAACTTTCTTTCGAAATTTGGCCTGCTCCTTCTTTATTTTTATCTTTTCCCAAGGCGTCTTGCAAGTCCAAATTATAAAAGATTTTGAGTAAAAAAGGACTAAAATGAGACTTCTCTCTAAAATGGACTATTTTAAGAATTTTTTCTTATAAGTTCTTTTGAGAAATTGATTAGTTGGGGGAGTTTTTTTCTTTTGACTTTTTGAGTCATTATGTTAATACTTAGGGGGTGTTAGGGATTGTTTATTTTTACCAACTTATAACTTATTAATTTTTTAAAAAATAATAAGGTGTTTGAGATTGTTTGTATTGTGAGGAGAAAGGTTTCATAAGTTATAATGTTGTAACTTATTAATTTAATATAATGCTGTAACTTATTAACTTAATGAAAAGTTATAAGAATGTAAAATAAAGAATTCCAAACACCCCCTTAATACACATCCTTCTTTCTAAGATTACTTGCCGTCGTTGAAGTTATCCTCTAGATTCATCATGTAATATTATGTCATCAAGTGCTGACTGCGCATTCATTAAAGCCACCTAAGCCTATTGTGGTTCAAGCGAACGGACTTCAACGAATTTTCTGTTTTTTTATTTAATATTTTTTCTTTCTAAATTTGTAAACTAAATATTACATTAAAATAATAATATAAGAAGTAGCAATTAAATACTAGTCTAATAATCGTAACATCTATTATTATTTTTCTGTCTAAGGTAAAAGGTTTATTTTGATATTTATAGTTATGGATTAAAATTAGTATATTCTAAACTTTAGGGACAAAGTACAATTAAATTGGGCCATGAAGTACAAAACAAAGAAACGCCCAACAAAAATAAAAAGCACATGAAATATAAACTTGATAACTTAGAACGACTTTAAATGGATCGACACTAATCATAGTCAGTGTGTGTTATCCCCATATACTGGTTATCGTCCACACGGCCACCATCCAATATCATCACTGTCAATGTTGTCAGTTGCCACTTGCCACTGACGACACCAATGACTCGTTTGTGACCTTGATCATAAATTCATAACCATTGTTACCACGATAGCACTACCATCAGTAAATTCATAACCATTGCATGACAATAGAAAGATTGCATAAACACGCTAAGAAAATATGGAAAGGAAGAATAACGAAAAAACATCACAGTGCCACAACAACAATGAGAACTGTGACAACGGCACACATGTAAGGGTCGTAACAATGGTAACTAAATGCCTTAATAAATAGTAAAAGGAAAACTAAACGACATCCCCAAGGCCTAAACAAATAATAACAATGATGATATTGTGAACAAGAAAAGGTCAAAAACATCAAAAGGTTATAAACATTAACGGTTAAAATGAAATATTACGTGATCTATGGGGTGTTTGGCCTAGCTGGCCTAGCTTTTACTTTTTTGTTTATGCTTATATTTTAAAGTAACTTATAGCTTATTTTATATTATTTGATAAGCTCTTTTTAAGTGTTTGGATTAGCTTGTATTCTACGAGTTGATAATAAGTTGTTAAATCCATTATTCTTTAATTTGTTATAGTAATAAGTTGTTTCAATAATTATTAACCCACCACCATTTGAAGGCAAATGAGTAACTTACACTATTACACAAATAAGCTAAAAAATCATCTTCAAATAAGTTTCTTCAAATTAGCTTATATAAGCTTATAAGCATAAACTTAAAAAGTTAAACCAAACACCAAATTAAACTTTTTTATAAAAAAAAAACTAAAAAAGCTAAGCCAAACACCCCCCAAATATCATGTCAAATAACAAAATATCAGTAGGTATTTTATTATTATAAGCTTCTTATTTGTTTGTAAGTTACAACTAAAGCAATTCATAATGAAAAAAACCGACTAACTTAATGATATATTAAAACCTTTTTAATAACCATAAAACACAGTTACACGACATTGCTTTGCGCCTTTGGCCGTTTCCATGCTCCTTAATCCCTTCAGCTGTAAATGTACCATGAACCTGGGGGTAATATTGTAATTTAATTAACAAAAAGTGCGTTGAATGCTTTTCCCCTCAACCAATCAAATAATTCTCGAATTTTTTAAAAGTTGATATTTAATCTCTTAAATAATATACTATAAATATTTAATATTTAATTAATAATTTAATAATATATATCCATTACTCTACAATATATTTACAAATGACCTTTAACTTAGGGCGGATTGTAAAATCAGTATCTAATGTTTCAATTATATCACTTTACTACACAGTCTTATGTAGTATAATTATGTTAAGGAGTAATGACATTTGATAAACTTGTAATCCTTTCTATAGTTTCATTACAATTTTTTTATTTCATCTTTTAATACAAAAAATATTAAAAACAAATCAGAGTTGTTTAATTACCGAATTTAATGTTCACTTTATTTATTGTAAATTTGATTATTCACAAACTTCAGTAGTAGTTGTTATTATTATTATTATTATGGGTGGGTAACTTAACCTTCATAACCAGCATAACCAAACCAATTTTTAGTGATTACCGACAAAACCGGTGGGTTTGTTTAATGTATTTTCAAAAACCGTCAAATGGGGGCCGATTTCGGTTAGAGATAAATCTAAGCCCACCATAACCGAACCACCCATTTATTTAATCGACAATATGTTTCAGATTAACTTCAACCAAACATATTGTCGGATTATACCATTTTAATGTTTTTGGTTCAACACTTCGTATCGAATTAACTTAAATTTAATTGTTGGATTATAATGGCGTTTTTTTTTGTTTAATATTTGATGTTAATGTTAATATTATGGATTATACATTTTGTTGGTTTGTGTCATGTCTTTTTTTTTTTTCTTTTTTTGGCAATATTTTATACCAAAATTTTAGGCTCAGCTACATTGTTTTGGTTATAGTTAACTGAGCCATAACCGACTCGTTAAAACTTTCAAAACCGATTAACTTAAACCGGCATAACGGATCAGTTATGGTATGGCTATTTATTAACCGACATATTGATTATATTTATAGGTTTTGCTCAAAACCACCCCAAATTAACCCATACACACCCATACTATTTATTACTATTATTGGTATTTATCTTATATTAAAAGAAACAAATAAGCAATTTCACATCAAATTATGAACACAAAATGTGCCATAACCTCTATTTATTAATTATTTTTCAACTATTAAACTTACAACTCTTTTTTTGTTTTTTAAAACATTATGAATATAGAGAGATACCTCAAGTCAATTTTCTACATGGCATATTTAAAAACCTAGTCTACTTTGATGTTTGGGTTGATTTTTTTTAACCAGTTTAGCTAAACATGTTGACCCGCCAATCTATTTAATTAAACATTTGAGCTACTAACATGTTTATTATGATTCATTTAACCCATTTTTAAAACACCAACTTGATTTACACATTTACAAACTTATTACTATCGATCAACCAGTTTGACACATTTAGATAAACATGTTAAACATATTGTACTTGATATTTTTCCTGCTAGCTTAACAACCCACAAACCATGAACTTGACATAATTTACACCCCTAGCTCACGCTCAAACGTGTGATGCACGTTACAAGTTAACAAAATTAACGATACTCGAATAAATAACTTTAGGCGCAAACCCATAAAAACGAAAAACCAATGGGATAATATCAGCAAGACACCCATAGTTGACGATACCGAATTGTAACATTCTTCTTCACAAAATAATATTATTTAATATTTCTTTGGGTTCTTCTCCTTCGCTTCTTATGCGGATTTGGCTGTTTTTACACCAACACCATAATCATCATAATCATAATCCATATTATTATTATTTTTATTATTATTCTCTCTAAGAATAAGAATTTGTTCTTAGCATTCAATTCCAAGCTTATCAATTGCAAGATCTCAACCTTATCCTTCGTTCATGGTGAGTTTAATTCAATTTGCATTTTATTTTTCCCCAATTTTTCGATCCACTTTATTAATCAACTGATTAAAGGCTCAATTTTATTTGCATACCGGTGGTTACAAAATTACTGCTTATTACTTCCGATTTTAGTCTTGGAATTTAATTTAATTTTGTTTTTTTATTCCAAGATTGTTGGTGAAACCACTCTGTTTATAATTTGGGAATAAGATTTTAGTATTATATTGTTTACTTATCATGGGTTTTTATAATTATTTAATTTTAAGAATCGGGGATTATTTGCAGATTTGAATATTATGTGGGCTAGGCCAATTTTATTTTAAAGTTATTTAATTTTATGAATCGGGTGAATTTTTAATTTATTATTATTATTTTTTTTTATTTTTTTTTTGCAGATATTAACAAATGTATGAAGAAATTGAAATAGGGTTTTGATGCATGTTGAATAATTGATGAACTGGAATTTAGGGTAAAGAATGGTGAATCTTAGATGAAACCAGTTGGTTGCAGCTTGTAGAGGCTGCATTTAAGCATGTTGATCGCTTTCAATTTGATGCTTAATTGTAGTGAAAAGTTGGGGTTTTGCAACACCTTACGTAATAAATCACATTCGGTCAGTATTGGTAATCTGCAAGCGAGCGAAGAACACTGTTTCAACAGTGTAGAAGCCTGTTTTTGGACCTTGGAAGTCCATTGACAAATTGTTCAATAACTTGCTAGTGTAACAATAATGGAAAGGTAGATTGCATTAATATTGTTATTATATGTTATTTTTTTATTCTTTGTATTGTTTCTTATACATAATTATTTTACAGATATAAATGTATAGAAGAACTTGGAGATGGAACTTGTGGAACTGTATATAAGGCCATCAATCTTGAGACATCTGAAATTGTCAGTTCTTTTCGCTTAACCAATCGCTAATATTATTCTTGTTTAAAGAACCGTTTTAGAAGTTAATCTTGAACTTCTAAAACGGGATGAGCTGGATACTGAAATGAGTATAATCGATTCAGTTTATATTTTCCTTTATAAAGTACATATATTTATCATTCTTATCGTGTGTGTCATAGGTTGCGGTTAAGAAAATGAAGAGGAAGTATTATGTTTGGGAAGAATGTGTGAATTTGCGGGAAGTTAAGGTATTTTATGCTACTATTAGTTACTATTTCTTACGTGACGTCAAACTAATGATACTATATTTTATTTTTTTCAAATTAAACAATACAAGATGTACTAAAATTAAACCTTTTCTTTTTTGGTTTTGATGCAGGCCCTCCGGAAACTGAATCATCCTAACATCATAAAGCTGAAGGAGATTGTTAGGGAGAATAATGAATTGTTTTTCATATTTGAATACATGGTATTTTAGTATTTTATATAATTGGTTTACTATTTATTTAGAAATTTATATAATACATTGTATTCCTTAGGAACATAATTTGTATCACATAATGAGAGAGAGGCAAAGACCTTTCACAGAGGAAGAGATTAGGGGTCTGATGAGTCAGCTTCTTAAAGGGCTTGCACATATGCATAAAAGTGAATATTTTCATCGCGACCTAAAACCTGGTATAAATTCTACTTTTGTATCTTGTTTAGAAAGTTTATATACGCTTGAATGTAATAAATTATTGAATATTTCTTTACAATTTTAGAGAATTTGCTGGTGACCGACAATACTATTAAAATTGCTGATTTTGGGCTGGCTAGAGAAGTGTCATCTTCACCTCCGTTTACTGATTATGTCTCCACTCGCTGGTGAGTACTTGGTTCTTTTTATATTTTTCATTTTTCTTAGAATACATAACGGTTTTATACTAGCAAATAGTAATTTGAATGACTGCTATATTATGACTTATGAGAGTACATAATATATATTGTCTCCTTTGACAAGGTATCGGGCACCAGAAGTTCTGTTGCAATCTTCATCATACACTCCTGCCATAGGTATGCCATACGCGTCTCTTTTGTATCATTTTCTCTTTTGTTATTCTCCATTTTGTGGGCCCCATCTTCTCATCACATGAGTTGACATAAATGCCCTTGTGATGTAATAACAGATATGTGGGCGGTTGGTGCAATACTTGCTGAACTTTTCACATCGTACCCAATGTTTCCTGGTGAAAGGTGACTTATCTTGATAACTGAATGATCTCAGCTGTTCCAGTCAACCCTTATAGATGTATTTACTTTTATGATTATAATTGGACAGTGAAATAGATCAGTTGTACAAGATATGCTGTGTTCTTGGCACACCAGATTTTACTCTCTTTCCTCAAGCAAGGAATGTTGCTCGGTTAATGGATATCCGTTGTTCAGACGTGAGTCTTATTTAAATATTTATGTGATCTCTATAGGTGACCATTATTACCCTTTCACTTTTACTGGGTCAATTTGGGTTGTGTTTTATCTCAAACGGGTCAAATAAACATTTCTTTAGCTAAAATGGAAATAAGTCAAAAGAGGTCACAAATCACCAAAGTCTATTTTTAATGCATACAAAATCATTTTCATTCATAATTTATATTGTTACCATGATAATGCTGTTTTGTTGCATGCCAATCATGTTTTATCCATAAATATGAACAAAGCATCCTCTCTCTATCTCTTAAATCTTATCTCTACTACCTGTGTAGATTATGCCTGCTAATCTTGCTGATCTGATCCCAAATGCAAGCTTAGAAGCTATTGATTTGATCAAGGTGAGTAACATTCTATGACATCTGTGTTATGTGTGCTTCTACTTGGCTTGTTCTGTTAGTAGGCTACATTTTATGTCCAGCTTATGAGTTTGTTTCTTTGGGATGTAGCAACTGTGTTGGTGGGACCCATTAAGGAGACCAATCGCAGAGGAGTGCTTACAGCATCCATTTTTCTATGTAATATGTTTGTTCAAGGCGTTTTCTAAGTCTTAATGTTTAAAAAGATTGCTAAACTTTCTCACATGTTGCTATTTATAGGGTAATACGTGGATTTCTCGTCCACTTGGGGATCCACTTCAGCTGACAATGAACAGCATCGGTGAGTATTTTTTTAAAAATAGATTGATTGGTGCAATTTAGAGGCGCCGAGTAATGGGTGGGCCCCTCGGTTTTGAAACGGGTCAGAACAAGTAGTTTTTGCTCGGGTTGGCCCAAAATCTTTTTGCTTGTGTAATATGATCACAAAAGTTTCATTATTCCCATAATATCCCTCAGTTTTGAAATGGGTCAAAAAAGTAGTTTTTGCACGGGTTGGCGGTTGGCCTGAAAATCTTTTTGCCTAACTGTGTAATATGATCAAAAAGTTTCATTATTCCAATAATAATCTAATTTTTACCGGGGGTGACTTTTGACATGCTTCCTTTTTAGCTAACGACATGATATAGATAGAGCATAACCCACACCGACCTCTAATATGCCATTTTTATAGCGTGATGATGATAGATTATGATTATTCTGCAGGATCACAACCAAATCTTGAGTTAAATCTCTGGGATTCCAGCCATAAAAAGGATGATTGTTTCTTGGGCTTGACCTTAGCAGTCAACACTAGTGTTCCCAATATCGGTAACATTTTGACCCTTTTTATCTAGAGCATGTGAAGTACTTGTCGATATATGCGTTATGAGCTTACAACTTTTTGTAAGAAATTAGTTTGATGCTTCTTTTACCTTTTTTTTTTCTTTTTGCAGATTTGGTTCATAAGACTGGAAGCAGAAGACAGGTTAGTTTGTAGGGACGTGTTCAAACGGCCTTGAAGTTACTATTTTTCTGAGATAAACGAATTGTTTTATAACTGGATTTTATATTTTCATGCAGGATCTTATGTTTTGCTCAGATTATGAGGATGAAGCGCGACACTCAGGTACATTTCTATCCTACAAAACATCATTCTCCATGCTTCTTGGTGGAAATAGTGATCAACTACCATAAGATGAATTCTGACTACGGCTGCTCTTTTTCCAGTTTTCTGGTCACTCCTCCCCCGTGAGCACCGTGGAATTCCATCACCTGTGGAATCTTCCTTGTCATTAGCATTCAGGTTTGAAGTTTAAACTATAAAATGAAAGTAGCTATTTCATATTAGATTTGTAAATTTTGAATTATACATGGCTTATGTATCCATCATTCTTGATATGATTTCACAGTGGTACAATTCCTCATTCAACAATGGGAGTTCCTCAATCTGGTGGATTCAGAATTCCATCTCGGCAGCCTAATTTCTTGACCATGTCTTCTCACTACCAGCAGCAGCAGGGTCACTGCCGTTGACTGCAACTCCTAACTAATTTCAATCAAGGCGGGCCCGGTCCGGCCCGTGAGGCATCTCTGTAAACATGTTTTTTCTTTTTGTTTACAATGAACATATGAACAGCATTGTCCCCAACTATTATGGAGTTTTTTTCGGTTGTCAAATTATGTATAAAGATTAAAGACAGAAGTTAAGCACCAACTTGGTACATGTAATTTTCATTGGTCCGGGTCTTTTGAGGTTCGTGTTTAATTTTCAGTTTATACTTTCGTGATTCGTTAGCGCGTGTTATTCGTTAGATTATATCAAACGATTGAACGCAAAATCTTCGTTGATACTGTAGGTTGGTATGAAAATGCTAAAAATACATATGTATTGTAAAGCAACAAATAAAAACAAGAAATAAATTTATGGTTACAAAACCTGACATATCGGTTCAAGTTAAGGTACATGATTATGTTGTTTTTTACTTATCATTAAATTACAAGCAACATATGAACACATGATGATCTAATCTGACAAGAGATGATACATACCCATATCAGCATTCAATACAACCTAATGCCGATACGAGTATAATCATCTCCAATCTATCTATGATCCTTCCACACCCTACTCTACAATTGCTACAGATTACATGCAGTTTTAACCCTACTAGATTACTCTTATGTTCGCACGCTAAGTTTTTGCATCGCGGCGTTTACTTTCTCATCCGCTATTGTCTTGTGGTTGTCATAAAAATCTAGTATTTCAGTCGCGACTTTCTCCACCTGTCACCAAAAAAACAGGAAAAAAAGAAAGAAAGAAAACAATGAGCAGATTAACCCTTTTCCATCACAAATTACAAATTAATCGTTGATCCTTACAAGATTCAGGTTTAAATGCGTACCATATTCATGTCAACTCTTAGCTGTTCAAACCAAGCGGTGTTGTCCTTATCCTTGAGCATGCTTGCAACATATATGCAGGCTAACGCAATTGAATGTGGTGGGTATATCAGAATTAAATCCATTTTATAGCTGTCATTAATAAGTCCCCTAAACAATATAAAGCATAATATCTGTGTTAGCAGCTAGACACGTGCATTATAAAAGAAAATAGCGTAATCAATTTGTTAGCAAAACATTTACTAGTTGAGATCTTACCAGGTCATTTGAGTTGCATCACTCATCCCTGCATCTTGAAGCAACCTATTCACAGATACAAATATCACAAGAGTAAAATTACAAGCGGCAAAATTGGTGTTAGAGTTGGGTAGCGGGTCAAGAGAGGTAGTTTTAGTGTTTGTTGGGCTGGGTATGGTTGACCCAAAACACTTTTTGTCCCTAAAAAAACAATTTTGATGCAAAATTTTACAAAAACAATAAGAGAATTACTGAGATAGGGCACGATAAGGGTGGAACACAACTAAATAATAGTTTAGTGCTTCTAAAATTTTCATTTCCATTTCAAGGATATCTTTGATTTCATATCGGTACTTATCATCCGAATCTGTAAACACAAATATGGCGTGCGAAGTATTATTAACATAATTTATTAAAAAACCAAATGGAGAAAAATGAGTATGCTTGAGTTAAGAAAAAGAGTTTTACGAAGTTTTTTAATGTAAAATACAAGAAGCCTTGCTTGAACAGTGCTTTCTTCTGCTTTTGATGCCAAGTATAAACATGTTGGTGCCACAAGGCGTGGATCATACTCGGTCATACTTCTCCTAAGCAAAATAGATGCAAACAATCGTTTAAACTTTTAATAGATAGCATCATCATAGCAAGTCACTTTACAAACAGGGTATTATCAATGTAAGTTTCAGTTAATCATATTCATTCTATAAACATCTGCAACAAACAAATTTGATTTTGTAAAAAACAGCACTTGAAATATGAGAGTTTTGATGTATACATACCTTGTATAAGTACGTCTCATGTATGTTACAGCAGTCGCTACAACCCTGAAATAGTAACTGATGCAATGAGAAAATGACAGCGAAGTAAAAGAAAACATCAATTTTGTAACATGGGCGTCAAGAGTACCAGGCCTGATCACCCAGATAGGCCCAAAATCTTTAAAAAAATTATATATTTTATATATACATATATATATATATATATATATATATATATTTAAAAAAACTGTATTTTTAATAAAAGAAACAACACCAACCCATTTTTAATAAAAGAAATCACAATTGCTGTTGTATTAGTTACTTTCTTTATGTATAAGTTACCGTATTTATATTTTACTTTAAGCCCAAATTTTTACTCGCCTTCGGCCAAAAAATTTATAACGATTCTTGGGGGCGGCCCTGTTTTGTAACAACCATTGCTGGGCAAAACAGTGATTTAAAGAAAAAATTGCATTTACTTTTAAGAAATATCGAGTAAAAAATGGTTCAGCTCGTTTTGGGATGGAGATGATATATAAATATATGATGTATTCTCCCATTACGAATCATTGGTACTCATGAAAAAGTGAATGTTTTAGATGCATAAAGGTCTAATGACTACAAGTCATAAAGATCTTTGACAGTTAAGATAGAAGCTAACCTTTGCCTCACTTTCACATTTTGGGCCAATCTTGCAATATCTGAAAGAACAATAAAAAATGAGATAAAAAATTGGATCATATTCAGGATAAGTTTAGGTCCTAGTAGGAATTACACTTTTTGATATAACCCAAAGGTACATCAGACAGGTTAATGCTAATAAGTTTCATCCAACAAAATATTGTTCATGTAAAGCACCACAAATCGTAATTCACAACATAAATACTTGCACAAAAAAACACTCATCCATTTCAGAAAAAGTATCAACTAATATTGAATTGATCTTTAACATCATTATAGGGTATCGATGCTTCAAATTCTGAAAGGAAACTCTTGGTGTAAAGTAGGTTTGACCTTGAAATCATCATTTTATCAACATAAATGACATGCTTTCCGTCATTTCTAATACATTCCGTATGAAAGTAGGGCTAGCATAACATGTCAGACACGACACGGTGAACTGCGGTTTAGACACAAACACCGCAAACTAATCATGCCATCTTTTCCAAACGAACCTGTTTAGAAACAGGTTAAACGACACGACCTTTTTAGGAACACGATAAATATCACGTATTTACTGAAAAAAAAGTTGCCAAAAGTTCATAAAACTCTTAATTAATATCTAATCCTTAACATATTTGAAACAAAAAAAATCCAAGTACCGGGGCGTAAGGTAACCAAGGCAAATTCCACATATTTAACCAGCTTTGACACGAATTTAATCGCGTATTAAACGTGTCGACCTATTAAGACATGAAACATGCTAAAATCAAACCCAAACCTGCTTAACTCAGTTTCGCAGGTGTAAACATCAGAAGTTTCCATGAAAGGCGGTTATAATGTAACGAAAAACTGTAGGTTTTGCCAGACCTACCTACAGAATAGTCAGATGTAAATGTAATCCTAAATTGCTAGTCAAGTCAATATCATGCAAAATTGATGATGATCCATCCAGCTATGAGTTAAGAGTAAAGTAAACTGACAATGATTGATGAACATATGTGTGTGTGTGTGTAACTACCAGAAATTATAAGAGAGAGAGAGAGAAGGTAGATACAAACAATTGGTCATATGCAACTTGATGAGTTTGAAATCTTCCAGCGTGATTCCTCTCTCCTTGTCAAGGCTGTGTACCACGTCCCTTCTTCTTGCTCCACTAATTGCTTGCTTCAACCACAAACACAAGTCAATTTCATATAGCAAGTACCAATACGAGTATTATTAATCTCATAAATCAATCAGTTAATAGTCTTACTGGTGTGTTGATGTCCAGAAATCGGTGGCCATTGCTGCTGCCGGAGCATGAATTTGTGTGCAGGAGAAGAGAAAGAGAAGAAGAATAATCAATCAACGTCAAGTGGGATCTGACTCCTTAATAATATCTTCTTCAAATATGGATCTCGGGTGGGTGGGTATTCACCCGCTCTTTATTTTCCGAGAATTATTTATAAATTCCCCGTCTAATCTATAATAATTAATTAACTATATTAGAAAATACTATATTTTCTCTTTCATTTTCAATTAATAATATTTTATTTTATATTTATTATTAATTTTACTCGCTCCTTCACTTACAACCACTTTAAAAAAACATTAAAAAATTATGAGGATGGGTGGTTCTCTAAATTTACTCATCAACAAAAGTTTATCTATTTCATCCATTTACAACTACTCTATATAATATAGGGAACTCAATCACAATAATATGCATGTTACGGACTGAAACTACTGTAAGGTATGAGACTAGTCTCACATCGGTTGTATGGGCAACTGATATGGGGTTGGGTTCCCTTACTTATTAGACTAGTCTTTTGGATTGAGTTCTTCTGTTTGGTTTGTAAAAGTGGTGGTATCAAAGCGGTTCGAATCTCTCGGGCGGCTTCCGGCATCCAATTTCGGTGATTACCAGCAATTGATGATGCAACTCGATTCACTAAGTAGCTACTATACTCAAGTTTTTGTGAGGACCAGTTTGGTCTGAGTTTAATGGTTATGTTAGCTAAAGAAGGAGTTTATGTGAGTAAGCCTATGGGAACATTGATCTTCATCATAAAAGTGTATCCGGGTGATATGTATCAACTTATTCTAGCAAGTTTCCATCGCTTTCCTTATGATAGCAATATGTCACATCAACAAAACATGAATTTGATCAAGGTGTTTCCAACAACTGATCGGATGTATCCATTGGAAAAAAAAGCTTAAAAGATGGAGATTTACTAGAAGCAAGGGTGTATATGTGGCACAAATGGAAATCCAAAGAAATGGAGTCGTCATTTCCATTTGATGAGATTAGTGTAAAAGTGGAACCAGATGATAAGAGGAGTTAAAGAACTATAATTGCAAAAATTCAAACAAGGCTGCAAATTCATCTAATAGTGGTTGAAAGTATGTGCGGGTTAGAACATTTGGATGCTTCCCTTTATTCAACCAGTTGTCTTAAATGTATATATAATTGGCAGATTACTTGTTTTGATGACGGCGTACATCATTGGCCAAATAGGTATGTTGAAATGGAAACTGCCCCTACATGTGTTCCTTTAACTCAAGTAAGATGTGATACATACAGTGGGAATAGTTTGCTTAATCTTACGCAAATAGTCAAACATATAATAAAGAACAAGCTTCAAAAGTGTGTTGATCTAGAAGATTTAATTGCAACTGTTGCAATGATTAAGACATCAATGAGTTCATCTAGCACCAAACGTAAACCTAAGAGACTGATTGGAAGAAAATTAAGTGATTGCACAATGTTTGGAGACATCAAACGGTGGTTTTTTTTAACCATGTGGTGGATCAATATAATCTAGTATCCGAGAAGAGGCTGAATAAAGACAATAGCAGGGAGTGTGAATGTTTTGTGCAGATGCATGAATGTAGGGGATACGTGATGTGGCTGATTTCAAGCGGTCTGGGAAATTCCAAAATGGTTTCACATCTACTAGATATTAAAGAGATATGGGGTGTTGGCAAGTTGTGTTAGGCAATGTTTCTGTTGAAGAGATTTTGCTCAACCATATAGGAGATCCTCATGCTGCTAATATCTTTCTTGAGGGCAAGAAAGTTTTAAGCGAGGAGTATTGTTATGGAATAAATAGTAATAAATAGAACAAGGGTTGTATGGTCATTTGCTGATAGTTAAAGGGGTTTTGTAGTTCGTTAGGTTGGTTTGTTAGTTTGGGTACTTAAAATTGCATTACAGTTAGAATCGTTAATCAATTGAAAATTAAGCTTTGCTTACTCTCTCTCTCCCTCTCTCTCCCTCTCTCTCTATATATATATATGCACAATGTTGTAAAACTCCCGAGTAGGCGGCCGAGTACTCTCCGATTACTCCCCGCCTAGATCGAGTACTCCCCGCCTCAGCCGAGTACTCCGTAGGTATTTTCCTAGTAATCCCCGACTACTCCGAGTACTCGCAACCAGTCGACCGCCTAACGACTTTTACAACCTTGTGTATATATATATATATATATATATATATATATATATATAACTTATTCACTATATCCTAATCGAACCTGTTGGGAATGATATTATAGATTGTACTTTTAAGGGTTGTCTTACATATGGTTGGTTTCCTCCTAAGGTGGTCTCCGGGTGCTAACTGGTGGCCAGGACAGACAAATGCAGAGCTTCTCTTCGGGAATGTGCCAACATAGCACCAGACGATTCCATACTCGAGTAATGAAGATGATCGATGGACCAGAAGACATCAGTGATTGAAATCGTCGTTAAAAAATTAAAAGAGGCCATCATATGGAAATCAAAATTCAAAAATATGATTATATAGCATTATAGTTGTAGTTCCAAATTGCCCTACACAAGAATGCCTCATAAAAATTAAAATTAAGACAGAATTACAGAAATTGTCCTTTAAGTTTGTATCTGATTTCATTTGTTGTCCTTTATCTTCAAAATTTGTACTTTATGTTTTTCAAAATGCTACACCATTTGTACTTTGACCCTAACCTAGTTACGTTTTCTTGTTAACTCCGGTCATGTGCCTTGCACATGAGGGCAAATCGGTCATTTACCCGATTAAAAAAAAGAATAATTAAAATTAACAAAATATTATTATAAATAAAACTAACAAGATATATATATATATATAGGGGTAGGTTAACGTACAATAATCGGTTATCGTACATTAGGTACGCAAGCTTTTTGAACGTCGATTTCAATTTCAAGCGGTGGCATAATTGTAAATAACTTAAATTTAATTCTATGATCTAATTCATCAATTGATTTATTGAGCGTCCATCCATATTAATATAATTCAACCATCGATCAATATTAAACTAATTTGCAGATCGATATCAAACTAATTAAATTTATTATCTAACCCTAAAAAAGATGGTGGGACTGGCCGTCGTCTTCTCAGGCAGACAATTCAATAAGGTAATAGAGATGGATTAGTTGAGCAGAAATAACCTTGGGAACACAATTCAATAACGAGCTTTCTTGTGCACCAAGCTCTTCAACAAATATACGTTTGGCATAAGCACCACCAACTCCATGAAGCGCATCAAAGCTGTTAAGACAATTTTGCAAAAGCAGTCAGTCAAAGGAATCAATGGTAGCACAAAATGATGGAAAAGAGATAGTACACACCAAAAGGAAATAAAACGTATTAATCAAAACGTTTTAATAAAACGTTTTATCAAAAATGAATAAGATCTACCTATTATGTTTTAATAGAACATTTATCAAAAACGTATAAGATCTACCTGTTTTGCCTCTAAATTGCATATATAATTTGCTCAAACTCACATTGTTGACTTTGTTTAATATATAGAACGTTTTGTTAAAACGTTTTAATAGAACTCACTTTGTTTAATAGAACGTTTTAATAAAACTCACATTGCTCAAACTCACTTTGTTTAATATATAAATTTGCTCAAACTCACATTGGCCAATATTTTGTTAAAACGTTTTAATAGAAAACAAGAACGTATTAAAAGAACGTTTTATCAAAACGTATAAAAGAACGTATTTCAAACAAGAACATATTAAAAGAACGTTTTATCAAAACGTATTAACAGAACGTTCTGCTGATACGTTTAAAATCTTAAACATTCAATGTCAAAAACCTATCATCCAGAACTCAAAATTGATCGATTGAAGCTTCAAATTGATGATTAATTGAATCGATTTCAAAGATAAACTGATCAATTGGCTTCAATTTCAATTTCAATTTCAACTAAACAGCCCTGTGATTTGCGTTTTTCTGATGAGTTTGTTGTCGACGGCGATGATGGCGACGAAGAGTGTTGATGGTGCCGTCAAGCGAAGGTGAAGGAGGTGTGTTGGTGTCGGTGAGGGGTGGTGGAGACGGATTGAGGGAGAGGGACGAACAGATTAGTGTAATTGTGATTTTGGATTTTGAAAATCTAACGGTTGGAAGTGTCACGTACGTAATGTACGATAAAGGATTATCGTATTCTATCCTTTATCTATCTACACACACACACATTATCCTATTTCACTTTATCTCTCTTCCTCTCTCTCTCTAACTTAATAACCCCCCCCCCCCCCCCACAAATCCATAACCAGTGACCACCACCGACCACCAAAAAAAAACCCCACCGCCTGTGACCACAACCTCCGTTGTGACCACCGTCTCCACCTGACCTCACCAAACTTGTGACCACCACCTCAACATCCACGAAGCCACTATCTCCAACATCCATCGTCTCCAACGTCCGGCACCGCCACCTTCTCTAACCTATACCCGGCGCCGCCACCGAGTTTAGATCTGAACTATTCAAGTTTAGATATGTTTGGCATTGATGGTTGTGGCTTATGCTATGGCGGTGATCTAGCCACAAACTGACCACAATAATAGATCTAGCCAGAAAACTTAACCTTAATCGCCAAAACCCTCAAAAATCTTAACAGAAAAATAGATACCAGGGTGAACACGAAGAGTCGTGGAGAAGAAAAATGATCTTCACATGGAAGTCATAGTGAATGCGTTGGCATGCGAGTAAGTACAATTACTAAAATCCTTGCATGGAAGTCATAGTGAATACGTTGGTATGTGAACAACTCATAATCGATTGACTATAGAACAACGGTACAAATGATATATAATATGACGAGATCATGGTGGATACGCCGATGATACATCCTATATATAAGTGGACTTGTCATATTACCCACTTGTAGCGTTTTTCGGGTGACTCGAGCATCTGTGTTGTTTCGTTTATTACAAAAATGATTTTGTGTTTTAGTTTATTCTTATTGTAATTTTTTCTTGTATTCTAATTTTAGGACGAAATTTTCAAAAAGTTGTGAATAGTGTAACATTCGCCAAATCTCAAACCCGGAAACCCGGTCCTTTTAAAAATTTATTTTATTTATATATTGTTTTGTTATTCGGATTTTTATTATTAAACTTACGAGTTATTATTTATGTTATTTTGTTTTTATTGCTTAACTTTCATTTCGCGTTACTCGATTTCATCTATTCATTAGACGTTTTATAAAAACTAATCATATTTTGCAAAAACCACCCTTAACTATGTTTTGATCCAATTTGACTAACCGATCTAATGCTAGGGGGTTAAAGTGTAAATTATTTTTGAAAAACATTTTTTTCTTTCTTTTTTTCTTTCCCCCATCACGTCCAACCCCCCCCCCCCCTTCAATATTGATCTTCAATCAAGCCTAATTTCACGGAATTGGTCATAGTTACACGTCAATTGGTCAAATACGTGTTCAATCACAAGATTAACCATGTAAATCACAGCTAATTGACACCAAATTTGTCGTATCATAAACCACGGCTCTAACCAACCTCAAAACCCTATAAATAATCGATCAAAATACAATTACTTTGTCCCTCATACTCCTCTCTTCATCGTAAAACTAACCCCTAATCCAATTGCAACTCCAAAGCCGTTTTATATCAAGATTAAGCTCGTGTTCTGACCAAAAACCATAGTGTCTCGTTCTCCTTCGATTCGGGTTTGTACAAGGTAATTGTTCAAGGTTTTTGGATCAATTAAAACCCCTCTGTCAATTTTAATTGATGAGGGTATAAGACCATCAATTTGGGATATTTTCATTCTAAGATTTTATAAGGAATTGGGGATTATTTTGAACTGTGTATATAACTTTTAGCTCTCACTCAATAAACAAGTTACAAGCTAGAGCAGTTGGGTGGTGCACCTTTGTTAAAAACAGATAACCGACATGGGGCGTAGGTTCGAACCCCCCAGGCCCGATTTCGATTTTTATTTATTTTATTTATTTATTTTTGTTTCCTTTATTTTAAGTTAATTTATAGAATAACTATAAGAAAAACTAATATTATATTCATTCGTTTAACGGACTGAACACCCTTAAACTCTAAAAATAAATTTTATTCAAACCTTTTCGCATACATATACATATATACACACTCATATAAGTTTATATATGTTTATAAATTTAAAAATTTTCTTGATTTAACCTAATACAATATTTATTATTAAATAAATAAATAAACTAAAAGAATAGTTTTCACTCATCTAAGATGAACCGATCACCACTAAACGTTCAAAGCAAGTTTTCATATATATAATATTAAATTGGCATTTTATTGTTCAAAAATTCAGAAAGTAACTTGTTAATTAATATTTAAATTGTTTACGCTTTTAACTCAACTTTTATAGAATCAATATAAACATAAGTAACATCTTACAAATCCCAAATCCGTTATAAACCCTTACTTTTCATGTCTTGCTCATTTAACGTCGTTAGATTGTGTATTTAATTATAACTTTAAATTAGGATAATTCGTCAAGACTCCTTAAAGGACTAACTAACGCATTTGCTTTAATCGCCTTCCCGTTACCGCTGTTACGTCACGTTTACCTTATTCTTTAAGGTGAGTAATCACATCCCCTTTTTCTTTATTTTGGGGGCATTATGCGTATTAAATTTATACTATTACACAATTATATTCAAACACGGTTCCAATATTTGCGTGGTTGTGACATTGCTCAATTAATTGTTGATTGCTATATGACTTATGTGTTTACTACTTTTATGGTTGGTTGATATCTCATCCTCATCATCATACTATGATCATACTCTGCTGGAGTAACTCGAAACCGTTTGGTTCGGGGGAAATGACACTTTTATTTTATGTTGTTATTGGTTGTGAGTCCGAGTAGACATGTCCGAAATCTAGTGACATGATCGAAAAGACACATATATTTGTTTATATTAGTCGATGCTATTTACCTAAACAAGGAATTGTTTATTTCTCATTACTATTATTATTATTATTATACTAAACTGTGATTACTCGCTCAACATGTGTTGTTGAAAAATTATTTTTACGCATAATGCAGGTTGTTATAGGAAGTTATATGAAGTGAAGTGTAACACCCGGTAATTCTCGTTAATCGGCGTGAGCACTTGTAAAGTTTGTACAACTGTTGGGATTTTATATTTCATGTTGAGGGCCCTTGTAGCACTTTTTAGAAGATCATTTACTTAACTTTAGGAACAAGTGATCACACCCTTGCAAGTTGGAGGACCTGAATTATAAATTTCCCAAAATTAAAATAACTTGGCCGCCACTTCTCTATTTTGCGATCGGGATTTTAAGAAACCCCCCCCCCCCCCCACACACACACACAATTTTCACCATCTCCAGCCAATTCCAAGTGATATCCATCTAATTTAAGGTTAGTTCTATGCCGTGGAACATCTTTTTCATCCCTAATCAGCTTAATATGCTCGTTAATTGATCAAGTTCTTCGTTTAGGTCAAAACCGAAGGCTGCCCAATTAAGCTATTTCCGGAGCTAAAAAATTATGGTTTCCTGTTCTAATAACTCCCTAGGTAAGTTATTTACATCATACTAAAATATCATGGCCATTGGAATTGTTTTGGTTGGTCAATTGTCGATAGTTCGAAAACTAGGGTTAATCGGGTGTTTAGTCGTTAATTGTTGCAATTCGCGTGATGTTTGAGGGAATTGCCAACCCAATCAAACCATGTAGTATCATGGTGATATGTGGGCTGTAAGTATATTAATTTTTATCAAAACGGGACTGATTTGGTTGGTGATTACTCAAACGGGTCGCTAGAGCGCGAATTCTCGTTTCATCGTTAATTCGTGTGTTGTACAAAGGAATTGCCAACCCAATCAGCTCGTGCTGTGTCATGTGGTTGTATTGGCTGTAAGAATATTGAATCTTATCAACTCGGGGATGATTTGGGTGGTGATTACTTAAACAGTTAGTTAACGCACGAATTCGGCACAACTAACTTGAAACGGGTGTAGTTTGGGACCCTTTTTTCCCGATTTTAATTAAAGGGAAGTTTTGGTAAATTAAAGGCCTCGGGGGGACTGATGTAGTTGAAATTAAGTGTGGTGAGGCTTCGGGTCAATCCAATCATGTTAGAACGTCTCGTAGAGCGAACGAGTCGATACGGTCTAGTTAGTGATTGTTGCGTGCTATAACTTGGCAGGCTTTTGATTTTGAGTGATTACCTAGCGGTTCTCTACTTGTTGATAACTGTGTGATCCGTATCAGGTGAGTTTCATGATGCCCCTTTTTAAATATTTTTCTGCTTTGGGCTAGCATGTACATCTTACTACGTTATTACCCGTTTATACTGTTTGGATGATGTTGCATAGACTTTACTATATTTGCATATTTTGTACTTATATATATATATATATATATATATATATATATATATATGTCTATGCTTGAGATTTTATTTAGTTAATGTTTGACTAAATTGCACGTGAGTGTGGCCACCGATGTGAATGTTTTTGTTAAGTCGTGACCAGATCAAATAGAGGATAAAGATTCCTTATTCCCCTTTTAAGGGTTAAGGTGAGGAGTCCCCTAACAGTTTAACTGTCTTTGGGGCAAGAGGATAAATTACTCGAGTCCTTGACTTCGTGTTTAGTGACTTGAGATGAGGAGGCCCATGTTGCGTGCTTGATTGAGGAAAATATTATTTTGCTATGTTTTTATGAAAGTCGTATGTTTATTAAATTAATCGATTTGTGATAAATGTTATTTATGAAAACATGAACTCACACAGCCTAAGCTGACTTAATGTGCATGTTAGAGTGATTTTAGGGTTAAGGAGACATGAAATACCGCTTGGACGTGCTGGGACTACCTGAAACGTTTGAAGGCATTTCTAGTTGAAGGACTTTCATTAAAATAAAATAGACTTTTCCATTTGCAGAAACTTATTTCGGTTGATTTAAAAATTTTAAATTGTATGTTTTTCCCGTGTTGGGATTTGCACTTGATAACTTTTCCGCTGCATGTTACTCTAGACTTATTTTAATAAATTGAAATTAACTTTGGCATTTATATAATTTTTATGGTGTGATTACCAACTGCTTGATTCCCAGGTTTTGGGGTCTTACATGAAGACATAGATTTGGACTTTAGACTCAAAATTATAAAAGTTTTAGTGTTGTATTAATTTCTGTTTCATTTGAATTATTCATGTACGATTATTGTGAATAAATAAATTTAGATATTGACACTTATTATTATTTTAGTGTCTTTGAACTATGATACAAATTATATCATGTCCCGGTATATTAATAGGAATAATAATCTATATCTATACTATATAATAAATAAAAGTTTTTTCCTGACACGTGTCATTTTCTAGTTCACTCTTACTCTTTTTTCCCGCTTCTCTCTCCTATTAATTATATATTAAACATACTTTCTATAATTGCTTTTACAAAATGTATTTTACTTAAAAAAAAGTTAGGTTTGTTTATTAAACATTTTTATAATTGAACATTTTTTATCATTTAACTTCTCTAATGTGAATTATATCGTTTTTTATATATAAAAAAATATTTACAAATATATGAATTATTTTAGCACTTAAAACTTCATTGTTAAAAACGCGTGCATCTTTAACTGAACTAGACCCGTTTTTTTTTCTCAATAGCCGTAATCTCTTTATTTCTATCCATATATTGCTAATCAAAACCATATTGATTCTTTTTTACTGCACATTCTTCGACTAATCATAAGCTTTCTTCCACCTATGACAGGTTCGTTTCGTTATGATTGTACTAGTTGTGTTCTCATAATACTATCCTACTTTAGTTACCATATTTTTAGTGTATCATTTAATGTTGTATCAAAGTAAATATTTAGAGATTTATGATTTATTTTTAAGTTTGTGGCATATAGTTGCAATTTAACTTTGTACTTATTCAATGTAATACTCAACTTTATCATTCTTTTATATTGTTCAACCCGTGCAGGACACGGGTGTCTAACCTAGTAATATATGTATATAGAATATACAATTCATATCATCTATTATTTATAAAGATTAGAATAGATATTATTTCCTTAGATAAACAATAATATTGTAACTATATATTATGAAGTTATTGAGAAGGAAGGGGGAAGATCATTGTGAATGTCGTTCTACATGGTATCAGAGACTAAAACCTAAATCTATTCTACCATCCTTCTGCCGCCACCCTTCTGATCCCCCACCTCCGACCACCTCTACCTCCTTCTCTACATTCACTTCTCTCCTAACACTATGGATCTTACGATCCCTCCTATGATCACTGTATCCAATATTAACACCCACCCTTGGCAACAAAACCCCAACTTCCCTCAACAATCGCCATGCCCACAAACCCCCTGCCTGTTCTCTACTCAACAGCCCACTCCAGCAGGCAACAGCATACTTGGCCCAAGACCAAATCAAGCCAACTATGCAGCCTATACACCCACCAACATTGAGCAAGCATTGTACACTATGTCTCCGGATCAACGTTTGGCGATGGACACCGGGGCTACATCACACATGACAAACAACCCGGGTAATTTTCAATCTTTTTTTAATAATGGTACGTCACAAAATATTATTGTTGGTAATGGCACGACCATCCCGGTTCATGGATTTGGCAATCAAACCCTAACACCACCATTCCCTCCCCTTAAACTAAATAACGTCCTTTACGCCCCCTAAATTAATTAAAAATCTAATTTCGGTTCGTCGCCTTACAACCGATAATTGGATATCCATTGAATTTGATCCTTTTGGTTTTCTAGTAAAGGATTACAAGACCCGGGTGCCTATCCTCCGGTGCAATAGCAGCGGTGACCTCTACCATCTTCTTCCATCCATGCTTTCCGGCCCCATCCGCTTTTACTACCATCTCTCAAGACATTTGGCATCATCGTCTCGGTCACCTGGGACATGCTTTTATTAAATAAGTTAAAAACTTCTAGTTCTATTTCCTATGCTAAGAATAATAAGCACATTTGTCAATCTTGTGTGTTTTGTAAAAGTGTTAGACTTCCATTTCATGATTCTAATACTAGTATTTTTTTACCTTTTGATATTATCTATAGTGATCTATGGACTTCTCCCGTCATTAGCACAGTCAGGCAACAATATTATATATTGTTTTTAGACGATCATACTAATTTCTTATGGACATACCCCTTAGCACACAAATCTCAAGTTTTTACTGTATTTACCAATTTCTACACTCAGATCGAAACCCAATTTGAAAGAAAAATTAAGTCCTTACAATGTGATAACGGCACTGAATACGTTAACAATAATTTCAAACAATTTTGTGCCCAGCATGGAATGCTTTTTTGCCTATCGTGCCCACACACGTCATCCCAAAATGGCAAAGCAGAATGTAAAATACGATCCATAAATAATATTATTCGCACCTTACTTGCTCATGCTTTCCTTCCCCCAAATATGTGGCACCATGCCCTAGAAATGGCAACATATATTCTAAATATCCTTCCTAGTCAACTTCACAAATTTTAATCCCCCACTCGCCTTCTCTATAACCGATCACCCGCATACGACCACTTGCGTGTTTTCGGTTGCTTGTGTTATCCTATACTCCCCTCCACCACTATTCACAAGCTCGCCAACCGATCCATCCCATGTGTCTTCCTTAGGTATCCACCAAATCATCGTGGCTATAAATGTCTCAACTTACAAACAAACCAACTTATAATATCCCGACATGTAATATTCGATGAAAAAATATTTCCTTTTGCCAACTCTAATTTTCCCCATCCTTCCTATGACTTCCTACACGAACCACTAAATCCCATGTTCCGGCATCATATCCATCCCCATCCCATGACTCAACCGACTACCCCCAGCCTACGTCACCATCACTACAATCCTATAGCCCATTACATTCAGCCCAATCCCCAACAACCCACACCACTCAATCTCCACAGCCCACTTCCCCACTTTCCTCGGCCCAAATTCCATCTCCTCAGACCACGTCTTATAACTCATCACTCAAATTCTGTGACTGCATTCCCTACAGCGAAACCATCTGACCAAATTACTTCACCACCTTCTGACCAAATTCCGAACCCTCCTCCTACTACTTTAGTCCGCACCATGCACACACGCGCTATGGATGGTATCTCTAAGCCTAAAACGCTCTTTAATCTCCACACCACCACCATCGTAGCTATTCCAAAAAATCCTATTCACGCTTTATCCACACCGGAATGGTCCAATGCCATGACTAATGAATTTAATGCCCTTATTAAAAATGAGACTGGAGAATTAGTTCCGAGACACCCTACCATGAATATAATCCGTAGCATGTGGTTATTTAAACATAAACATAAGTCGGATGGTACATTGGAAAGATATAAGGCTCGCTTGGTTTGTGGTGGTCGGTTACAACAGGTTGGTGTGGATTGTGGTGAAACCTTTAGCCCGATTGTTAAACCAGCAACTATTCAGACTGTATTAACGTTGGAACTTTCACAATCATGGTCGTTGCATCAGTTATATGTAAAAAATGCGTTTTTACATGGAAAACTTAATGAGACCATTTACATGTACCAACCCATGGGCTTTCGTAGCAAAAAATATCCGGATCATGTGTGTCTACTTAAGAAATCATTATATGGCCTAAAGCAGGCTCCCCGGGCTTGGTACCAACGTTTTACCGACTATGTTCAAACTCTGGGCTTCACTCAAAGTAAGTGTGACAATTCACTTTTTACCTTACACCATCATAATCACACCGCCTACTTGCTACTATATGTCGACGACATTCTTCTCATCACATCCACAGATGGTCTTTGGGAGCATCTCATGGCCGGGCTTGCTAAAGAATTTGCCATGAAAGACCTCGGGCCACTAAACTATTTTTTGGGCATTAACGTCTCTCGTACGGGCGACACCATGTTCCTCTCACAACAGGTATATGGGATGGACATAATTAAGCGAGCTGGCATGAAATCATATAAACCAGTCGCCACTCCTATTGACACAAATCCGAAACTTGGAACCAACGTCGGTGATCCATTTGATGATCTGACGCTTTATAAAAGCCCCGCCGGGGCATTACAGTACTTGACCTTCACTCGACCAAACATTACATATGCCGTGCAGCAAATCTGCATGCGCATGAATCCCCCTTGCACCGGTCATTGGGATGCTTTGAAGCGCATTGTTCGTTATATTAAAGGTACAACCGAGTTTGGTCTCACTCTCAACAAGATAACCAATCCATCTTTGCTTGCTTATACCGATGCTGATTGGGCCGGGTGTTCGGACACCCGTCGATCTACCTCAGGTTATTGCGTATATTTCGGCAACAATCTCATATCTTGGTCTTCCAAACGTCAACCCACAATAGCTCGATCTAGTGCCGAAGCCGAATACCGCAGGGTAGCTAATGTTGTTGCCGAAATCTGCTGGTTACGCAATCTTCTCTTGGAACTTCGACGTCCTCTCTCAAAAGCCACTCTCGTATGCTGTGACAATGTCAATGCAATATATTTGTCAGGCATGTTCAGCATCAACGCACAAAACATATTGAACTTGACATTCACTTTGTTAGAGAACAAGTTCAAAAGGGTTGCGTACGGATTTTACACATGCCCACCCGACATCAGATCGCTGACATCTTCACGAAAGGCTTGCCCCGGGTTCTATTTGAAGACTTCAGGTCCAGTCCGCTCACCTCCCGCTTCGACTGTGGGGGTGTAATAGGAATAATATATGTATATAGAATATACAATTCATATCATGTATTATTTATAAATATTAGAATAGATATTATTTCCTTAGATAAACAATAATATTGTAACTATATATTATGAAGTTAGTGAGAAGGAAGAGGGAAAATCATTGTGAATATCGTTCTACACATATTCTGTCATATGTTGGGGTGTGATAATTTCGTTTCTGAGGGGTTATAATAAGTTCCGTTTGTAGCATTTGTTTGTAAGTTAAATAATGTGACAGGAATCATATTATTTAATATATAATAATAATGATGATGATAATGCTTATAAACTCGCCCATCCTTTAAACACCTATATATCAAAATACTCCTAGATAGGAATTGTAAATTGAATGGAAATCAAAATGTAATGGTTTGTGAGAGAGAGAGATGTTTGGATACAATAGCTTAACGAAAATCGTTTTATATAGAATGTAATTTGGTTTACTTGTAGATGAACGGTATTCTAGCAGTTTTTTTTTTTGGGGGATATAGTCATCAGGAAATGCTCAAGGTAACAATCTCATAATTTATATTTAGTTGTCACTTATCTCGCCTTTATCTCAAGTATAAATGTTTTACAGGTATGCTAATACGAAGTGATGGCATGCTTATGGTAGAGTATGCAAAAGATTCCTAATGATGATCTACAATTGGGCCAACTACAAATCGATGGTTTTTGCTCATTCCGTACTTTCAATGGCTATATAAGTTGTTCTTATAGTTCCATTGCATATTTCTTCTTTTCATTTATGTTTTGACTAGCCTAACATTTTCAAACGTTTAGGGTTTTTTCTTTGTTGCGAGAATACTAAATACTAGTTTTGGTCTAAAAGTAAATTAAATAATCCACAATTATTGAATATAGTTCTACAAGTCAACTTGTTAATTGCTTCTAAGGCTGAGGGGTGTGGGGCTTCAACGGGGGCGCTAGACCCCTCCGCTCGCGCCCCCAGGCGCTAACACCACACCACCGGGGCGCTAACGCGAAAAACCATGCAGGCGTGAGCCTGTTAGCGGGAGAAGAGAAAGAAAAGCTTGTTATGGTTTTAGAAAAAGAGCCGTTGGTCTCTTATTAAATAAAAAAAAAAAAAATTTTTCCTATATAATACCCCATTTCACCCATTTTTATACCACAACTTCAAACCTTCACCCAAAATCAATTCATCTTCTCAACTTTTTTAAAAAAAAATGGCTGGAAATTGGTACCCAAACCTTGATTCAGATTATATTGACGACGATTTATGGTCGTCACCGCACCAACCGATGTTTTATTCGGAGCCGCAAGAATCATCCGGCTTTCAACCATCCAACACACAACCGTCTCCTAACTTTGTTGTTCCGGAGACACAAGAATCACACGGTGAAGCTACGGGACCAAAAAGACGCGTCCACCAGAAAAAACAACTTGCAACGGACGGGTCGGGACCGGCTACGACTCCGAGGACGAAACGGAAAGCCACTCCGTGGTCATCGGATGAGAAGGAAGCCTTGTGTCGGGCTTGGATAGTCATTTCTGAGGATCGGCGTTGCGGTAATTGTTTTAACGTTTTTAAAAATGATTTTTAATAAAAAAGTTAAATAAAAAGGTTAAATGGAAATCTAATTTATTTATTCATTTTGCAGCCGACTACCAAAAGAGCAAGATTTTTGAACAAAGGTTAGGGAGACGTTCTACATGCTCGTTGGGAGTACAGAGCGGAACGCCGATATGATTTCGGGTCGGTGGTCCGAAATCAGAAAATTTGTCGGCTTGTTTACTAATCCTTTCAACAGGAACAGCGGTTGTATGAGACCAAGTGGCAGTGATGATTTGGCGGTTTACAATTTCACGGTCGAAGAGTGGAAGCAGGAGTGTTTGCGGAGGTATGGGATGGTGAAGACGTGGGACGATTTAAAGTTGTGGGATAGGTTGAAAAGGTGTTCCAAGTGGGTTGAGCTGGTGGCGCCGGACGTTGATGCGGAAGTAGGGCCGAAACGGACTAAAACTAGTTCGTCTGGAGCGTATAGCACTTCAACCGGGTCGGATTGCCGCGTTGGATTCGACCTAAACATTGCGGAGGAGGAAACGTCTTCACCGCCGAGGAGGCGGCCATTGGGAAGGGACGCCAAGGGGAAAAAACCGGCTGAGGGGGAAGCCGTAAACATCGCCAATCTTGTTGAATCCCTCAATAAATTCAACAAAACCATGGAGGTGGTCTCTTATGAAAAAAAGGAAAAAAGTCGAATGAGAGATTTGGACTTTCTTACTAGAGATTTCAGTAACCTAAATCCGGTCGATCAAATGCTAATGGAAAAGCAAAAGGAACGTATCCGAAAGAGGTTGATCGAAGAAGACCAAGCCGAAGAATAAGAATAATGTTTTTTTTAGTACTTTAATTTTTATTTTATTTTTAGATATTAATGTGTTTTTTTTTAGTGTGTGTTTTTTTAATAATTTATGAGTTTTTTTAATAATACGTTGTTTGAATATATTTATAAAAAAATAAAAAAAATTCGATGGAGCCCCTGCTTGAGCCCCTCCACACCAGGGCCAGGAGCTCCAACACCCCCCTTATCCAGTTTCTCTCTCTGTCACACGTCATAATATTATTGGTTGGAGCCCCCATTAAAGCCCCCCACACCCCTCAGCCTAAAAGACATATACTGCTATTCTGCCAAACCGTCATAGATATTGCCACCTAATACAGATATAGTAAGTATAAAAAATGAAAAATTATTAAAATAACTCAAGTAAGTTAGGAGAGATTTCAAACATGACTCTTCTTTTTTAAAAGATTTTTAGAATGGTTTATTCTAATTCTATTTTTACGATGAGATTCAAAAGACCAATAAAAATTGGTATGCATGCATCCAAACCCGTTTTCACGGTGAGTTTTAGCTCAACTTCATTTTCAACGATCAGTTTGGACACCACTTGTTAATTTCTCATTTGTCTTTTAATCTCAATTATGAAACAGTTTTCTACATGAAAATGAAATAAGGGGGTCATTTTATAATCTTCATCCTGTTTCCTCTTTTTCATCGCATTCCCACTCCTTTAACCTATTATGACTTAACTTTGTAGCCCTCACCCCCACCCCATCACCAACCACATTCATCACAATATCAGCACCACCAAATGAAAAATCATCTCTAATGTAAAGTTAAAACTTGTTCCGATATTATTACCTCTTTAGATAACATTGTTTCTATATATATAAAAAATAAAAAATAAGATAAAATAAAACTCAGATATAAATAAATAAATTAAATAATCCATAACATAGTGGATCGATGGGCTTGGACCATGACTCTTCCGGTTTATTTTTTTGGGCTTCCATGAAACGCCTTTTGTTTAACTCCACCAACAATGTCGTGTCTTTCATTATGAAGTGGAATAGTTGGGTGCCTATCAAGGCTAATGATTTTGCCTATAAGGGCTAATGTTTTTGTTTGAAAGACGGAGATGGGTCGTATCTTAACTCTTGTGAATTTAGGTAATAGAATATTCCGGTGAGCCCAACAAGTTGTAAGTTGTAATATGTGTGGACAATTTGAGGAAACAAGCGATCATTTTCTTATGGCTTGCCATTTTACCATCACGATTCGGCAATTCATTAACAATTGGTGTTGGATTCCTCTCATCTGCCGCATTTGATGAGAGATTTGTTCCTTTGCGACAACTCTTTTGAGTTGGGCCATCACGAAAACAATAGTGTACGGGATTGTTCTCAATACATGTTGGTGTTGTACGCAATTTCGGACTCCAAGTCACAAGTCGGTGAACTTGAGAGATCAATAATGACAAGTCGATCATAGTTGATTATGTTTCCTAATTGCTATGCAATTTAATAGGTAATGTCTTGGCTAGCAAGTTAGGTTAGTCTATATAAACTAAGTCATGCATGGTTAGGCATTATAGGAAGAGTGTGAGGTGCAACCGAGTTAGGGTTCATCTAAAGACACACACATAAGATGTAACCAAGTTAGGGTTCATCTAGATACAATCAAGTTAAGGTTCATTAAGAGTCAAATCGAGTTAGAGTTTGAGAGTTATAATCAGTTTTTGAGTAAGATTTTCTAATTAATATAAACGAGAGTTAGTCGTTTACTTCGTGTTTGATTATCGATCTGGAACTTGAGTTGGTGTCTTTAGAAAGCTCGGAATGACCAAGTCTCTACGACTTGAGTTGGTGTCTTTATAATCAGTTTTTTGAGTAAGATTTTCTGATTAATATGAACGAAAGTTAGTCATTTACTTCGTGTTTGATTATCGATCTGGGACTTGAGTTGGTGTCTTTAGAAAGCTCGGAGTGACCAAGTCTCTAAGACGGCTGAGGCTATTAAACCTTTGGGCTATCTTTGATAAAAAAACAATTTGCGTTTAAATGTTTGTTATGGAAAAGTCGATGTAACTTTTCACAGTAAGCTTGTTGTTTATGTTGATTCCTAGCGTCTTGCTGGTCGTTTTTAACGAAATTTACCATTTCAACAATAATAATAATAATAATAATGATAATAATAATACATAACTAGTTGCTTGAGACGAATGGGTATGTCAAAGAAAGGGATGGGACAACTAGGGTTGGGAGGGTCTAGGTGCCTAGGGGACAGATGGCTAGGAAGGGGATAAAGAGTAATGAGTATTTATATATTTTTTTAATTTTTATGTAATTGATAACTTGAGAATTTACTATTATAATAATGTTAAATAGTTATTTTCATAAAAGACTTTTTTTTAATGGAAAGTGATGATAAAAAAATACTAAATCTATAAACAACATGATCTAGAGATCAACCCTATAATTTGTCCCAAACCATTAAAACAAATAATATAATTTACGCTCAACAATGTGTTCCCAGGTAAATTCAGATCTGTTTAGAACAATTAGCTTTTCAAAACACACAGATAATGCTAGGCATGATATGTGTTCGTTAACAACCCTTCACCAAGTGCAAGGCTGCAAAAGTTGCTAGACGAATCCTAAGCGGTTGATTGGAAAGTTGGGCGTACTCAGAGTACTCGAGGAGTACTCGGATATGATAAATATAAAGAAAATTAATTTTGGATATTATATATATGTCTAATATCATAAGGTTACAAATATTTATAACAAAATACGTAAATATCAGTATAAATAAGAGAAATGCATTCTTAAATAATAAATTATTCTAAAAATTGCGATAATTAATTAAGAAAATGATATTTGGTCTTTAATATTATAGAAATACGAATAATGTTCTATTTTTTTCTAAGTCAACATCGGCAAAGTTCACCGACTAGATGCGATTTTGGCTAAGGTTGACCAACTTTGATCGATTCTTAGTAGCTAGGCGGAATTATAGAAACTCACCTCTGCGACATACCTTGTAGCGAGTACTTGAAGAGTACTCGGTCTTATAAACCTACTTTTACAACATTGACTAGCTAGGCGTGATATATTTTTATATACTGATAATAAATAAAATAAGTAGGTTGATACATAAAACTTAACTTATCTGAAAAGAGTATAAAGACATAATGGAGCGCAAAATATAATACAACTAGTTTGAGACCTGTCTACTATATGGGTAATTCTTGAAAATATAATATTTAATAGATAATCGATATACAAGAAACAATAGACATATTAAACACTATTAATACACAGTCGTTGTACAATAGTTTTTAAAAAAACTTTAAAGTAAAAGATTATTATAAATATCAAATACTTAAAAAAAAATAGGAAGTAAATATAAAATTAACAAATTTTGAAACATAAATTTTAAGAATGGTAAATATTATTTTACTATTATAAATTTGTTAAAAATTGTGAGGTTTAATGTGGGAGTGACAAGTGGCAAAACTTGTATCTTTTTATTAGAGAGTATAGATGTCAAGCAAACTAACGCAATACCAAGCAAAATATAACACAATAATGTCGAGGAAAAAAGTCACAAAAAGACACAATGATCTAAATAAAAGTTCTAAAATCCACAAGCTAGAAATCGAAAAGTGAAAATCTAATATCGTAGACTCGTGGTGTTCGACGAAACAGTTCCAGTTCCGATAGTTTGAGTTCAATTAAAGTCTATTTAAAACCCTTCCTATGACTTCCTAGTTTGAAAAAACTATGTACTTGAACTCAAGTTGATGCGTAAAACTAAATTTGTACTAAGATCATGCGTAGTCAAAACTAGGCAACCTGGGCGGTCGGGCACTTTACGTCATGTGACGCCTAGTCAGCATTTTAACATTTTGTAAAAAACAAGTGTAGTGAGAGAATGTCCCTAAAACGCTTCTTTCTCCTCCTTATCTCTCTACATCTCTCTCACAAAAGCCACAAAATTCGAGCGTGAAGAGGTAGGTCCCAGCAGAGCCCAGTTGGACCCGCAAGACTCACCTTAAACAGGGACGTCTGCGCAGAGACCAACTGGATCCGCAGGACCAACCATGCTCAGAGAAGTGACGTCCTTACGCGCAGTATGCAAGCTGGTCACGCAGGAAATGCCTCCCATGGTGAAGGACTCCGCCTGTTCCCGCAGCCTCGGATACAAGCCATGAGGGAAGGCCACCCGCGCAGCATGGCTACACGCACTAGGCACTTAACTCTCCCCAGTGTCACCTGAAGGAATGAGCAAAGGCGGGAGGGGGAAAACTCCCGCCTAAATGAGCCAGTCCGTATGATGGAGGATCTTTTGTGTGATACCTGACGAGGTACAGACAAAAGATCTGACCAAGAATGCGACAGCTCACTGACAGCAGCATGGCAGACAGCACGCCACAGCACTGTGACCAATAGCCGCCGCCTACCCACCAACTCCTGCCATACCACGTGCCTAGCCTGTAGTTGGCAGAAGAGGAAGAGTGCACGACACGCCTGCTCTGTGTCAGCCGCTACCTATCCACCACTCACAGGCAGGGCACGTGCATAGGTTACAGTTGGTAGCGTGTTGGGCCGGCTAAACCCCTTGGAAACCTACCTTCGGCTATAAATACCACAAATGGTATGATCATATCTTACTACATTATCATCATATTATACCTGATATCTGCTCTAGCAATCTCTTAATATACTTTTATATTTAAAGAGCAATCTAGTCTGATTCTCACGCCGGAGGGTGGTCACAAGGAGGAACCCCCCCCTTCTCAGTGACGAGCTCACGGTGTCTGTTTTGCAGGTTATCAGAAGAACCATCTTCCAAGGGTCTAACCCCTCGTGGGAAACATCTCTCCAACCCCCAGGTTACCAGTAATCTGGCTGGGGTCTGGTTAGTGTTTCTTCATTGGCGCCATCCGTGGGAAAAGCTAGAACTACAATTTTCTCCAGTTTTTTTCAAAACTTTATACAAAAGATGGTTAGAGAAATTCCGATAACCACAACCCCAGCTATTGGGGGGAATACCGGCAACACAGTTTTTACAAACACTACTCCGGCTACCGAAGCCGGAGCAAGTGAAGTAAATTTTACGAACACTACCCCACTTACTAAAGCAGGGGCAAGTGCAGTAAATGACCGCCTACTGGGATCCACCGATACCCAGTTTGAAAAACGAAGACTCCCCCGCCAGACTCTCGACGAAGTCAAGGCATGGGCGGAGGCACGACAAAAGGAACTCCAGGCTGAGTTGAACGAACGCTTGCGTTCCGTGCAACAGGCCGACGAATTCGAATACTGGGAGGATGACTCGGAGGAATCCGACTCCGACGCGAACCCTCGTCATAAGGCAAAAGGGAAGCGTAAAGAAACGGAAACCCAACCGAAAAGGCATTTTGGACAAGCCTTCAAACCAAAAAGCATAGATGGAAGTCCACGAGACTTCTCTAAAACGTTCAGACCAAACGTTACAAATGCAGGAACGTCCAAATTTGCACGGGACATTGCTGAAGCAATTGCCCCGAAGAGTGCTAAACAAATGCCTAACATAGGCACATATGACGGCCTATCTGATCCAGACGACCATTTGAACAGGTTCATAGCGGGGGCAACCGTTAGCAATTGGACGGAACCCACGTGGTGTTACATGTTCCAAATGACGCTGGTGGGGGCCGCTAGGGCTTGGTTTGATCGTTTACCGGTTAACCACATTTACGACTGGGCAGACTTCCAGCAGAAGTTTAGCCAACACTTCAGCCAGCAGCGAAAGTATACCGAGGAGCAATGGACAATCCTCAAATGCACACGGGAAGAAGATGAATCTCTGCCAAACTTCATCACTCGCTTCAACTCAAAGAAGTTAAGTTTGGGCAATATCAGCGAGGATCTTGTTCGCGCAGCCTTCATCCAGGGCGCGCAGGACCCAGAGCTTATCCGGACCCTAACGGGTAAAGATGGAATGCCATCCACATGGGATGGCATCATGACAGCAGCCAAACGCTATGCGGAAACGGAGAAGCAACTGGGTAGAGACCTTCCGCAGAGCACAAACCTTTACACCCAGAGGACGAGAGAGGACAACGTCCTCACCGCCCGATTGAACAAAAAACGGAAGCAAGGCATTTGGCAGTCAAGGGTAAACTTTGACACCTCATCCGGCTTACAGCACCGATTGGGTGAAAGGGATAATGTAAAGCCGCACCGGAACCCCAGATGGACGCCACTTACCAAAAGCGTCACTGACATATTTGCTACTGAAGAGCTCCCATGGCCAAAGCCTCCAGAAATCCGACATCGTCACGATGCTGATCGGAGCAAGTACTGTGACTATCACAGAACAAAAGGCCACAACACTGAAGAATGCATAGACGTAAAAGACATGGTCGAAACATTCGTCAGAGATGGGACGCTCGCGCACCTCGTGGCGAAATAAAAGCTAAGCAGGCAGGCAGGTGCGTGTGGAACCACGGCTGGGGTAAACACGAATAAAAAATCAGCTTCAATAGAGACTACATGCTGCGTAAAGAACGAGATCCCGAAACAGGTGCGTGTCGGCTCGATGGCGCTCCCATCCCAACAACATGGAAGGGAGCTCATTTACACAGTTTGCATGTAAATCAATTCCAATTTGTAAAGAAAAGGCCAAGAGCCACTTCTAATGGAAATGATTCTCTCTAGAACATCGAAGCTGATGATTTTACATTTATACTTTTCTGGACACTAATATGCCGGTTTTCACCGCATAATTACGTGAAGTCATTGCATGGGAAGGCGGTCCTACCCGCACGAACCCAATAACGTGACAAACCTTCACGCAGGTCAGTTGAAGGGGAAAAAGTTCAGCACCCAAAAATGAAAGTGCCGGTCTATCCGCATGAATCATTAAGGAAACTGAATAATAACCTGTCAACAACCGCGCGTCGAACGGTTAAAACTATCCAACACTGGACGACATTCACATTACGTGAAGTCGTTGCGTGGGAAGGCGGTCTTACCCGCACGAACCCAATAACGTGGCAAACCTTCACGCAGGTCAGTTGAAGGAGTTCATCCCATTAAATGAAAGTGCCGGTCTGTCCCGCATGAATCATTCGAGGGAACTGCACCAACAACCGCGCGTCGAACGGTTCAAAACAAAATTCTTAAAAAGATGAGAAAAACCTACACGCAGGTCAGATAAGGGTAAAGTCTTGCCATCCTACTAAGTGCAAGTGACGGTTCTACCCGCACAATCACGAAAGGGGAAGCAAAACTTCACACCTATTATCAACCACGTTCAAAGGTTAACTTATCCTCAAAAGGTAAGAGAAACCTACACGCAGGTCAGATAAGGGTAAAGTCTTGCCATCCTACTAAGTGCAAGTGACGGTTCTACCCGCACAATCACGAAAGGGGAAGCAAAACTTCACACCTATTATCAACCACGTTCAAAGGTTAACTTATCCTCAAAAGGTAAGAGAAACCTACACGCAGGTCAGATAAGGGTAAAGTCTTGCCATCCTACTAAGTGCAAGTGACGGTTTTACCCGCACAATCACGAAAGGGGAAGCAAAACTTCACACCTATTATCAACCACGTTCAAAGGTTAACTTATCCTCAAAAGGTAAGAGAAACCTACACGCAGGTCAGGTATGGGTAAAAGTTTTGCCATCCTACCAAGTGCAAGTGACGGTTCTACCCGCGCTATCACGAAAGAGGAAGCAAAACTTCACACCTATTATCAACCACGTTCAAAGGTTAACTTATCCTCAAAAAGTAAGAAAAACCTACACGCAGGTTAGATAAAAGTTAAAAGTTTAGCCATCCTACCAAGTGCAAGTGACGGTTCTACCCGCACAATCACGAAGGAGGAAGCGAAACTTTAACCCACTATCAACCACGTTCGAAGGTTCTTATTCTAAACACTTGGAAAATTGCTATTTTAAACTAAGTATGCAAGTCATAAGTTTATAAAGCAAAGAATCCAATGAAAGGAATAACAATCGTGTATTTCAATGATATATTACAACAGTGGCCGGGTAACTACCCGCCTAAAAGAAATCTATACAAAGCTAAGTCTATCCTAGCAGTGGGAAGGGATCTTCAGGATCAGGCTTCAGGGCCACCTCCGCTTGGACCAGCACCGTCAGAGCGCGGCTGCCCAAGGAAAGCCTTAAGGATGTTTAGCCCATCATCAGCAGCAGCAGCTTCGTTCACCTTCTCCACCACTGGATGCGGGAAGGCAGCGTACTGGTTCACAGCTTGGTCATAAGCAGCTTCAGTATTAACATTGAATAAAGGGAAGTTGGAGGGCGGAAAGCCTCTCTCAGCAAACCCTAGACCAAGCAGGAAGCCAGTCTTCTCCCCATCCTCATGAGAAGCGTTGAGGGCTGTGCTCATCGCATCGTCATAAGAGGTCTCCGAAAGGACCCGACGCACAACCTACAAGAGAATACAAGTTAGAACATTTTCTAATTACGAGCAGAAAGCGTAAAGAAAAAGTTAAAGATACCTGAGGCAACGCTTCTCGAAGCAGCCATTGGAGGGTAGCTTGACTCTCTTTGTAAGCACGTTCGGCTCCGCTCTTATCAAGGTTGGCAAGTTGAACTTCCTTGGCGGCAGCCTCTTCGACGCTTTTGAGTTTCCTTTCAGTGCGGTCAAGCACCCCCCTCTGGTCAAGGATCTCCTGCAGCTTCTTGGCATCTTCCATTGCCAAGGCGTCATGAGCATGCTGAAGAGCCTTTAATTTGCATTTAAGCTGCTCATTCTCTTCGCGAAGCGGCTCAGCAACAGCTTCAGCCTTGGCAGCCCTCTCAGTTGAGTTTCGCGCAGTCTCCTTGGCTAGCCGAAGCTGTTCATTCACAGCTTGGGCAGCCTTGGAGCGGGCCTCGAGTCGCGCCTGGACTTCAACCTCGAGGGCCTTGAATGCCTTCTCCTTCTCGGCTGCGGCAGCGGCCAACTGCCGGTTCTCCTCCCGAAGAGCCCGCGCTTCAGATACATCTTTGGCGCGAGCTGCTTTTAACTTGTCGTTTTCACGACAAAGCAGCTCGACGCGGGGCTGCGTCCGGGCCTGGAGAACCCGAAGCTCATTGGTTAGCCTACCCTCCTGGTAGCTAGCCATGGCTTCCCCCAACGCACCATGAGGAGCAGCGTGGCGAGCCCAATCCACGCACTCCACAGGGGTGCGAAGGGTTGTTCCTCGGCGTATGTTCCATCTTGGAACATACACTTCATTGGAATCCGACACTGCAAAAGAAACAAAAGCAGTTAGGAAAAGATGATAAAAATATGTAAGGGAAAAAGAACCCTACGTACCTGTAGGGTCAATAACAGGCCGATAGCCGCCAAACCCATCACCTGAACCTAAAGGAAATCCATCCAACAGGTCAGGCAGACGGGAAGGTGGCATAGATCGGCGGGAAGCCTGGCGCATACCTGATGGTCCGGCCGTCGGTGCCGGTGGCGCAGGTATAGTGGCAGCCGCTGTGGCAGCAATGGTTGGCGCCACCTCCTCAGCAACAGTAACCGCCGGCTCCGTGAAAGATGCTGTAAAAATTGCACTCACGGCCGGCGGAGACACCTTCTCAGCTGGAACAGCCTCAGGAAGGCTGGAACCAGCGGAAGCAGGCGTAGACGCCTGGGTCGACGCCTCGGGAAGGCTGACCGAGCCTACCGTCATTGGCGGGGGAATACTTGCTCCAACTCCACCCTGGAATGCGTCAACATCCACACCTGCACAAGCAAAAGTGTTAGAAAAATTTATTTGAAACAACAAATCTAGACAAGAATTATGGGGGTACTCACGGGGTTTCTTGAGCTTGAACGCACGGACGAGCGGGGGCGAACCCGATGGTGCCGGCCTCTTGACACCGGCAACCGTCGTCGTCATTGCCTCCCCGGAGGTAACAGCTACAGCCTCCGGAACGGTGGTCTCCTCACCACCGGGCTTCCCCGCCACCTCTGCATTATCTGACTCCGAGTCAGATAGGACTACCGGGTCGGCCGTAGAGGCCACCCTCTCCTTGCCTTTCCCGACGGCAGCCTTTTTCTTCCGCACCAGTGGAGGACCTTCTGCGGATTCCTCAGAAGAAGAAATGTCAACTCCAGCAGCAGGCACAGCATTGAGAGGTTCAGGGTAGAAGATAGGCTTACCTGGCCGTCGGTGGCTCAGGATCTCTTGGCCTGGCGGGTAAACCTCCACGAACCGACCCGCGGTCTGCTCTAAGATGGGCAACTCGTTCTCGTCCAGAGCACGAGTACCCATCCGCGCGGGACCATCTTCCTCCCGCGGGTTCAGGAGCGACTGAAGATCGTTCCCCTCTGAAATTAACAAGAAAGTTAGTAAAAATCGAAGTCAGCAAAATGAAACAAGACGTACCATAAGGGACAGAGTTCGAACCATATTCAAGGACGATCGGAACCTTATCCGCATTCGCCGCCTTCCACACCCGGCTCATCCCCAACATCACCATCGCCGACTCCGGAAAACGGAAAACCGGGGACTGGACCCGGGAAATCTTCGAGAACCATTCCGCCTCCTCGTAGTTGAGGGCGGGAAGGTTCGGAAGCGCCTGGCCATTCTTGAACTTCATGGCGATGGGGATGGCGCGAGCGGATATGAAGAAGAACTCTCTTCTCCATGAGCGAAGACTCCGCTCGGTGGTACAAATCTTTAAACCCTTGATACGGGTTGTAAGAGTGTACCACCCTTGGATGCACCTCCATGTATAGAAGGTCATCAGGCGGTCAACGAGGGGCTCAAGGCCCAGTATCCGGCACACCCACTCAAAGTGCCGGACCTTGGCAATGGCCATGGGGTGCACCTCTGTCAGGTGCACACCGTGCCTCTCTAGTACACGGTACACAAACTTTGTCAACGGAAACCTAAGGTTTCCGTAGACAAAGAATGCAGCATAAACCCCGATCTTGCCACTAGGGGCATCGTACACAGTATGGTGGGGTTCAGGAAACTCAGGCTCGAGAGACTCGAGCATGAACTTCCTGACGATATACTGGTACAGATCGACAGGAAGAGAGCACTGGCATTCGCCAGCAGTCCTCTGGTCATCAGCATCATGAGAAGACATGGTGGAAGAAAGACGAAAAAGAGATTTCAGGGTAATGCTTTACTGAACAGAAAAATTCGCCGGAAATTACTTGAGAAGAAGAGATGAAAGTGGAAAGTGTGGATTGCAAATAACCCTCCCCCCCTTTATATAGTAATCGCAATTAATGCGGTGAATTTAATGCGGAGGAGAGAGAAATCAAATGTGCAATGAAACTATGACACGTGGCAAAAAGCAGACTGGCAACAGCTGTTGACAGGACGTGTGCCAGTAATTTCGCGGCCACGCGCCCGAAAAATCGCGCCCACGCGCCTGAAAAAGCGTCTGGAATGACCATATAATGTCACGTCACCATAACTTCCTGCACGTCCTGACACAGTCAGAAGAAACCGTCGCGCGACGTTTCAGAGGTTTGGACTGTTCCTATCTTTCCACCAACCTTTCGAATTTCAAAATTCAAAATTTAAAAAAAAAAAAAAAAAAAAGAAGCGGGAAAATACCCCCTTTCCTTGGCGAACAAGTAACCATAAGACGGATGCGGGTACAGTGTTAAGGCAAAACCCTTCACATACCTAGCACCCGCAGGGAATTGAAGCCAAGAAAACCTTGGCGAACAAGTAACCATAAGACGGATGCGGGTACAGTGTTAAGGCAAAACCCTTCACATACCTAGCACCCGCAGGGAATTGAAGCCAAGAAAACCTTGGCGAACAAGTAACCATAAGACGGATGCGGGTACAGTGTTAAGGCAAAACCCTTCACATACCTAGCACCCGCAGGGAATTGAAGCCAAGTACCTCGGCAACCAAGTAACTATAAGACAGGTGCGGGTACAGTGTAAAGGCAAAACCCTTCACATACCTAGCACCCGCAGGGAATTGACGCCAGGAATACCTTGGAAGTAAAGTAACCGTAAGACGAGCGCAGGTACAGTGTTAAGGCAAAACCCTTCACATACCTAGCGCTCCGCTGGGAATTGAAACCAAGAAGGATCTTCTGGGCAATGCTTGCGGAAAAGGAAATAACATCCCCGCATAGCGGGAACGTCGAGAACTACGTTGTTTGAAGCTCCAGGATGGAATTGGTGGTTTTAACATAATTGATCACTATGTTCAAAACTACCAAAACCTCATGGAGAATCCACACAACTGGGACTCAATGCTCCTGACCTGCGAGGAGGTTACAGACCTACCCGCATCATACCCAAAGACCAAGCAGGAAACTCGGGCATTTCTGCAAGTGACAAGGACTTCCCATGGAAAACCTTACAAAACCCTTTTCAAAACCCTTTTTAAGTCCAAAAGTTCACCTCACTTTATTAAACACGCATGAGAAGAACATTGGACTGGGGGGACTTGAAGAGGTAGGTCCCAGCAGAGCCCAGTTGGACCCGCAAGACTCACCTTAAACAGGGACGTCTGCGCAGAGACCAACTGGATCCGCAGAACCAACCATGCTCAGAGAAGTGACGTCCTTACGCGCAGTATGCAAGCTGGTCCCGCAGGAAATGCCTCCCATGGTGAAGGACTCCGCCTGTTCCCGCAGCCTCGGATACAAGCCATGAGGGAAGGCCACCCGCGCAGCATGGCTACACGCACTAGGCACTTAACTCTCCCCAGTGTCACCTGAAGGAATGAGCAAAGGCGGGAGGGGGAAAACTCCCGCCTAAATGAGCCAGTCCGTATGATGGAGGATCTTTTGTGTGATACCTGACGAGGTACAGACAAAAGATCTGACCAAGAATGCGACAGCTCACTGACAGCAGCATGGCAGACAGCACGCCACAGCACTGTGACCAATAGCCGCCGCCTACCCACCAACTCCTGCCATACCACGTGCCTAGCCTGTAGTTGGCAGAAGAGGAAGAGTGCACGACACGCCTGCTCTGTGTCAGCCGCTACCTATCCACCACTCACAGGCAGGGCACGTGCATAGGTTACAGTTGGTAGCGTGTTGGGCCGGCTAAACCCCTTGGAAACCTACCTTCGGCTATAAATACCACAAATGGTATGATCATATCTTACTACATTATCATCATATTATACCTGATATCTGCTCTAGCAATCTCTTAATATACTTTTATATTTAAAGAGCAATCTAGTCTGATTCTCACGCCGGAGGGTGGTCACAAGGAGGAACCCCCCCCCCTTCTCAGTGACGAGCTCACGGTGTCTGTTTTGCAGGTTATCAGAAGAACCATCTTCCAAGGGTCTAACCCCTCGTGGGAAACATCTCTCCAACCCCCAGGTTACCAGTAATCTGGCTGGGGTCTGGTTAGTGTTTCTTCAGAGCGGCCTAGCGTTTTATACACAAAGTTCACCCAAAACGCACTTGGAGGGGGGGGGGGGGTTCCGACGTTTTGAGGCAAATCGTCGCTCCAAAATATCCGACCATGGATAGTCTGAGTTACCTGTCCAGCCGTCCAAATATTTACACTATTTCAATAAAAGACAGGTATCAAACTCAGCTAAACATAATGTAAGCAATTGGTAAAAAAGAAAGCAAATTAAATAATCCATAACTATTATGTGTTGTCTTTCAAGTCAAATTCCATTTTACCACTATATAAAAATTCTAAATAAATATTTTGGTAAAAAAGAAAAGGAAAAATATTTTTCATAACTTATACACTCGTGTTTTACCTGACGCGTTATGTCAGGGTGGGTCGCTAAAACCTGGACGTTGGTAAAATCCTAGCGTTGTCGGTCCCCTGACGTTGAGGCGGTAAGTCAACGCAAGTTCGGTTGGTTTCGATTATGTGCATTAGGATAACGGAATTAAAATAAAAAATAAAACAAAAAAATATATAAAAAATGAGGTGTACCAATGAGGTGTCTCGGTCGGTAAAACTTGAGTGTTGGTAAAACTCGAGCGTTGAGGCTGTGAGTCTATCAAATTCAGTCGGTTTCTGTCACGTTTGTTACGGTAACGGAAAAAAAAAAACAAAAAAAAAAACCAAAAACAAAAACAAAATTGGCATTCAGTCGTTTTCATCGCGTTCATTACGGTACCGGAACTAAAACAAATCGCGTGACTCTATGCGAATTCGTTCGGTCCGTCACGTTCGTTACGGTACTGGAACTAAAAGAAAAAATACCACATACCAATACAGTGTCGCCAAATGACCCAATGAGGGCTTTGGGACACAAAAGTTGTCATTTATACTTATCAAATAATAGATGGTTGTCTCACAATTCAAATTCTTATTAACTTTTATAAGAAATTATTTATTTTACCTGGACGTTGCGGCACGCTAGAGTAATTCGCTAACCATGGGCTATTAGAATATTACCAAATATCATGGCTATATCCAACTACTAGAAAACACCAACATTAGTTTTTGGTCATTGATACCATGGTACCAATGGTTAAAAATGCAAAAAATCAAGACACTAACACAAATACACTATGTAGCCAGCAACAACAATCAAAGCAGTTAACGTCTCCATAAGCTTTGGATTCTTTTCAACATAAGGTAGCTTCTTCAAGTTGTACTTAAAACAATAAACACATCACATTAAAACAATACATTCTAATCTTACATGGCACCATTCTATTGGATGAATTTACATTTTTCCTAAAATACCAAGCTCTCCTAGAATTTCTTCATATTATAATAATCCAAAATTGAATTTTATTATTTAAAACAACCTTGAATAGTTTTAGTGTAACCCTAATTTTTATCCCTTTAATTGCTCGCTCCTTTAATGCTTCATAAACCCTTCCATCTGTTACATCCATCCTTTTCTTTTTTCAGTTAGCGATGTATTCTCCTTTCATTTGTCTTCAATTCTGGAATTAATTATTCAATTCTCTTTTATTTCTTCAATTTTCCAGGTATGTGTTGAATACGGTTTGTTTGGACTATTTTTATCATGAATATGGAATTAAACTATTTATTTCTCTTCAATTCTTGGCAGACGTATGGGGCAATTTTTACCAGGTATATGTGTTTATCCTTTTGTTGAATCATGTTTTTGGTTAATTTTGTTATTATGCTTGGTTAATTTTGTTGAATCTTGTTTTTTTGGGTAATTTTTATAGTGAATCATGGTGGATTCAAGAAATGCAAATAATTTATCTTCTTCAAAAGGTTTGATTCGATTTGAGTTTTTGAGTTAAATGTTACGTGTAATACGATCAATTTCTTCTATACTAATTTGATTTATTGGGATATTTAGTCGGAAACATTTTTTCTCTTCTATAATGTTTGTTGAAATGCTTAAATAGAAAAACTTATCTTCTTCATTCTTTGAGTTTATCTGTTGGTATTTCTTGTGATTTAGTGGGTTTTTTTATTCACTTTTCAGAGATAACTAATATTTCCAATTTATAAATCCCATGTTCCTGATTTTTTTGGTTTTTGTCGGCAATACAATTCACTCCTTTTCAATTGCCATTAAATTTCCATTGGAGTTGTACTGTGACATTTGCTAACTGTTTACTACTTTTTTTTAGAACGACGACTTTCTTGTATTTAGACTATCGCACTTTTCAAATTTGGAGAGCCCCGATGCCCCACTCTGGCCAGACTATGTTGTCTTAACCGGGCCCACGCTGGTTTCAGAGTTTGGCTTGGGCGTTCCCCCGGGAAACCATACCGCCGACTGCCACTTGACAGCCGTTGTGCCACTATAAGAGCAGAACTCTCTGGCGTAACACACGGTGGGGCGAAAACCCGGGTGGGCTCAGGATTCAAACTGACAACCTTTGCATAAGGCCTAGCTCAAACCCTTCATTGCCAATATCCACCCAAATATGACACAAGTGGGATTCGAACTTGAGTCTCCACTGGAAAACCCAAGCCTCTTACCACTAGGCCACAAGTGGGGGATAACTGTTTACTACTTTAGGTTTTTGTTAGTAATATATTTTTTTAGGCCTTTGTTAGCAATAGATCTTTTGTGATGATAAATAATAAGGTGAGTGTAATTATACCGAAGCTGAAATACTGGTTTTGACCGGAAACAGGGTTGTTTCCAAACCGGTTTGCAAGTTTGAGTTAAAAAATGCAGACTTCTCACATTGCAATGCAGGTTTGATTTTTTCCATTAAATGTTACAGCTAGCTTATAAATGTGAAAACCGTTTCCATATTTGTATTGATTTAGTATAATTAGGTTTTTAACAGCATAAACGCATAGGGGACATTAAATGGAAAGGAGCCATAATTCAATGGATATTTAAGGTAATATATTGAACCTTAAATGGGTTTTGTTGAAGATAATATTGCACATTTTATACGTAAATGAACTCAGTGTCTCAGTACTGTTAATATAGATATCCAAACCGGTTTTTTTAATCCGATTCCAAATAGTCGGGTTCAAACCGGTTGTAGCTAAAAAAAATCCAAACAGGGCCTAACCCGATGGTTTACAACTGCTTAAAACCATTTTTTGTAAAATCGGGTTCAAACCGGTTCGGTTATGGTTCAATTTTTAGGTCGGTTCGGTTAACCGGTTTGTATGCCCATTTCTGTTATAAGCTATAAATAACAACCTGAATGAAAAAGAAAAATAGAGCACTTGATTTTTTAATAGAATGTTTTGAAGTCATCAAAATACCAAAGAATTAGCACCTACCAGTAAGTTGTGTGGCTAAATCAAATCAAACTTAAAAGGAGTTTACACAAATCTAACTTTTAAGTATAAGCTTAATAGTTAAAATAAAATATGCATTTTCATTCAATAGCATATTCTTAAAAGTAATTTTGTTTTACAATAGTAGGTGCCCAAGGGGGTCTCCCTGCTGAACCCCAGTAGTAGCCCCTATACAGTTATCATCAACGTACAACCTAGCCGGCTGGGCATAAAGGAACTGGACCCATAGATAGATAGACGGGCAATGATGATGAACCTCTCGGAGAAGGGCTGTGCGGTCGACCATATTGAAGGCGTTGGAGAAGTCCACGGTAAGCATAGCTAAAGAGCCGTCCGCGTGAAAGGAGTTAAGAAACCGGTTCGCGCTGTGAAGCACCGCCTCTGCCCCATTAGGGGTCCCCACCCCAAACTGAAAGTCCCCTAAATACTGAGCCATTTCCTTCCCAACCATCTTCATAGCCACTTTAGAAACCAACCTACGCCAGATAGCCCCCACAGCAATGGGCCGAATTCCATTATCCGGCTTTAATAAAGGGGTAAGGGGGGCCGAAGCAATAAACTCAGCGAGCACCTTGGGGCACAGACCCCCAAGCCATAAGTTGACGACTTCAGTGATGCCTGAGAGCAGACCCATGGAAGTCACTGATCCCTCACCACTAAGAGCGTCCAACAAGTGTTGCGCCCGCAACCCGTCTCTCCCGCATGAGGTCCCTTTAGGAAATGATCGGATACATCTAAGCACACAGTCCCCATCCACAGAGAGAGTAGGCAGGACGACAGAGCTAGAAGGCAAGGACGGAGGCGGCACCACTGGGTGTTTATCAATGAGGGCTTTCATGGTTGAATCTCCGAGAGGGGCAACCCCACTTGAGCATAATACCTTGACTGCAGCTGTGAAATGACCATCCCTGACTTTCCTGAGACATTGTTTAATATTAAGGCTGTTTTCAGAACCCTCCTCCCCTCCGACCTCTCTTTTAGAAAAAATGCTCCCCCCACGTTATCAAAGAGAGAAAGAACCAAATCAGCAAAACCAGATCCATCTTTCCACACCGCAAGTGCTTGCTGAATGCTACTACATTGCAAAGACTTTCGATTCCCTGACCTGCGTTCCTGCCTAGTGGAAGGTTTCACCACTCTTAAAGTACAACGCGGCAACAAAAGTAATTTGACCCAATTCTCAATCGAGCCTGGTGAAACCACTACCTTGCGTAAAGCGCATGCCAAAGTCTGAGCAAACGCCAAACGACAACTTGGGGGGATGCTCTTAACCGTTTGAATGGGAAGGGAGAAAACCCGTTCCAAAAGGGATACATCCCCAACCACTCCTACAGATGGACTTGGGTCCCTATCCACAGACACACGATTAGGTTTCTGGATCCCAACAATGAATTCTCCAGCATCTCTAGAATCCACAGAAAAAGAATAGACACCATCAGCATGCTTGCACCCCCTGCTAAGGGCATGCAACGTCATGCACCTCCCACATAACCATTTATCCCCCTCCCGAAGGGCTTCCCCAACATCTATAAACAGGTCCAAATCCTTAGAGATAACGTCTTTTAAAAGGTTCTTCCGAGTATCCGTTTTGAAATGGGTACTTTGCATGTGCTCAATTAGGCGGAAAAACCCCGAGGACCCAGGTCTACCATCCTTACACTCGTGGAAATGCTTAAAGGGGCATGGCCTTAAACCGTAAGTGGAGCTAGGACCAATCCCTCCTGTATTTACGTTTCGAATTCTTTTTATGGTAGCCATGTACACACGAGAACAGAAACAAACAAATCACAAAAGACACCGGACCCCTAAAGACCCCGACTCGAGATGAGTTAGAGCAAGAAACAGAGACCAAACCCCTCACACTCGAAGGAGGGGAGCAACTACGGGTTGCTCACCCCCATCTAGCACCCCACAACAACCGCTAAGGCATAAGAGGAGGAAGGTATAACTCCAAAACAAAGCAAAATGGGTAGAACTCCAACTCACAATACCCCCCTTAAGCACTCAAAAGGAAAATAGAAAGAACAAGAGTGAAAAATCAAGAAGTTTGGTTGAGGCAAAAGATCGAACAGTTGGTGTGCATGACAGAAAAAAGGTAATTTTAAATTTCGGGTGGGAAATAGCAAAAAAGATGAGGCTTACAAAGAAAACCTAGATGGGAAATAGCAAAAAGATGAGGCTTACAAAAAAAGCAGAAGCAAATGTTTGTGGGTTTTGGTTGATGAGTGAAGAGGAAACGAAACGACGAGCAAAGAGTTCTCCTCTTTGCCTTAGCATTACACCCTCTTGTTCTCCGGGTACAAAATGACTGTAACCTCCCATTTCATGCTTGGTACTTGGATGATGGGACTATTATTGGTGGTGCCAACGACGTCGCTAAAGCCCTAGACATTATCAACTCGGAAGGGCCATCATTGGGGCTGCAACTTAATATTAAGAAAACCGAGGTTTTTTGGCCAACGTGTAACGGGGTGAAAGTCAAAGATGGGCTCTTCCCTAGTGGGATTGGTAGACCAGAGAGAGGGGTAAAGCTCCTTGGAGGGGCTGTTAGTCGAGATCCCTACTTTATTAAGGAGTTGGCGAGGCGGAGAGCATCTCGTGCGGTTGATCTTATGAAACTCTTACCTTGCCTTAGGGATCCCCAGAGCGAACTCCTCCTGCTTAGGTCTTGCATGGGGGTTGCTAAGTTGTTTTTTGGGTTACGAACATGCCACCCCCATATGATGGATGATGCGGTATCCTGTTTTGATAAGGGGCTACGAGAAGCCATCGAAGACATAGTTGTATGTGGAGGCCCGTTCTTTGGTGATCTTCAGTGGCGACTTGCATCTTTACCGATGCGCTTAGGGGGTTTAGGCCTTCTTTCGGCTCATGATGTCGGGGTTTACGCTTTTGTAGCGTCGAGGGCTCAGTCTTGGAAGCTACAGAATCACATCTTAAGGAATAGCGGAGTTGTCGACCTGGACCCAGACTACGTGCAGGCCCTGGAACGCCTAAATGGCGCTCTCCCAGACTTTGACATTGGCGGTTTCTCTAATATGGACACCGCCCCACCAAAGCCTCAAAAAACTTTGGCGAATGCCCTTTTTGGAAAAATCGCTCAGAGCCTGGGAGAAGTTTTTGGATTGTCCCCCCGACAGAAGGCGGTTTTTGAATGCTTACAAGGTCCTCATGCCCAAGATTTTCTGACCGTTATCCCGATTGATGGCTTGGGCCAAAGCATGTCTGCGGTTGAGTATAGGGCCATTCTTAAGTACCGTTTGATGGTCCCAATGTACCCCGAAGACGAAACATGTCCGATCTGCCGTAAGGCCTGCCTGGATAAATTCGGAGAGCATGCGGTTCATTGCAAGGAGATGCCTGGGTTCAAATACCGACATGATTGGGTGCGGGACGTTCTTTGGGACATCTTAAGGCGAGCTGGGATATCAGCTAAAAAGGAAGCCCCCGTAAACTTCCTTACAGACCCCACGGAAGGGAGATCCACTCTACGACCGGCAGATTTGCTCGTCTTTGGTTGGGCCGGGGGAAAACACGCTTGTGTTGACCTCACAGGGGTATCTCCCTTAGCTGGTTTGAGGGATAATGGGTTTGTAGCTGGGCAAGCAATAAAAAGGGCTGAAACGAAGAAGGTGGAGAAACATGCTAAAGCCTGCGAAGAGAACCAACATGTTTTTGTCCCTCTGGCTTTTGATACATTTGGCTCCTTGGCACCGGAAGCTATCCGTTTTCTAACCAGGGTCCAACAGGTTGTGCATAGCAATGTGTCGACTCCAAAGGGGCAGGGGTATGTCTTTAGCAGGTTAGGGTTTGCAATTCAGAAAGGGGTGGCGGCGCAGCTTGTTGCCCGCCTACCTGCTATATTGATGTAATATCTATGTTTCATCAGTAGAAATAAATAAAATCTAATTTGATGTTAAAAAAAAAAAAAAAAAAAAAATTTAATAGTAGGTGTGTGTGCATATTTCATTTTTTAATTTGTTTATGTGGCTTAAATTTGCTTATGTTCTCAGTAATCTGGTCAGACCAAGCACCCACAAGTTGACTATGGGGCTAATTTATACATGCCTTTTCAAGACGGAAGTAAGTTTTATGTTACAAGACAAGATGAGACGGTCTTAAAGTTGTTATCCTAGATAATAATGATAATATAAATAGTAATGACCCTCAAATACAATATCAAATGTTGTATATAAATAAATATTTAGAAGTTTGTAATAAATTTTTATTTTTAACTTTTCATTTTTTATGTCATTTAAGTTATTTGGTTAATTATTTATTTGATTTTTAAATTTTCATATTATATTTATTAATATGTTTTAAAAATAAAGTTTTTCAACTCGTATGTCACACGAACATATGGTTTAGTTCATCAGGTAGTGCATGAATAAATGTGTACAACTACTTAGTGTTAAAAATATTTACTGTTATCTAGATTGTCGTTTTGGGGTTCTTTTTGCCAATTCAAAATGGGTTTTTCCGGTTTGCGAATAACCGGCCAGATGTTTATTTTTCAAGACCATGATATTAATGTTTTGATTATGTTATATTTTGTTAAAAATGTTATCATAAATATCTGTAATTTAAAAAGGGGTCATTTACTGAATGACTTTAAACTTAGTTCATAAAATTTTATATATGCATGTTTAGTTGTCGATTTTTATATATCTACCCGTGTATCACACGGTCAATAACCTAGTTTTCTATAAAGTTAAAAGAATATATTTGTGATAATACCAAGTTTGTTAAAAAGTGAAGTAAAAAAAAAATAGTAAAAGCAACAAAATGAATCTAACCTCAACAAAAGCAAAACCTCAAGCTATCGGTTTGAACTTTCAGTTCAATGTGGGCTATTCGACTAAACTGAAATCAAATGGTAAATTTTAAATTAAAAAAAAAAATCATTTTGGGTTTTTGAAGATGGGTAATAATTAGAATTCCAACAGAAAATGGTAAAATTTAAACAATTAAGTTGCTCAAAGTCAATATTTTGTATTTTAAGCACCATAAAAGTGCAAATAACAAGTTCCTCAATTGCTAAAACATATTCCTGGTCCATGTTAGTCACAGACTACTGTCTTTTCTTTTCTTTTTTTTTTCTTTTGGAATGATTCCACGCCATTTTAGTATTTCCAATATTGGATGTAGAAGTTAAAATAAACCATTAATAAATAAAAATAAAGATCAGTGTTTAAAAGTTCTTAATTACCAATTCAATTATGCAGTATTTAACAGCAGAAAAGTCAGTTGTAATATCTTGGTCGAGCCGGAAAAAAAAGACTGAACGAATAACAAAATATAAGCTACTTTTTTTAAACAACGCTTAACGTTATTTTTTAGTTTTTAAATTTAATTTAGATCCAATAGTTTGGATTATGGATAGAAATGTTTTGAATGAGCTGGCCTTGCTTGAAGATATCTTCGACGGTGCGCGGATTTCCAAAATAAGAGTGACGGTGATGACGGTAACACATGGTAGCGTAAAAGTTTTAAGTTTTAATGGTGAAACCGAATCGACCCAAAACCGAACCGGTTTGAAACCGATTAAGTAGAAACCGGTTTGGAACCGATTGAAATCGTAGGTTCGGAACCGGTTTGTAATGTTCTTCATCAAAACCGGTTAACCGAACCGAAACCGGCCAAAACCGAGCAAACACCAGTTAAAACCCGAACCGAAACCGATCAAAACCCGAACCGAAACCGATCGTATCATGGTAAGAAACCGGTTTCAACCCGAACCGAAACCGAGCATAAACCGGTTTTGACTTTTATTGACCAAACCAAACCGGTTTTAACCTAAACCGATTTTAAGTTTTAAACCGGTTTGTGCACCTCTAGTCTTAAGTAATGACAAAACAAAAAAAATGAAGAAACACGTGTGTGGCTATAACTTTTTTGAGTATTGAAATCTACCTATATATTAAAGCAACATAATTTTTTCATTTGTCATTTAATTAGACCCTCCACATAGGTCCTAAGTGTACAAGTTTTCATTTTTATAGTTTTTCCTTTATAAATGATAAAAGGAAAAATATGTTGTTGGTGAGAATTGAACTCAATACCTTACTTTTAAAATGTTTATGGCTTACCAACTCAACTAGGATTAATTGATGTTAGTCTTCTCTTTTTCTTAAATGGTATAAATTCACAACCTTCCATTTTATTACGTTTAAAATACAAATACAAATTATTCTTACTAATCTATGTATTTTAGTAAATTATTTTTATCTTATTAATCCATAAGATATGTTAATATGTGTATTATTAAATTTAACTTTTTTATTTTTACTTGTTAACAACCCGTGTATCACACGGGCTCTATCCTAGTCGTGAAGGAAAGTAAAATAATGTGTGGCTTATAATCAAAGTTGATGAGTGTTAAAAAAACTTTTAAATTTGTGAGATTGAATAGTAAAATTAATGAGAGAAATATTACAATTAGTGAGCATTTAAAGCATGGTTTTTAATATAGATATTTATTTAAAATACTTCTCGAACACATGCAATTATGAAGACATTCATTCGGGTTTTGTCAAGTCAAGCACGATAGATATTTTAGATTGTTTTGAAGTCTTTTTTAAGTCCAATATATTTATATTTATTTACTTGTTTAGAGAAGAAATTAAAATAAATAACTTATTAACTCCCCTTACTAAAACTAATATTTAAACTGATTAATCAAATTACGACCACGACCAATATTATATTACCGGACATTACTTGTTCACTCACGCATTCACATGGTCACATCCTAAACAAAAATCTAACAAATTTAGCCAAAGTGCTTATTCCGACCCACATGATTCGCTCCGTTGCATCCGGACCCGGGCCGCCCACGACATTTCCCCTGCCCGGTTCACTCTATTCGGACCCGACCCACTCTTTCGCATAAGCTCCGATACTTGCCCTGACAACACCTCCCTCCACCGTCTTTTATCATCGGATCTCGGGTCAAACCGGGTTTCCTTCTTACCCGAAAAACTAAAGTGCAACCCTTTCGCCATACAACTATCGTAGATGGATCTAGCTTCCGTGGGAGATGAGATGGAGGACAGCTGAAATGGATCCATTTTACGTCATGCTAAAAAAAACTAGTAAATAACTAAATAATTAATGGTGTTTGAAATACGTTGGGTGTTTAGTTTGTTTACCGTGTGCTGACTGCTTACTGCCCTTTTAGTGCTTGCTGGACTTAAAAGAAGGTTTTCGAAGGATCTATTGTATTATTCCCTTTTTTATTAAAATTCTCAACAACAATAGTAGTACAAATGTACAATACATGTTACGGTTCCATTCAAATTAAAAAAAAAAGGCTTTTAGTTTTACTATAAAATAAATTTTTTTTTTGAAAAATTGGATTTAAATAATCCAAACTATTAACCATTGACCAATAATAATCCCAACTAACAATCTAACCACTGACAATCTCAACTTTCAATTTTGTTACCAATAGCAATCCCGGTCTAACAAATTGTTAACTCAGCTAACTTTTGAATGACGTGGCTTGCGATAAGGATAATTATATAAAAAAAATTAAAATATATATCAACATTTTACCCCATATGTGGACCCACTTTAAGAAAAACAAAAAACTTCATCTTCCTCTCTCAATTTCAACCTGAAACTTTTCTTTTAGACACCGCTCCGTCTTCCTCTTCCTTTAGCTCCTTCTGTCCATCACAAACCTTCACTGCCTCTTCCCCACCATCAATATCAATGATGACTGTGAGGAAGACCAGAGGGTGGTGACTCGGCGACCGTGAAGAAGGCCAGCAGTGTGAAGCTAGTCGAGAGATCTAAGGTGGAGACCATCGGGTTCCTATATGGGCAATCGAAACCTGCGATTCAGAAGAGAGGAAATAGAGAGGGAGAAAGATAGATCATAACAAAGAGAGATGGGGAGCCAGATTTGTACTCGCTGGAAACCTGCAACTCGTTTTTCCGGCAGGCGGATCTGAAGGGGTGATGGCTATAATGGTGATGCACAATGGGTGCTGTTCAAGGTGATTGTGTCTATGCACGAGGTGCTTTGGCAACGGTAGGCGAACTCGGTTTTCCAATGATGCTGGTTTGGCCGACGACGTGGAGTTGGGTTGGGGGAGTTGAGATATGAAGATTAAGCAGATACAATTTTCATTTATTTTTTTTAATTGAGAAAATGGGGTATTTTTGTCATTTCATATGCATTTTAGTCTTAGTAAATATCCACATCACATGCCACGTCATCAAAAAGTTAACTGAGTTAACAATTTGTTAGACAGGGATTGCTATTGGTAATAAAATTGAAAGTTGAGATTGTCTGTGGTTAAATTGTTAGTTGGGATTATTATTGGCCAATGGTTACTAGTTTGGATTATTTAAATCCAATTTTCCTTTTTTTTTTGTAAGTTTACGGTAGTATTTGTTTAAGGATGGGAAAAATAAGTGTTGGTATTTTTTTTAAGGTAAAGTTCTATTAGAGTGTGTGTAATGAATGACAAATTGGAAGAGTTTGGGACGATAAGGGGCACAACACCGCCTCCCCTGAGCTACAAATGGGCAACATAGGTATGTCGCCTGCATTGGGTTAGTAAATACAATAAACTGAATTGTGCACGACTTTTAACTTTTTTCAAGTTCCTCCACTTTCTAAAACGTTGATGACTTGTTTTATACGTCATTTTTTTAAATAACTACATCATAAATAGAGTATTTCATTCTCTTTAATTTGAGTACCTTTTTCCTTGAACAAAGTGACTAATTGTCTTCTTCCAAGCTAGGATATCAATTGTTGTAAATCAAGCCCTGAACTCGAACACAAAACACACGTTTGAACAACCTATTAGAATCTTTTTAGTACGAAAGGGTTCATATGAATGAGGGTTAATATGAACAACCGAGAAGTTCAAGGGTTGAATCAAATATATAAAAGTTTTAAACATAAAAGAAGTAATAAAGATTAGAGAATAAGTTAACTGGTAATTTATTGTTATGAGATAATTGTTAGAGTTAGATGAAGAGTATAAAGTTTATTTTATTTGGTGTTTGAGTATTATTGGGAATTAGGGTTATAGTATGAAACGAGTTTATGTTGGTATAAATAGATGTGTAGGGTCATTGTATATGGTGTGGTTTTCATTTTTTATAATAGTATTGAAAAGAGTCGTACAAATAGTTCATATATCGTGTGTTTTGTGTACAAATTTAGCGTTTGATTTCCAACAAGTTATGTATGAACATAAGGGAAGTCCCTAACTTCACCATAAATACTTCTAAACATTTTCTTTCTTCCACGTTAACACCACATCACATTACCAAATTCTTCTTTTTCCTTTTTCTAAACGTATGAAGTTGTCCTAAACTTTCTAAGCGTTTTAGTAATATTTTTATTTTTTTTAGAACGATGACTTTCTTATATTTAGGCTACCGCGCTCTCCAAATTTGGAGAGCCCCGATGCCCCACTCTGGCCAGACTATGTTGTCTTAACCGGGCCCACGCTGACTTCAGAGTTTGGCTTGGGCGTTCCCCCGGGAAACCATACCGCCGACTGCCACTTGACAGCCGTTGTGCCACCACAAGAGCAGAACTCTCTGGCGTAACACACGGTGGGACAAAAATCCGGATGAGCTCAGGATTCGAACTGACAACCTTGGAACAACGCCTAGCTCAAATCATTCATTGCCAATATCCATCCAAATATGACACAAGTGGGATTCAACCTTGAATCTCTACTGGAGAACCCAAGCCTCTTACCACTTGGCCACAAATGTAGGATTAAACGTTTTAGTAATTAGTAATATTAATTAATTTCTATGTTATAAAAATACTTTCATTTGACAATTAAAAGCAATTAATTAATAGAAAAATGCATTTCCTCAATATAATCAAAATAACAAAATAAAAACATACACAACAATATTAAAATTAATCCCACTTTCAACGGCTTGCGATTTTCACATTCAATTGCAGCATTATTTATCGGTGGGCTTGCTAATGTTAATATCCCGTAACATATTCTTCCACTTCAGGTTCACTTGTGAGGTTGTGTAATTTGTTGCTCCACTTTCTTGCACAAGAAAATTGAACACTATTTTTCAAATGTCTCACTCACAGAGGTGCTTATTGAGTTCATTTGTCTTTGGTTTAATATGGTATCGATAGCAATAGCTGTTTTGCTATTTTTCCGGTTTGTCGGTCCCCGATTATAAGTTCTCATTGACCACGGCCTATAGGAACCAGGCTATCTACTGCTTTTAACCTAGTTTTCATAGGCTCGTGCATAGATTTACGTTCAATAATCCCAGGGGCTTTCACTTCGACACGTCTTCCCTTGTAATCTCACATATGCGGGTTTTGGAAACATGTAACCAAACATTTTTATAGCGCCACTTCTTCTTAGTAGTTCCATGCTTTTGGCTTCCTCTTACTACTCAATTCGGGAATGAGAGTTGCCTTTTCCATGCTTTTGTATTTTTACAGAGAAATGTATGAAATATGTGTAAAAATAATTTAAAAAATTGGTATTTATAATGCATTAATAATACATTAATATTAATTTTTTTCCGTATTTTAAAAAGTATCGTTTAATGGTACAATTGGCTTTAACAAGGCGTATGCGCCTCATTCTTTCCCGAAGCTACTATGGTGGGGCAGTGTTCCCACACACGAACGATGCCACCTCACATTCCTTTCCCCGTTCTTGATTCCATGCCCACCACCCTTATTAATGAGTTTCTTACACAAGCTCAAATATAAAGTTTAAGTTATTTAATGTAAGTTAAAAAGTGTTTTGCTTCATCTCATATTGGATTTATAAGGCCAGATAAGAGGAAGTCTCTGTTGGAAGTAATTTCCAACTTAATAGGCCCGTCATGTGTAGGTGATCGGGTTGGACTTATTGGGCTTATGGAATTAGGGTTTTGTTATATTTGGTAATGTCTTGGCTAGCAAGTTAGGTTAGTCTATATAAATCAAGATATGTTAGAAATTATAAGATGTGGTGTGAGATGTAATCGAGTTAGGAATAATCTAGAGACACACGAAATGTAACCGAGTTAGGGTTCATCGAGGTAAGAAGTTGATGTAACCGAGTTAGGGTTCATCAAGAGTCAAACCGAGTTAGGGTTTGAGAGTTGTAATCAGTTTTTTGAGTTATTATTTTCTGATTAGTATAAACGAGAGTTATTCGTTTACTTGGTGTTTGATTATCGATCTGGGACTTGAATTGGTATCAAAGCTAAGTTCAAGAGATCGATAATCAAACACCAAGTAAACGAATAACTCTTGTTTATACTAATAAGAAAATAGTAACTCAAATGTAACACCCCGACCAATGAAGGCGGAAACATCGAGGCGCGACATGATTGCTCATTGCACAATGACACTATAAAGTTATAATATTTAAACAACTCATTTAAATCCATATCATCATAAATAACACAACAATTGTTCATACAAAATGCCAAATAGATAGATAAACAAATAACTTGTTCTTTTATTTTCTAATATCCTAAAGCCAAGATAATAAGTTTCTTCAAGTAATCCAATCAAGCTAACATCAAACCTGTAACATTGCATAAAATAGAGTTTGTCAACACGAAGGTTGGTGAGCAATTTTCATAGTTTTGGACAATAAGTATATAGTATGAAATCCACAACTAGTATATGAAAACAATAAATAATAGCAACAATTTAGATAATAAAACCGTCAATAATAATACATTGACGACAATAATGAAATCGTCAATAAGAATACATTGACGACACCTTTCTATATGGGGATACCATATATACTCGGAATTAACGTATGATCATACTTTGATGAGGCTACCCGCCTTAGCATTCAAGAGGCTACTCGCCTTAGCATTCAAGAATTTACACATAATCATGTAAAGCATATAACACCAAATCGAGCATTTATTTAAGTAAACATATACAATACGTGTTGTGGTTTAAGACTCAAGTATAAATCATTTGAATTTGAATAAGTATGCAATGCCACCCCCAAAATGAAAGATGGAAAACGGGGGATGAAAAAGTACTCACATTAACAAGTAACTTGAAAGATAGAGTCGTGAATAATCGGAGAGATCGGTTTAACGAGCAAGACCTATATTAAACGGGTCTTGTGTTAGTAGGTAGTCTTGGAAGGGTTTAAAATAAAATACATGACAAATAAAGTAAATAAATAAAGTTTAGGATTTAAAATGTAAATATTTGAGAAATTAAAGAAACGAGTTTTGTAAAATAAGTTTACTCGAAACCGGGTCTCGGTATTCTATTCATTAGTTCTTTTCTTTTTTTACTCAACCTATGTTAAGTAATAATGTGGGTTAAAATGTGATATTGCAAAACCCTTGGTTATAAGAATACCCAAAACGAGGTTTAAACGAGTGTTCGGGTTTGTCGGTTCGAGACTTGATAATTGACCAAGCTCACAGTTAACTTCCCAAAATAATAAATGTTATGAGATAACTCAATAAAATCAAAATAGACTTAACCAAGTATGTAGTTCTATTGTGAAGAACCTTAACGTTCGTTAAGCGAGTATACGACCTTATCGGTTCGAACTTGTTATAAGATCAAGTTGGTTACCAACATGCCAAGTATGTTTAGAAACTAACTAAAATTGATTAAAATATAATCTTGAAGAAAAATATGAGTTTTGGTGGCTAAAAACACACTTGTGTGTCTTAAGCGAGTGAACTCGGTTTAGTTCGGTTTTTGGTTCGGTCCTTGACTCGGAATAAGACCGATGATGGTTACCACATACTCAATTACCATGGAACTTGTAAAATAACTTATAAATAATAATACTCAAGTTTTACATTCAAAAAGTTAACAATAAAGCTTTTAAACAAAAGTTCGGTTTTTGGTTCGATCCTTGACTCGGAATAAGACCGAGGATGGTTACCACATACCCAATTACCATGGAACTTGTAAAATAACTTATAAATAATAATACTCAAGTTTTACATTCAAAAAGTTAACAATAATGCTTTTAAACAAAAGTTCGGTTTTTGGTTCGGTTCTCAACTCGGGATGAAACCGAGGCTAGTCACCACATACCCAATACCATGGAACTTGACAAATATGAACAATAAACTAAAATATGTAGAAGTTAAGCAAGCATAACAAGTTATATGGTTAGATTTGTTAAATATATAAACAAGGACTACAAAGTCCTCCATGTAACCTTGCCTTACTAGCCCGACATTTCAACCGGCCGAGACCAGAGAAATGAAAGACTGAAGGTAAACAAGGAGTGTATATTATATATATGTTGTAACATCAAGCTTTAAGTGTTGAGAAGTTAGTTAAAATGAAAGATTAGCTTATGAAGAACAACCTTAGAATTCAAGAATTTGAGAGAGAAATGAAGAAATGAGCAAGCACAAATGAAGAAGATGGGTGTGTATATATAGAGTAAGTTGAATGAGTCTTTCATAAAGGGTGTTTCATGAAAATGGGTTGGTTATAGACCCAAGAAGCACAAACTACAAATGGGTCCTTCAAGTCTCCATTTTGGTAGTTTTAGTCCCTGGAGTTCGTTTTGAGTGTTTTCGAGGAATTTTAAGAACCGAAAAGGGTGTTTTTTTTATCCAACAACTGTAAAACAAATATTTAACATACAATTCATCATTTTGATAATATCGAAAGGTTCGGGATACAAAACGGGTCGGGTTTACATTAAGAATACAAGTATAAAATAACCCGAAATTGACAAATGTCACATCAAAAAACTGATTACAACTCTCAAACCCTAACTCGGTTTAACTTTTGATGAACCCTAACTCGGTTACACCAACTTCTTACCTCGTTGAACGCTAACTCGATTACATCTCGTGTGTCTATAGATTAACCATAACTCGGTTACATCTCACACCACATCTTATAATGTCTAACATATCTTGATTTATATAGACTAACCTAACTTGCTAGCCAAGGCATTACCAAATATAATAAAAACCCTAATTCCATAGGCCCAATAGGTCCAACCCGATCACCTACACATGACGGGCCTATTAAGTTGGAAATTACTTCCAACAATCACCCCCTAATTTCCGACTTGAAATAGGTGGCTCTTTAATTCCGAGCATGTCTCTCTTGTCCTGTTTGATTTGACCCACGATCTTGACCTTCTCGGCTTTTACAACCATCTTGGTCCTTTTCATCCCGGTCTTGACTTTCAGGAACCCCTCTTGATTCAAAGTTTGTTTCTTATACGGGTTGAACGACTTATGTTTTGACCAAGATTTTTGATTTGAAAGATGTGCTCGTGTTTTGATTTGGGAACAAAAGAAGATCAAGGAAGACTGATGTTCGCTCTATTAGATGACAGGAATTGTAGCCAAAGGAGTAGATATGTGAGTTCATACGATCGAGTGAATGGTTGGGAACAGTGTCACGGAGTTAGTCGACTTTGGGAGAGCCGAAAGAACACATATATGGATTAAGAGGAGTTCCTAGAAGTCAAGACCATGATGAAAAGGACCAATATGGTTGTGAAAGCCGAGAAGGTCAAGATCGTGGGTCAAATCAAACAGGACAAGAGAGACATGCTCGGAGTTGAAGAGCCACCTATTTCAAGTCGGAAATTAGGGGGTGATTGTTGGAAGTAATTTCCAACTTAATAGGCCTGTCATGTGTAGGTGATCGGGTTGAACCTATTGGGCCTATGGAATTAGGGTTTTATTATATTTGGTAATGTCTTGGCTAGCAAGTTAGGTTAGTCTATATAAATCAAGATATGTTAGACATTATAGGATGTGGTGTGAGATGTAACCGAGTTAGGGTTAATCTAGAGACACACGAGATGTAACCGAGTTAGGGTTCATCGAGGTAAGAAGTTGGTGTAACTGAGTTAGGGTTCATCAAGAGTCAAACCGAGTTAGGGTTTGAGAGTTATAATCAGTTTTTTGAGTTATTATTTTCTGATTAGTATAAACAAGAGTTATTAGTTTACTTGGTGTTTGATTATCGATCTAGGACTTGAGTCTCATCCCAGATGATATGTTATTACTGAATTTTGGGATTATTTTGTTTACTTGACGAGGTTCAACAAAAAGAAGTTATTAGTAATTTGATCACCGAAACTTAATAACCCAATGAAAGAAAATTCATGTATCCATCACCCTAGGCAAGGGCGAACAAATGGAGGTGTTGGCCACTTTGGTATGAAGTGTTTGGTCGATGGTGATGATCACATTGGAAGGCACAAAGTTCAAACGGATAGAAATCTAATAACATCTCACAAATTAAAAAAAAATTACTAATTACGGGTGCAAAGTTAGAATAAGTTAATGTATGGATCATTTTGTTCACAATATCTTTCTAAAGTGAAAAACATTTAAAAGTTTCATGGTAAAGTTTTTTGTTTACGATTAAAGCGTATACGATCTTACATTTTACGCTTTATGTGTGTGTCTGCCAACCTCCCTGCCATCTGGCATGAACAATTTCACTTAAAAGTCGTTGCCATCCTTAACTCTCATCGCTAAGTAGAGCCGTATAAGCCCACACAACAACATACTCGAGTCTTTAATTAAATTGAAATTGGTCTATACTTCCCAAGAAACTAAATTAATGGTATGAAAGAAATATGAAATAAAGTTCTGTACAACTAACATAATATTTTTAATTTCAGTTTTTTTAAAATTTAGGGGAAAAAATGGTCGTTATATTCAAACACCATCCTGATGGTGTGTTAACAAGTGTGTAAGATTCATATTACGTATAGTCTCTGTACAATCGACAAATGCACTTTATGACAGCTTTTTCAGTCAATACAAGCCGTATAGGGTCTATACGACCCGTATAAACTGAGACACACTCTGACACATTATGCATAATTCTGGCCTATATGGCTCGTATAGCCTCTATACGACTCATATATGAGCACCTAATATTTGAATTACCTATGTGGTGTGGGAATAGCCTATGTCGAAAAAAAAATATATAAAGGAAATGCAAATCTTTTCATTAAATAAGACTCAAGGCCCACGATTGTTTGCAATATTGCAAGTTGGCTTTTGTCTCGTTATTGAACATGGATAAGAATGCGGTCATCAGCAATGAAAAGTCTTATGTACGAAAAGTCCTAGTTGAAACAATATAAATATCTAAAGACGACGTTCACCTTTGATATATCTATTAGTAATACAGTTTACACATTTATGATTATATTAAAATAATAAATAATATATAATCAATATCAAAATATAGATAAATTAACAAATGAAATAATTCTTACAATTATTTCACCAATTTACACTTAAAGTCGTTTTTTTTTTGGTTTAATAGTAGAATCATCTAGCTAACTAATTACAAAGCCCTAAGTTGACTTTGTAATTTTTTACCATTTTACCTGCCTAGTTTTCTTGCTAGTAAGTGAATGTTAATATATTTAGCTCGAAAAAAACTTTTGTATATATTAATTTTTTGCAAAATTAATATATAATGAAATCGATAAGATAAGTTTATTATATTTAATATGAGAACGTAAAGGTATAGGCCACAACAACGCTAAAATACAATTTCTTTCAAATGTTGTGTAAATACTAAATACTTTTGATCAGACATTCATTTACTTACCAAATTTCACAAATGGATACAGACATAAATAGCATTTACTTATAAAACAATGCACATGCATATGTTCATGCATCTTACAATAAATTAGTTTTTGTAACAGTGCCTACATGTGTGTATCAGTGTGTGTGTAATTTAGTAATTTGATGAGATGGAAGGAAAAGCATTTTCTTGTTCTACAAAAAGTTAGGTATTTTTTTTATATAGTATTTTCTTTCCAGCAAATAATTCGATGTTGGGTCCAACCTAATCCTCAAGTCTCAATCGATTACCCAACCAACCGCCACCTAGATACCTCACTTTTTGCCTATGTGGATTTTACATAATAATAATAATAATAATAATAATAACACCTGATTAAGTTCTATAGTTTATGGTTAACTCTTATCACAATTTTAAAATCGTCGTTAACTTTATAAAAGCCTATAACCTTCCTTTGGTCTAAAATTACTTATTTTCTAAAAACGTTCTTCTCCTCTCCTCTACATCAGCCGCATCTTCCTCCATATATTTTATGTCTAGTAAAAAAAACACATATGCTTTAAGAGCACTCGTATTAAGCCAAAGCCCATTGTCTCAAACTACAAAAATTCCAATGAGCCAAAAGAACCGACCCCACCCTCTCTCCCCTCTCCCTTCCCACTTCTTCTCTTTTCCACAAATGGTACATGAAGGACTTTCAGATCGGGAATACAAGGAATTTTTGAATTAGCTCCAGTGTCACCTCAATGCCAATTGGCGAAGGACAAGCCCATTTTACTGCATGGTTCCCGAGTTCATTTACGTTGTGTTCCCGAGTTCATTTTTTAGTAGAAAAGAAATTAAATGGATGGAAAGAAAAAAAAATTGTGTTCCTGAGGTTTTATTTAAAGAAAGAAAATAAAGAAAATTAGAGAAAATTGTGTTCCTGAGTTTCGTTAAATAAAAAAAAATAAAACAGACAAAAGAAAATAAGGAGAAATAAATAATAAGTTTGTTGAAAATGTTTTCTTTTCAATTTGAAAAGAAATTAAAAGAAAGAAAGGAAAGAGAAAAGGGAAAATAAAGTTAAAAATATCCTTTTTTTTCTTATCTCTTGTTTAATTAAACTCAGGAACACAACATTAATGAAAAAAAATAAATGGAAAGGAAAACCTTTCATTTCCTTCTCCTCCCTTTTAGTTCCTTCAAAATTACTTTTCCTTCCCTTTCCTTTTCTTGGTTTTTTTAGTGAAACTTGGGAACACTCATTTTATTATTATTTTCTTGTCTCTCCTTAAATGAAACTCGGAAATACAAGTATATAACCATACTTTTCTTTCCTCCTTTTCCTTTCCTTTTTTCCTTACGGCTCTGTTCCCGAATTCAATTAAATAAGAAAAAAGAAAAGAAAGGAAAAAAAATTATTTTATTTTCTTTCACCGTTTACCTTACCTTTCTTTCTTTCCAAATTGGGAAGAGACAATTCCTTTCAACTTACTCTTTATTTCTCCTTATTTTTCTTTCATCTGTTTTATTTTCTTTCATTTAATAAAACTCAGGAACGCAATTTTTTCTTATCTCCTTTTTTTCTCTCTTTTAAAAAAACCTCTAGAACACAATATATTTTTTTCTTTTCACCCGTTTCCTTTCTTTTCTATCAATAAATTAACTCAGGAAAGGGTATATTTGGTTGGAGGTAATGAAATTGAATGGGAAAAGGAATGGAATGGAATGGACAATGGAATGAAATGAATCATTACCATTCTTTTGTCTTGTTTGGTTAATTCATGGGAATAAAATGAATTATTGATGTATATAAATTTTTACACCTTTTTAGCACTAATATATCACCAATAGGCATAATAGCAGCAAATTATATTGGAATAAATAATCATTAATGTTTATAATTCTATTTTTAGGTAAATATAGTTTTAAAGAATAAAACGAGCTGATATACGAAAAAAACAGAGAAAAATTGTGAAAACCAACTCAACACACCCCATGGTGAAGCAAGACATGATCATGTTACAAGAATACGAGGACAAGACAAAATTCAGAAGTCACAACATGACCCATGTTGACAACAACACACCCCATGCTGAACGTACAAGAGGAAAAGACAAAATGGAAGATCTTGAAGCTCAAAACGGGCCATGTTGACATCAACATGCGCCATGTTGAAAGTACAAGAGAAAATATAAAATAGAAGCTTCCATGATCAACACGGTCATGCCCAGGCTCAACACGGGTCGTGTCAAACAAAAACTCTCCTACTGTACTTTTTGACAACGAGCATTTAATACAATCAGACAAAATGATCAACACGGTCATGCCCATGTTAACACGAGCCGCGCTGAGTATCAAGCTCAGCCTATAAATTGAATGCTCATCCACCACATCCAATATACCCTTGAAGAACACTTAATACACTTCACACACCTCCTTTCACCACCATAAATAAGGGAATCATCTCATTCATCCACCTTTTAAAGATCAAGGAGATTAAGTTTTTGGAAGAAGTTATTAGCATCAAAGATTATTCATCCAAATTGCTTAGATTACTCTAATTTGATCATGTCTGTATATATTACTTTGATGTATAACATTATGCTTAGTATTGGCTAAACTTTCATAGTATTATCTTAGTTTATAATGAATCTTAACTAAAGTTTAATATTATTGGTTAAAAATGTGATCGGTTCATAAAAAAGTAAAGATTATGCTATAATTATCACTTGATAGAGAATGTTAAAATATTTTTAAAAGATACACCAAGTTCCGAGCTTAACGATAAGCCATGGAACTGTCACTCTTGTGAGGCCTTGGATAATAAACTTTTAAAAGAGACACCAAGTACCGAGCTTGATGATAAGCCAGGGAACTGCCATTCTTGTAAAGGTTTGGTTGAGAAAAAAACATAAATCCTAATATGAACATGGACCAAATGAAGTATTAGTAGTAATTGATCATCTTAAAAACGAGAATGTTGACAATGTTGTGAAAACGGATTGTTGATGTTATTCCACTAAAATTGGTTAATTACTTCACAAGTGAGTTTGCGAGACAATCTATTTTAAACAACTCTTGGATGATTATTAAATAAGTTCTATAATTGCCCAAGAGTTGTATGGATTAATATTTGTTAATTCAAGGTAGATTATTTATAACTTAACTAATCTTAATTGATACTTTAAGTATAATACAAAGTTTATTTTTACTAAGACAAACCATTTGCTTACATAAAATAATGTTTTAGTAGAGATCATAAAGTTTTGAAGGAACACAAAGGGATGGATATTTGCGATGTGGTTTGCCCAGTTTTGAAGGAATTTCTTAGCCTAAACAATAACTAGAGTTTTAAGAAACTAAATTGAATCAATCGGGCTGGTATAGTAGGCAGGACTGGTTAAAACGGTCCGGTTTGGGCGAATTGATTTAGGGTTATTTAACATGAGCTCTTACTCTTAGATTATCATAAATTCACTAAAATGAAACGTTTTAAGAAAAAGATCAAATGCTTTACCTTCCAAGTATTCTAAGTATTAAAGGTTTTTAAAAGATATTTACAAAATAATAATAATAATAATAATAATAATAATAATAACAACTAAACAACACGAAATTGGTGAAATTAATAATCTATAAGCGCTATTATTGAAATAATTATACATATTATAATTATTTGCTTTTTATACTTTTAAAAAAGTTTATTCTATTTTTATTATATTAAACTTATATAGATTAAAAAAATTCGTCTTTTGTTGTTTTTAATATTTGGGTCGGTTTGGTTTTTCTGGACGAATTCAAACCATGAAACACCCTTTTTCACATAAAGTAAACTATATTATTTTTAACCTTCCCAATCAACTGATTTAGCTTAGAGTTGATGGTCGGGTCGGTTTATAGCATTTCATTAAATGCAAAAAATAAAGAAAGTAATCGTTGAGAGAAGCTGCCAAATAAAAAGTAGATGGGGCTTGTCGATTTAGGGAGAAAACCCAAATGTCAAAAACAAGGAAAAAAGAGAAGTTGAAATGTGAAAGCTCATTGATGTTTCGGGTTGTGAAGAGGTGTAGAAACTTGAGAATCCAATTATAAAGTCAAGATTTAGTATTAAATTTTGTGAAACTTAAAACTTACTTTCAAAATATACATTTGAATACGATAGCATGACATGATATTGATTTTAATTTACCAATTGGGGTGGTGGTCTATTAGTAAACACAAAGTTTTTAAAATATCATGGGCTAGATGAAGTAGGTTTTGAGTTCAAGTCCCACATAGAAGTATACGACAATAATTAAAAAGAAATCCGTCGTTAAAAAATTCTAGTTAATGATTGAGTGCATTTTAAACCCAAGACCACTCTTTCAAACCTAAATGTTTAAAGACTTTCTGGTTATCATTAGAGTATTAGACCACTACCTCAATGGTAACTATTAACTAGTGGGCCTAACTTTTATTCAATAAGTGGGCCTAACTTTTATTCAATAATGTGTCTTGGTTTTCCTTTTTTTTTTCCACATAGATTTTTCTTATTTGAAAGTATTCGACAATCCCAAACACCCCCTTCTGTTCTTCTTCTTTATAGTGGATTAGTGGGGATGGTTATTCGTAAAGATGATGTGTGGCCATTTGTAAGGAGTGGTTGACGATGGTTAGCGGTTATTAGAGTGTTTTAAACCTGAAATTGAACCTCATAGTTAAATAAATTAAACAATTTTAGAAGAACACTTGCTTCGGATGATGATGATTATTATTTAATTGGTTTGTGTTGGTGTAAGCCACCAATTTATGGGTTAAACTAAACCTTTTAAATTGATTTCATTTTATCCATCATATAATCATATTTGAGGTGGTTTTGTTACCTTTTGAAACCATATTTAGAGTTATAGGGCGGGAGACGGACCACATATATAGCAGCAGCAATAAAAATGGATATTTAGATGGAGGTTGAAGGTGAATCAGAGACGGATCCAAAAATTTTTCCTATGGAAGACACAAATGCGTCGGGCAAAAAATGAGTTGAGTCAAAGAAAACATTGCCTGCCAATCATTATGAAGGCCCAAAACAAAATGAAATTCAGGGTCCTTTACCGAATTCCATTAAAAATTTTTATATATTTGTTAAATTAAGACAAAACTATCTTTTTAAGAACTTGTTTAAAGTCGTAAATAAAACCATATATAAATCAATTTACACAAATAAAACATTAATCGACACAATTATATATAGAAGAGGGTAAAAAACAAGCATATTAATTTTGTTTTACTTGTAACGACATCACCATTCACCAATTTATTAAATGGGCTAAAAAGGATCTATAAAAACAAGAAAGTTAAGACAGAGACTTTGGTAAGAGCTTATTTTTATATAATAATTAGTAAAAGTTATACTTTATTTTTTGTTACAAAGAATTAAAAGAAAAAGTTAGAAACAATTAAATAAACTCAACAAGTCCATAGGCAATGAACTAATACTCAATATAGCAATTTTTAAAGACTAAAAAGCTAACATATTAAGTGGCTACCAAGTCCAAATTAAATTAAAATAAAATAAAATAAAAAATCTCCTTAATAGTAACTTTAATAATATTGTGTTACAGAGTTTTGACTTTTGAGTGTTGTTAAGTGAGTTATAGGTGCTGGTACCTATTATTCTATTTAATATTAAAAACAAAGTAATTTACTTTATTTCTTCTTCTTCATACATTCGACACCAATAAATCCGCCATTAACGCCAATTTGGTTCACCGCAAAAATGTTTCCGTATGCTTTCTTCACCATTTTTTTATTTTCTCTTATTTGAAGGGTGGGCATATGAGCTTAACGGGGTGTTTGACCTAGCTTTTTTAACCAAGCTTATAGGTTTTTTAGTTTTTTTTACAAAATAAGCTTAATTTAGTGTTTGGTTTAGCTTTTTAAGCTTATGCTTATAAGCTTATATAAGCTAATTTGAAGAAGCTTAACTGAAGAGGGTTTTTTAGCTTATTTGAAAAAGTTTAGTTGTGTAAGGGTGTAAGTTACTCATTTGTCTTTAAATGGTGGTGAATTAATAATTATTGAAGCAACTTATTTATGTAACAAATTAAAGAATAATGGATTTAACAACTTATTATCAACTTGTAGAATATAAGTTAATCCAAGCACTTAAAAAGAGCTTATCAAATAATAGAAAATAAGCTATAAGCTACTTTAAAGTATAAGCATAAGCCAAAAAATAAAAGCTAGGCCAAACACCCCCTAAATCGAAAGATCGGACTATTAACTATACTAAGAATATGGGTTGGGCGGTGGGCTTGTGCCCACCCTCGTTATGCACTGTTTCCACCCAAGAAGGTGCTTGGTTAACGGTCGGAGATGGTTGTGGTCGGAGTCGTTATGGTTGTAGTCGTGGACGATAACGGTAAAGGCTATGAAAGGTGGTCTTGGTGGTATAAGGTCATAGACGAGTTTGCTTTTAGCAATGAACTACCGATGATAATAATTTATTTGTATAGTATATAAAAAGGATGTGATATAGGTTTTATTTGACTACGTAAAAAGCATATAAAAGTGAAGATAAAGTATCATCCCTCTTTGATTTTTTTATTGTTTACCTTATTTTAAGGGTATTTACAATAGTATTGTAGGGGTATGGTACTAAAACCCGGTTCTACGACCCCAAATCTATTATGTTTGGCCTATTTTATCGCATGGACTAATACAATGTTATTGGGCCGAGGGGGTTTTGTGGAGGTAACTCTAACTGGGCTAGGCCCATTAGGGTACCATGATGGTGGCAATGAGACTCTATATAAGGAGGTCTCCACTTCCTTATCATGGTCATGCTCAATAAGAGCCACCACCACTTTTTGTGTCTGTAAACAAGAAATCCTCAGGATATCTTAGCAGTCACCTCCACACCCCAAAACCATTGCAGGTCTCAGCATTGCAGGTCGCAGGCGCAGCCGAAGAAGAAGAAGATCAAGACGTGGTTCGTTCATCTCGAAAATCCGTGGAAACATCGTCATGGATCAGGTAAGATTCGTTTCGTGTTTCGACATTGGCGCCATCCGTGGGACCGCAACGAACTCCCCTTCGATCTTCATCTCGGCTGTCAGATCCCTCCCAAGAAAAACACAGATTTGGAAGTTTACAGAAAAAGGCTTCAAAGCTTGTTCTATTAAAGCTCAAAAAGATCCATAGATCTAAAAAGAGGCTTCCAGATCTGGGCAAGAAGGAAAATCCGTGATTCGAATGATCAGATCTCCGAATCTGTGAATCTGTGATTCAGGATCTCCGAATCTGTGATGGTTTTAAATCTGCTCCGGGCTTCAGATCTGTCCAGATCTGATTTACAGATCTAGGTCTAGATTACAGACCTGGATTTTAGGTCTAAAGTTGCAGATCTGACTCTTAAATTGCAGATCCAGAAGTTACTAGACTTCCGCCGCCATGTACGCACGCCCGGGGGTTCTCACTCCGCAGCCGTGCATGTGCCGCCGCGGAAACCACCATCTGGGTTTTGCGCAAGAGACCTCCGCCATGCACACGCACTTGCGAGTCACCACTCTATCGCCGTGCATGCGCGCATCAGGCTACGCGCCAAAACTTCAAGGTTGGGAATCCTCCTAATATCCCATATGGCTACGCGCCAAGGTTGGGAATCCTCCTAATATCCCATATGGCTACGCGCCAAACTTCAAGGTTGGGAATCCTCCTAATATCCCATATGGCTACGCGCCAAGGTTGGGAATCCTCCTAATATCCCATATGGCTACGCGCCAAACTTCAAGGTTGGGAATCCTCCTAATATCCCATATGGCTACGCGCCAAACTTCAAGGTTGGGAATCCTCCTAATATCCCATATGGCTACGCGCCAAGGTTGGGAATTCTCCTAATATCCCATATGGCTACGCGCCAAACTTCAAGGTTGGGAATCCTCCTAATATCCCATATGGCTACGCGCCAAACTGCAAGGTTGGGAATCCTCCTAAGATCCCATATGGCTACACGCCAAACTTAGGGGTTGGGAATCCTCATACCATATGTTCACGCATCACATATGCTCACGCATATTACACATGCTTACGCATCACATGCTTACGCATCACATGCTCGCACATGTCACAGTCTACACGCACGCGCACGCAACATCTGCGCGTGGCGCATAACACAAAACCAAAGTCTACGCGCACGTGCATACAACATCTGCACGTGGCGCGTGACATAAAGTAGCTCGTAAGCCGCCTCACGCGCAAGCTCCACTATTATTACAGCTCATAAGACGCCTCGCGCCAAGCTGTTATTATTCTTACAGCCCGTAAGTCGCCTCACGCGCAGGCTTTATTATTCACAGCTCATAAGACGCCTCGCGCGCAAGCTGTTATTATTCTTACAGCCCGTAAGTCGCCTCACGCGCAGGCTTTATTATTCACAGCTCATAAGACGCCTCGCGCGCAAGCTGTTATTATTCTTACAGCCCGTAAGTCGCCTCACGCGCAGGCTTTATTATTCACAGCTCATAAGACGCCTCGCGCGCAAGCTGTTATTATTCTTACAGCCCGTAAGTCGCCTCACGCGCAGGCTTTATTATTCACAGCTCATAAGACGCCTCGCGCGCAAGCTGTTATTATTCTTACAGCTCATAAGACGCCTCTCGCGCGCAGGCATTATTATTCTCAAAGCTCGTAAGACACCTCTCGCGCGCAGGCTTTTATTATTCCTAGCTCGTAAGACGCCTCACGCGCAAGCTTTATTATGCTACAGCTCGTAAGACGCCCCTCGCGCGCTGGCTTTATTATTCTCAGCTCGTAAGTCGCCCCGCGCGCCAGCTTAATTATTATTCTCAAAGCTCATAAGACGCCTCTCGCGCGCAGGCTTTACTATTCTCATAGCTCGTAAGGCGCCTCACGCGCAGGCTATATCATTCTCAGCTCGTAAGTCGCCTATCGCGCGCATGCATTATTATTATTGTAGCTCGTAAGTCGCCTCTCGCGCCAGCTTCATTATTATTTTAGCTCGTAAGTCGCCTCTCGCGCCAGCTTCATTATTATTTTAGCTCGTAAGTCGCCTCTCGCGCCAGCTTCATTATTATTTTAGCTCGTAAGTCGCTTCTCGCGCTAGCTTCATTATTATTACAGCTCATAAGTCGCCATGCGCGCCAGCTTCATTATTATTTTAGCTCGTAAGTCGCCTCTCGCGCCAGCTTCATTATTATTTTAGCTCGTAAGTCGCCTCTCGCGCCAGCTTCATTATTATTTTAGCTCGTAAGTCGCTTCTCGCGCTAGCTTCATTATTATTACAGCTCATAAGTCGCCATGCGCGCTAGCTTCATTATTACTTTAGCTCGTAAGTCGCTTCTCGCGCTAGCTTCATTATTATTACAGCTCATAAGTCGCCATGCGCGCAAGCTTCGTTATTATTATAGCTCGTAAGTCGCCTCACGCGCAAGCTTCATTATTATTATAGCTCGTAAGTCGCCTCGCGCGCAGGCTTTTATTACAACATGTCACCATCATGAAGAAAACCTCTCCAAACTCAAAAGACAATAAAGACAAGGCCAAAGAAAAGGGGAAAAAACCGCCTCACACCTTATAAAGTCCAGCGCTCCACCTAGACGCTTGCGCGCCCAGGAGCAACACTGGACTTGGGGGGCTTGTAGGGGTATGGTACTAAAACCCGGTTCTACGACCCTAAATCTATTATGTTTGGCCTATTTTATCGCATGGACTAATACAATGTTATTGGGCCGAGGGGGTTTTGTGGAGGTAACCCTAACTGGGCTAGGCCCATTAGGGTACCATGATGGTGGCCATGAGACTCTATATAAGGAGGTCTCCACTTCCTTATCATGGTCATGCTCAATAAGAGCCACCACCACTTTTTGTGTCTGCAAACAAGAAATCCTCAGGATATCTTAGCAGTCACCTCCACACCCCCAAAACCATTGCAGGTCTCAGCATTGCAGGTCGCAGGCGCAGCCGAAGAAGAAGAAGATCAAGACGTGATTCGTTCATCTCGAAAATCCGTGGAAACATCGTCATGGATCAGGTAAGATTCGTTTCGTGTTTCGACAAGTATATTACTAAAAACTCTTTTTTGAAAGTACACGTTTCATGTTGGAATTATTAAACAAATAAGTTTTTGAATAAGAATTATCCAAAAACATCAAATTGTGAATTTTTATTTTATGTAAACATGAATTAATTATGAATTTATGATGATATATTGAGAAATTACATTTATTTAACAAAACATAAAAACATTTGAGAAACAAAAGAAGATAATTCCATATCAACAAATCTCACGGTGAAAAAATTAAAATATAAATGTTATCGAATAATTCATAGGAATGAAATTGAGAATATTGAAGGGATGGAAATGAAAATATATAGGAATAATTAAAATAATTTAGACGTGAGGTGTGATAGGTGAGAATAGAGGGTGTGACGTGACAAATTGATGTGCTATGTTTGTTTGGCGAGAATGAAATGGATAACGTACTTTAGTCCTTTTACTACAAACTACCCTTTCACTACACTTTTTATGTCATTGTTTATCTGCTTTATTTTTACCTTTATATAAATTTAAAATAAATTATATAAAATTGTACATGTGACGTGTCAAAAGTGACACGGTTGAATGACCGAGTCTAACTTTACAAATATACATGTTTGACTGGTGATAGTGGCGGATGCACCTCATAATTAGGGGTAGCATCCGTTACCCCTCAACTTTTCATTGATAGTGTAATTTTTTTTTGTCGGTTTTTGTATTTCACCACCTCTGACAATTTTTTTACGTTACCCATATTTATTTAAAGGCCAACCAATTTAAAAGTTCAAATTAAATAAAGCCCGAACAAATTGTAGCCCAAAGCAAATAAACACAAAAAATCTTTTTTTTTTCTTTTGTTTGAACGAGAAACATTAAACAGAAACAGACTCAAGCATAAATAAGCTCAACAGAATATCATATTTTAAATGTTTAAATCAAACAAAGCCCAAAAAAAATTTATAGCGCAAAGCAAATAGAAACCTTTTTTTTTTCCTTTGCTTGAATGAGAAACATCAAACAGAAACAAACATAATCATCATTGCAAATTCAAGACTTGGAAATAGATTTAGTAAGGTCTTAACTAGTTTGTTGAAAAATATGTCTGGTTTAAATCTTGAGATTCGTATGGTGTATTTCGGGTGATCGTATGACCTTTTATAACACTTTAAAGGAAGATACATTTTCAAATTTGGGCGAATATGCGACATTGCTCGTGTAATGGTGGAAACCGGATAGCACGTCACGTTATCTTTTGTTTATCAAATATTGAAGGTAGCGTTGGTTTTACCGCTTGCAACCGCAACAGTTGAAATATGTTTTTCTAAAATGAAACTTATCAATACGGGTTTGCGTAAGTGAACGGGTAATAAGTATTTGAACAATGCTTTAATTTGTGCAGCGAAAGAGAAACGTTCGATAAATTAAAAGAACAGGATGTAATGGCTCAATTTCAAGCTTTAAAAAAATTTATAGGAGAAATTTCTATTTGTGTTTCGTTTACATTGTATGAAATACAGTAAAAAAAATGAACGTTACCCCTGAGATTTATGTCTAGATCTACCACTGACTGTTGAGACTTGTTGGCGTTACTTTGTGGTATAAGAAGAAAAAAAAAACTGCTGTTTTACCTGTTTTTTATTCCATATGTATTCAAAATAGCAATGTTTTCATAATCGTATCGGACACTGAATCGGTCGGGTTACCGGTTCACCCGTTCAACCGATTGAACCGGTCGGACCAGCCGAACTCAAAAGCTATGAAAAAAATGTTAAATGAAAAAATATATAAATATCCACAATAAACTGGCTAAACTGGTCCGGTTCACCGGTCCAACCGGTTGAACCGGTCTGGTTTTGCGGTTGGACCGTGAACCGGTTCGGACCGGCCGATTTTTTGAGAAGCGAGTGAACTGTATCGAACCGGACCGGTCAGGTGACCGAATCCCGGACCGGCCGAACCAGTCCGGTTTTAAAAACATTGCAAAATAGGGAAACATCATAAAATAGTAATCAAATCAAAACAGTAATCAAATCTCAAGTTTATTCCAATTAGGTCACTCGTATTTTATTTTATTCCAATTAGATTACTAAACTTGAAATGAATGTCCTAATCCTATGTATTTTGCCTAGGGTTGAGATCGGTATCAAAAAATCCAATCCCAAAAATCGCAAATTCTTGGTACCGGTACCGAAATTTTTGATTCGGTATCGGTTCTGTACCGGGACGGTTCCAGTATTTAAGGTAAATTTTGAGAAATACCGGTACCATACCGATACCAAAACTCAAAACTTTAGTACTGATTCGGTACCGACGGTACCAAATCGGTATCAATTTCAATATCGTTCTGGAAGCCATCTCTCTATACTTTTGGATAGAGGTACTGTGTGCCTACATCCCACCATCCCCAGACCCTACTTATAGCTTTGCTATTGGTGGGATTTCCACTGACCCACTATGTATGATTGATTGATTGATACTGGATTTGCTCATTCATAATTTTGACTACATGGTAGGTAAACATGCCTACATTTCAATTTTTTGTTTTTACAAGTATGATGATGATGTGGATTAAAGATGATGAATGCCCACTTATTTTTATATTAAAAAAAACAAATATATGTATTTATAGAACACAAAATAATTTTATCCCAGCTCCATGCCCCCATATTCCTGCCACCTTCACCATCACAAACAAATATATGCATAGTCACTTATTCCGGCGACCTCACCAATACACCCATCTTCGTTCATTTTGAAGCTCTTATATCTATTCAGTTCGTATTTTTCCTTTATTCATAGAAAAAAACAAAAGGAACTAATACGATATTTTGTGAACTATTAGATGTATTTAGCAGTATTTAAATCCCTGTTATAATATATCCTGATCGAAAATGGCAAGCAACTCTATGACCAACCATTAAAGATGGCAATGACTATCATTATTTAAAAAATTAATTCTAGTCCAGCAATTGGGGTGTCTGAAACTGAAAGCAGATAAGATCATGTGTAATGGAGGGACTATTGGGGGGGGGGGGGATATTTGTTACGTGGGGCCACGCCAGACAATTTTCATTTTAGGGTGTAGTGGTTTGTAGCCCAATATTGCCCTATCACATCGCCACGTCATTTTATTATTTTTCTTTTTATAATTAAAATAAAAAAATAAAACTTCATTAAATTAAATAAATAAATAAATAAAATACATTAAAATTAAAAAAAACAAACATTAAAATAAAAAAAAAACACAAAAAATAAAAAAAATACATATAAAAATAATAGTTTATGACTCGTCTTCGCTTTCTTTGTATTGTTCGTAATAGGGGTGAGCAACTTAATCGCCATAACCGTTAATCGAACCATAACCGCCATAACCAAACCGAGTTTAACCGATAACCGACATAACCAACGGGTCGGTTTAATGAACTTTTTTGAAAACTGCCAAAATACGAGTCGATTTTGATTAACGATAATTCCAACCCCGCCATAATCGTACCGAGCCATTTATTTAACCAACAATATGTTTGGGATTAACTTTCACCAAACATATTGTTGAATTGTACCATTTTTATGTTTTCGGTTCAACGTTAGTAACCGAATTAACATGAATTTCATTGATGGATTTTTTAAATTCGTTTTTTTAATATTTGGTATTAATGTTGTCGAATATATATTTTGTTGGATTATGTCATGTCATGTTTTTTCAAGTTGAACGACGACATGCATCCCCCCCCAAAAAAAATTGCCCTAAAATCGCAGGGGGCAGCGTGGAGGGAGATTTTCACCAAAATCGTCGGGCTTGTCGTCCCACTACGAGTAGCCTAACAAGTGATTTTTTAAGAGCAAATTTTTTTCACTTAAAATCGTTTTAACTTTGCATTTGTAAGGATTTAAATCCACTATCTCACTTTTAAAAGACAAACACCATACCACAATCACAAGTGATTAAGGTATGATCAAACTAATCGATAAAATTGCAACATAAAAGAATAGTACGATTGATCTTGAATGGGCGGTCTAAATAAAATCTAAGATTTAAGGGTTAAAGTTAAATATTTGAGGTTAAGTTTGCTTAATTTTTATTATAGACAAAATATCAAAACTAGTTCTTTAGCAAACTTAATGACAGAATTTGTACTTTATGTTTCAAAACCCTATCACGTTATATCCTCTGACACTAACTATGATAATTTTTCTTGCTAAATCTGATCATGTGCTTTCATGTGCAAAGCGCATGGGGGTATTTTAGTAATTTTACATATTTATTTAATATTAAAACTAAAAGGATAAATATATTTAAAAGAACTATATCTCTCTCTCTCTAAAATCCATCTACCAACCAAACAACCACCACAACTTGTTGTCGATCGTCGTTGCCGCCACCACCAAATAACCAATCAAAGAGGGTGTTTGGGATTCCTTATTTTACCTCCTTATAGCTCATAACTTATAGGTTATAACTTATAAGGTGTTTGGGAAAGTTAGATTTTGTGAATGCAAAAGTCATAAGTTACAACTTTGTAACTTATAACTTATGACTTAAATAAGTCATAACGAGGTAAAATAAGGAATCCGAAACACCCCCAAAAACACCTACATGGATAAAAAGAATAAGAACACAAATTGATGGGATGGTGCACTCAGATTAGTCACCGCCACCAATAACACCACCGCGATGCTCTTCCCCGCTGCCACCATTAGCACCACCCAAAAATTGAACCCTAAAATGAATCTCACCATTAACACCGCCTAACTACTCTATCGATTTTCCAGCGGCTAGGAGGAAAGCGACCAAATCGGACCAAAATGAAATTGGAATATGACCTGAATCACACCAAATCGATTATGAAGATTAAAGAAAATTCCGTGCACTTGCTTCGTATCCCCAATATTTTCATATAGAGATCCCCAATTTCATTGTGGCTTGTTCAATTTTCCAGTTATTCATGACTCTGAACAAGAGGGTGTTGATGGTGTTGGCCAGAAATGAAGAGGAGATTTTGGTGGTGTTGGTGGCAACGGTTGTGGGGTGGCCCGTCAACCCGTTATGGGAGAGAAGGATGGAGAGTCGGTGGTGGTTGATGCACGTGTGTGTTGCGTAGGTAATTAAGATTTGTTGATTCACACAAGATAGTGTTTTAAATTTAGAAAATGATTTCTATTATGACTAAAATACACACAAATAGGCAAGTGTACCTATCGTACATGTAGAATAGTATTGATAAGAACCAAGTATCGATCCGTGAACACAAATAGTTTCTTATAATGAATCTGTGTTTTAAATTAACCGGAGATAATAATCATTTAAAGGTAGTTTTTAAACTATTTTTTTTAAGTTAAAATATATTGAAATAGGTGCACAAGGAGATAAGTTTTTAGATGAGAAAATCAAATTAAAGGTTACCATCTTAATCAAGAACCTACTCCATTCTTTTTTGATGATTATTATGATGAATATGTACTTGCTTTAATAATATATGACAGAATAGCCCATCATTTCTAAGTGAATTATCCTATGACAAAGAAGAAAGTAGAATGCAATCTTCATGTGTACCATGAAAATGCCAATTTTAGTAAGCAAGTAGTTTTATATAAAGATTAGGATTGACTTCGATTTCTTAAATACCAATTCTAACAACTTCGGGTGGTTATAGTTTATTCACACAATCTCCCCTTGGTTGATTTAAGTAGATTATAATTACACATTCCTTTAATACATGACTTCTTTAACTAGCATAATAACCTAATCAATCACGTTAACGATTTTATTTCAGAATTTTCAAAACTAGAGAAATCGATCATAACTTGTATCTCATCATTTTTACATACAACACAAGGACATATGTTTTAGATAAAATATCAAGATATTCTTTTTACCATATCTAGTTTTCAAGAACATGAGTGAATCATGAATGAGTGTTAATCATCAATCTTGAATAATGAATTATAATGACAAAACATATCTTATCAAAGGATAATTGCAAGATAATCATGTGCTTCACAAAAACTAACTCACATACTCAATATAATCATCAATTAAAACAAAGCTTCTTCATAGATTTTAGATGGTAAATGGAGGTTTAGCTCATAATGAGCATGATAATGAACATCAAAGGAGATGAAGCTAACAAACACATGATTAAACTAGAACAATCTAACCAATATAGATAAATCTTCCTTTTTCAATGGTGATGGATGATGATGATAGGTGATGATGATCATAGATGATGATGGTAGCCTCCAAGCCTTCTAACTCTCTAATGGATCTTCAACTCTACTGAAAAGTGAGTATTTTTAAGTGAGAACCCATCCTAAACCTCTCCAAGCACTCTCCAAACAATGCAACATGCACTCCTTGTAACATTTCGTATTTTCAAACCCGTATTTGTTTACACATAACCCGACCCGGGAATAATTTAGATCTTTGTTATTAAAAAAAATCAAATATTTAAGTTTCTAATGTTCAATTTATACCCCTCATACTTTAGATAATGTTCATTCCTTATTTATTTCATAAAAAGTTTATTAATTAGCCAAATATCAAACCACAAGGACCAATATCGTCAAAAATCAAACTTGCCCATCTTGGACACCCGAAGCGCCACATGGCCAACTCCCTCACCTCCATCGCGCGGCGCGGTGGTGGTGCTGCACAGAATCCTTGTCCGATTTCGTTTTCCTAACTCGTTTAAGGTATAAAATCGTTTATTTTGAGCATAATCGAGAGAATTAAGGACCAAGTAAACATATTATAACTAAAATACAAGTCCTAAGTCATTTCTTACTGACCAAGAACAAATCTTTTGGTTTATTTCAGTAATTTGATCAATAAAACTAGATTCGGTTTCCTAAACGAGTAAACCTTCCAAATATAGTTCGTTTTTGTAATCTCTATATAAACACATCATAATTCTCCTGCCACAAACTCCCTCACACTCTAATACACCTCCTCCAGCCGTCACTCATCTCTGCCCTTCATCAAACTCTTCGGTTTTCACATTATGGTTGAAGATACGTGCATACACGGTTGACTTTGCTTGCTTTAGGATCTTTGATTTCCGTTTCTCATCGATCATTTCACTTTCCGGGTAAGTTATAAACATAGGAATCGTTCATACATATTCCCTAGTTGATAAAATTCAATAAATTTTTGAGATTGAAGGGTATTGACTGGTCAATTGCTTTAAAACCCGATAAAGGGTAAAACAGTCAACAACTTTGAATTATCATTTTCTTACACTTCTGGTCGGATTCAACGTTCGGTCCAGAAGACTTTTATTCTCGAAACGAAATTTTAAGGCTACTAACAAAAAACCGACTTCCGACTCGTTGTTCGGATTCTGGTTAGTACCAGCTCGCTTAAATCTTTAATTTAACATAACCGGAGTTCTAGATGTCCGTTTGGATTGATTCCAGTGGCCACGAGTTCGTTTTTACTTATATTAAAATATCTCAAAGTTTCAGGTTCTGATCATTAGTCTCGTTCGACGCGTTAGTGGACGACTCGCTTAAACCTTACTCGTTTCTTCGTAATTATATTCACTTGCCTTTAATCTAAGGTGAGATTGATCATTCCTCTTTTTATATACTATTTTCAAACGTTTTTGGGACATATGCGTACTTATTCATATTTTCTATTATATATATATATATATATATATATATATATATATATATATATCTCAAACAATCGCAAACATGATCTTTGTGTGTTGTATCAATTAAATGATATTTGCTAATTGCTATTTGTTTGAGTGTGTTTGTATCTATCAAGTCTTGGATTCTCATTAGTATGATCATACGACCGTCTTAGTAACCAAAACTCGATTCGATTGGCGAAGGTAAACCAACAATCTCAGTCATTGTAATCAATGCCTGATTCGCTTGGCAACGATTCATTGGAACACTATCAAGCCTTTGGTTGTGATTTGGTTGTATACATGTTTGTTATGATTTGATTGATTACTATCACACGGTTGGTTTGCGCATATATCACTTATCATTTATCAATTATCTATTTATATATATATATATATAATTATTATTTGTTGTGTCAAAATTGGTGATCATCTCACTCAACATGTGTTGTTGACAAACTCTATTTTCTACGCATATGCAGGTTGCAATTGAAGTATGGATATTTAGTCAAGACCATAGATTATAATGAAGATGATCGTTAAATCATGTATTTGAATTGTTTTGTAATGTTTGTAAACGTGTGTGTATATTTGAATTAAAATAATTAATTAGATACTGTCACTTTTATATTATGAGAGTATCTTCGAGCTGTGAGCAATCGGATCATGCCCCGACATTTCCGCCTTAGGTTGGGGTGTGACACTCCTATTTATAGGCTGTCCAGCTGTCCAGGCGCATTAATTGCACTATCAGATCGTACATGATGACTCACCACGTCAGCGTGCATGGTGAGGAACGCCCCCGTGTTTTTCGTGTCAGACATATATTTTGTTTGTCTTTTTTGAAAGGTGACCATGTCGGCGTGCTTTATGAGGCATGCCCCCATGTCTGGCTAGTATCAGATTTTGTCATTTGCCATTATATTTTTGTCTTTTCTTGCATAGAGAAACATGGGGGTGTGCTACTTGTAACATGTGGGTGTGTTAAACTATTTTCTTTGATTCTATTTGTTTTTCTTCGCGTTTCTCACTTGTTTCTTCGTTTGAGGTTGGAATATACCTGAAAATAGAAATTAATGCAAAAAGTAGTTATTTGAACTAGATAATATAATAAAAGATGCAGTTTTAGAGACTATTTGATGCATAAAAGATGTAAATTTTAATATACATCAGTGGTCTCCGGTGTGGAGAAAATGTAAAGATATGACATAGGGTAAAGAAAGATCAATAATACACAATAAGTTACACACATAAACACACGCGCGCGCGCGCGATGCGGCGGTGACAACAATATACAACCCTAGCTCGCTAATAAACGAACACGCGAAGATCACCAAGTTGGCCACACGCATTGCAACGGGTCAACCAGAGTTGACTACAAATATATATATATATATATATATATATAATTATTGTAACATCTCGGAATTTCCATATTCGTATTCGTCTGTATTTAACCCGATTCAGGAACTTATTCGGATCCTTATTATTTATAAAATCAAACAATTATAAGTATTTAAGATTTGTATTTTTATTTTGTACCCTTTATGTTCTTAAAGTTGTTTATTCTTTGATTTAACTTTAAAAATAACCAATATTTAACCATTTAAAAGTACAAGGACTAGTATTGCCGAAATAACAAACTTCTCCTTCCTCCTAGGCCGGAGCGTCGCGCGATGGAGGTGGCTAGGGCCGCCGCGCGCCGCCGTGGCTCCTCTCCACAGTTTGTTTGTTTATTATTGTTTCCTAGTTCGTTTTTGGTACAAAATCGTTTATTTTTGGACTATATCGAGTGAATTAAGCCCCAAGAAAAGTGATATAGCCTAGATACATGTTCATTTTAATTACCCCTTGCTCAAGAACAAATTTTAATGCATATAATATTGATTTGGTCATTAAAACTTTTTTGGTTTCTTAAACGAGTGAATTAACTATATTTGGTTCGTTTTTGAGTATTTCTATATAAACAAGACTTATTTCTTCTGCCACAAACTTTCCCTAAACCCTAGTTAAGCATTCCCAGCCATCACTTGCTTCTGGACATCATCATCTTGCTCGCTTTTGTTTATTGCTTGAAGATACAAGCTTTATTGGTTAACTTTGCTAGCGTATTGAACTTTGACTTCAATTTTTGGTTGAATCATTCACTTTTCGGAAAAGTTGTGAACTGTAAAATCATTCATACATATTCCCTAGTCAATAAACATCAATTAAATTCTGAGGTTGAAGGGTGTTGACTGGTCAAATCCATTAAAACCCGTTCAAGGGCAAAATAGTCAACAAGTTTGACTACTCGTTTTCTCATGCTTCTGATCAGAACAGACGTTTGGTCCAGAAGACTTTTATTTTTGTAATGAGATTTTAAGGCTACTGACCAAAACCCGATTTCCGACTCGCTGTTCGGATTCTGGTCAGTATCAGCTCACTTAAATGTTTAATCTATCATACCCGGAGTTCTAGATATCCATTTGGAATGATTCCAACATCAACGAGTTTGGTTTTACTCATATTTACTTATCTCAAAGTTTCAGGTTTATTTGATTCACATTGTTCAACGCGTTAAAGGACGATTCATTCATCTGTTTATTTATTCATATTCTTGTTCACTCGCTTACGCAATAAGGTGAGTTTGATCATTCTCCTTTAATTTACTGTTTTAAACGTTTTGGGGACATATGTATGCCTATTCATATTTTATATCATATATATACACAAACTCGCAAACATAATTATTGTGTGTAATTCAATTAAATTTTAATTGCTATTTGTTTAAGTGTGTTTATATTCTATCAAGTCTCGGAGAGGTCCATTTGTAGTCTAGCAAGTCAGTATGATCATATGTCGTTGTAGTAACCAAAGCCCGTTCGCATGGCGATGGTAAACCGACAATCTCAGTCAGTCATCGTAGCCAATGCCTATTTCGCAAGGCAACGGTTAAATGGCACATTATCATGTCTATGGTTTGTTTATGGTGTGATTGATTATTACTCACATATGTTTATTTGTGCATTTAACATTTATTATATGTTATATATATACTATTATCATTCATGAAAATTGGTAATCATCTCACTCAACATATGTTGTTGACAAACTCTATTTATTTTCTACGCATTGCAGGGTGCCTTTTGAATTGAAGTTTGACGTGAATGACATCTAGAAAAGACCATAGGGAATTTAATGAAGACTATCTTTAGTTAAATCTTGATTGGATTATTTGTTTTAAATTATTTATTTGTGCTATGAATATTTGTGCACTATAATTTGAAATAATTAATTTAATAAATATTGTCACATTTTTATTTATGATAGTATCTTCGAGCTGTGAACAATCGGCTCACGCCTCGGCATTTCCGCCTTAGGTTGGGGTGTAACAGATTGGTATCAGAGCCGAAGGTTTTAAGATAGATCATTATATGATTAGGACCCCATACGTGCTTATCTGGCTGCCTTACGTGCCTATTAATTGTTTACAGCTTATGTAAGGTAATTATTTATTTTGTTATTATTTATTGTACACACACACACAAATTCTGAGGTTATACCTCACTTTCAAAATATTTTCTAAATCTTATATATTTAGTAGATTGTCTTTTCATTTTGGGAAATTCCTTAAGAATTCCCATGTTTTGTTTTTGCTCTCTCACCTTAAAGTATGGGAGTATGACTTGTTCGGTAGTAACTGTTGGGGGTGAGAGAACTGTGAGTCAGGCCTTGGCAAAACGGTTCCAAGAACCCAAGGTAAAATGCTATTCCTTACCTGGAGGATAACCTGACCACAGTACTCAAATCTCTAGGCCAAAATAGGACAAATGTCATAAAACCGTAAGTTTAAGTGGTCAAACGTGACCGGTTAAACGGTTGCGTTCCTTTTATAAAAACTGAATTCACGGTGGTTCGTGGCTATATTCGGGAAAACTTCCAATATTATGTTTTATTATTATTCATTTTAAAATGCTTAGTTGGGTGAAAAATCCATGTAAATCCATTGGCACTCCAACTATCCATGTCTCAACCCGTTTTCAATTTGATTTTTGGTTGGAACATATCACCCGTGGTGGTTCACGAGATACTCCAACTACTCATATTTTGATTCGTTGATTCGTTATTTAGTTGGGTCAGTTAAAATGCCATGTAACGCTCATGTGTCGACAAAGGGGTGAAGTGGTAATTATCAACCTGAAGTGTTCTCCTTCTCTCATCCGCGCGAAGCGTTGAGCAGCGCCATTTTTGTCGATTATAAAGCCCCTATGAATGCTGTTCCTTATCCCCTAAGACACTAAATATTAATACAATTGTTGCAAGGTGCAACTTTAACAAACATATCAAACCATATGTAAGCATTCTAAATGAAAACAATATGTGCAGCCTTATATGATATTATAATTAACAAGGGATCATTAAAAGTCATATTATAACAATATTTCAATGAATAAATGAATTTTGACCCGTTTACTAAAATTATAGTTTTGACCCGTTCACTAAAAAAACTACTTTTGACACGTTTACTAAAAATGATGAGTGTCAACTGTTGACTACAAACGACGAGCTTGATCCATTTATTAAGTTAGCTCATTCCGGCCCGTTTACTAAAAATGTAACGTTGACCTGCTTACTGAAAATAGAAACCTTGGCCCTTGAGCCTTGTGTACTCCACGGGTTTTGTGTTCGTAAAGCCGTATAAATAAACATCCATTTACCGAACTGATTAACTGCAATTGGATTCGGGTGTTACAATTGTTCGGATATGTAGGCTTGTACACGAACTGAATGAACATGAAACACTCATTTCAACTTTCATAAATAAATAATGTGAAGGTATACTTTTTGTTATTAGAAAGCGAATAATGAATCAAACCTTATCCAAACAAAATCAAACTAAATATTGTCAAGGAGCCTCAGCCAACTCCTTGAGTAACCAACCTGTGCACATCAAAAGTACAAAACCATTCATTTGAATGGCCCAGTTTCATTCAATCCATACAACTTGAGAAAGAATTATTAGAAATTCATAAAGTTTCTGGGGCCACCAATGACCAACTTATGGTGAATACTGTACTTTCACATAATCATACTTTAGGTATAATAAGTGGTGCAATGGTCCGGGTATTATATGAATTGCAGTGACGACATTTTTAAAGAATTCGATTCAATTATTTCTTCTTCATGCTTCAAAACAAAAGATACCCAAAAGGTATAAATACAAGAACCAAATGTAAATAAGGAAAACTATCAAAAGTATAATTATCTTTTTCTATACTCCCCCGCAAGTTGGAGCATGGAGATCACAAATGCCCAACTTGTCTAGTAGAAACCGCAACTGTCTAGCACCAAGAGCTTTTGTGAACAAGTCAGCAATCTGTTCCTTAGTATTAATGTGTAACGGCTCAATGTGCTTCGACTCAACGCGTTCTTTAACGAAATAGCAATCCATTTCGACATGTTTTATGCGTTCATGAAACACTGGATTATTTTCTATGTGTTTGACAGCTACATTATCACAAAATAATTGTGTTGGGCTGGTCTGGGTGACATCTAAATGTTTCAAGAGCCATCGAACCCATAAAACTTCACTGACTGTCGATGCCATAGCTCGATATTCAGCTTCAGCGGAAGACCTGGATACAACGGATTGCCTTTTCGAATTCCAAGAAATAGGAGCGCCTCCTAGAAGTAAAACATAACCGGTTCGTGATCATCTTGTATCTTGACACCCAAGCTAATCTGAATCAGTATAACCAATGAGATTCACCCCACCACTCTTTGGAAGTAAAATACCTTGACCAGGAGTGGAATTCAAGTATCTGAGAACTCTTATAGCTGCTTCCATGTGATTCTGTCAAGGATCAGCCATGAATTGACTAAGAATGTTGACAGAATACGTAATGTTGGGTCTAGTAGCTTGTAAATAGAGAAGCCGACCCACTAATCGTCTATACTTGCCAGCATCAACAGACACTTCTTCATCGTCCTTACTAAGTTTGGTGCTCTGTTCCATAGGAAAGGCACTTGGTTTACAACCCAACATGCCACTATCTTTCAAAATGTCCATCACATATTTTCTTTGACTGAGGACAAGACCATCTTTTGTCCGTGCTACTTCAATTCCTAGAAAATATTTCAGAACACCAAGATCTTTGATGCTGAATTTTCTATCTAGAAAACTCTTTGTTTCTTCAATTTTCTTTGAGTTGTTACCTACTATGATAACATCATCTACATAAATAAGAGTCGCAACAAAGGTACTGGCTGTTTTAAATATAAAAAGTGAGTGATCGGGTTTAGAATGTTCAAATTCAAACTAATGCAAAGCAGATGTAAACTTTTGATACCAGTTCCTGGATGCTTGTTTCAACCCATAGAGAGATTTCTTAAGCTTGCAAACCTTTGTTTCCTTCCCTATGTCAAAACCTTGTGGGATCTCCATTTAAATTTCTTTATCCAAATCACCATGCAAAAATGCATTATTGACATCCAACTGATGAATAATCCAGTTTTTCTTTATTGCAATTGCCAAGAGTGTACGCACAGTGACAAGTTTCGCTAGCGGGGAAAAGGTGTCATGGAAGTCAATTCCCTCAATTTGAGTAAAACCCTTTGCCACTAACCTTGCTTTGTATCTTTCTATCTCTCCGTTTGGCTTGTATTTTAATTTGTACACCCATTTTGAATCTATGGCTCGTTTTCCCTCTGGTAGATCCTCAAGGGTCCACGTGCCATTAGTCTCAAGTGCTTGTATTTCTTTCTTCATTGCCTCCCTCCAATTTTCATTCTGAACAGCTTGCTTAAAAGTCTTCGGCTCATCATTTAAAGTGATGGTCGTTAAAAAAGCTTTATGCGAATCAGAAAATTTATCATAAGAAATAAAATTGGAAATAGGGTATACCGTCGAGGGTTTTTGACTAGACTCGGGTGAAGCTTGATCAATAGATGGTGGGAGATTCACAACATAATCATTGAGTCGAGTAGGACGAGTTCTAATTCGTTTTTCTCTGGTAAGCTCTTCATGTTCGGTTTCAACTTGGGTCGTGGGTTCTGCCACTTTGGCCGACACTTCTTTTTGTGGTAAGTTGCCATTGTTCATATCATTTTGCATGACAACATCACCATCATGCATATTCTCGTACACATCATTGTTTGGGCTTACGGCTTCCGACTCGTTTTCTGCATGTATATTGCTCTTGTTTTCATGTGGATTTTAATCATCATAATACCATATTGGAAAATCAAAAATTTCTGGTTCTTCATCTTTCTCTTGGTCAATGTGTGAATCATGAGGAAATGTGTTTTCAACAAACTTCACGTCCCTAGATACTATTATCTTTTCATTCTTCAGATCAAAAATCTTGTAACCCTTGGTACCCGGTGGATAACCCAAAAATATTCCCGGCCTCCCCCGTTCCTCAAACTTGTCACCCCTCATTTCAGTGCTTCGATAATACGCAAGGCACCCAAAAACCTTTAAACCTGCATAATCAGGTTTTTGTCCATAGACGATCTCATAAGGAGTCTTATTTTCAATGACTTCTGAAGGAAGTCGGTTTATAATGTAGGCTGTCGTCATGATGCATTCTCCCCAAAAATGTGTTGACAACTTAGCTTCAAATTTCAAAGCTCTTGCTGTTTCAAGGAAATGACGGTGTTTACGCTCCACAACTCCATTTTGTTGCGGAGTATGTGGACAAGTGGTCTCCAGAAGAATACCATGCTCGGTGTAAAAATTGCACAATTTGTTCGAGGTAAATTCACCTCCATTGTCATTTCTAATTCTCTTGACAATTTTATCAAACTGTGTATTAACCATTTTGAGGAAACCAATTAAACAATCACTTGCTTCTGACTTGTGTTTTAAAAGGAACACCCACACAGACCGACTAAAATCATCAACTATAGTTAAAAAATAGTTGGCACCTGTGAGTGAAGGAGTTCTATACCTTCCCCAAATATCACAATGTAAAAGCTCAAAACAACTTTGGGTTTTTACTGAACTTATTGGAAAAGGTAATCTGGTAAATTTATCCCTAGTGCAAAAATGGCAAAATGTACCGTTTGTTCCCAAAGTGTCATTTTTAACAAAATCCAAAACACAAAGTTTTCCATGCGACGCATGTCCAAGACGCTTATGCCATAAATCACCAACAGCTGACATTGCTTTTCTCTCACCACCCACCATGCTCATTTGTTAGAGTCCTTGCTTGCATTTACCCACCCCAATCAATCTCCTCGAGTTCAAAGAGTGCATAACACAAAATTGTGGGAAAAACGTTACAGCACACTGTAAATCATTTGCCAACCGACTGACAGATAGAAGATTGCAATTAAACGTTGGGACGTGTAAAACATTATTAATTTGTATTCCGTTTGGTAGGATGCATGACCCTCTTCCGTTCACTAGAACAGATGAACCATCGGGTATAGTAACGGGCAACTCACATGTGTTTTTCAGATCATTATTAAACCAATCAAGCCTGTGAGTTATGTGATCGGTAGTGTGACATCTGCCCCGATCCGACCCGACCCAGGTACCCGTTTCTCTGACCCGATCTCTCTTTTATTATTTAATATTTATACTTATATTTTACTTTTAATAATAATATATATTTTCCTTCCCGCCTCTCTCTCTCTTTCTTTCCGCCGTCCCGTCCCTCTTCCTTCTCTCTTTCCGCCTTCTTTTCCCTCTTGTCGCCGTCCCACCCTTACGCTTTGTTTCCCTCTTCTCTTTGCTTGTCCTTTGGTTCTTCCCGCCTAAGGATGTCTGCAGCTCCACGCGCCAGACTCCTTACATGGAAGCCTGCGTGAAGACATCTTGTTCCTGCGATGCGTGAAGAGAACTCTTCTCGCAGCGCGCTAAGAATGCATGTTCTTCCCGCAATGCGCTAAGAATGTATGTTCTTCCCGCGATGCGCTTAGAATTCTTGTTCTTCACGCAGCACGCTAAGGATTTGTGATTCTTCCCGCAGTGCGCTAAGGATTGTTGTGCCAGCCTTCGCGCTCGCGCACTCAGCCTTCCCGCGCTTAACCCTTGTATCTTCTGTTTAAATCTAGCCGTTTGCTTTTGTGTTGTCTTATCTTCTGTGCTGTTGACCTAACCTATCTAATGTCTGAATAGTTACTTTCGGCGCAGCATGCGTACCAACCCCCATTGGTTGGTAGAAAAAGTGACTGACATTATCTTTTGAGATCTGCTTTTGCCAAGCTTTATCCAGTACCTTTATCTGAACCGCCCATGCCTGTTACTGTTTCCCTGTCAGCTTTATCTTGCCCCCTGCAGCTGCCATATCTTTTGATATCTTTTGCTTTTGGAATCTTTTACTTTTTGAGATCTTTTCCCCTTTTTCTAGGGATTGTGTCTCCTAGGGTTTTTCTATAAATAATAGTAGTAATTTCATAACACATCACACACAAAACACTTAATCTCTCCTGCTCTCTTGCTCCTTGCTCTCTCTGCCGTCTTCCTCTCTGCCTCCGTCTTCCTCCTTGTTCTTCCTGCTTTTCCGGTAATATATATTATAATTTACTTATTAATTATGCTAACTTATAATCAAGACTTAAAACCAATCGTTAAAACAATAATCTTATTTATAGGTTAACTTGTGCTTGTTTAAAGTTGGTTCTTGCTTTATCTACCACCGCATCGTTTATCATGTGAGTTATCTCGTATCTAATCCCTTTTTATTTTAAATGCTTTGGGATGTTCATGTGTTCATACAAAACTTGAGTCTTAAACTTGTTTATGAACTTTAGTCGCGCAGTATCCCATGTGTTGAGGACGTTTACTTGGCTGTTTATTTGTATGTGTGTATCATTAACCGCTTTGTTCGGCCTATTCCGCAGTTCCGTTGGTACCATTAGTTGAACACGGGAGACCTATCGTTTACGGTTTTCTTTGTTTACACTTGCACAGATGTTTTCTCGTTTTTATGCTCAATTGGGAGCATGGATTGAACTATGATCTATGAACTATCTTAGGCTTGATCACAATCTGATTACACCCTTGTTAAACTCTAGACATACACGTGTTGCGCGCAGATTTACTATGATTATCTATGATTATCTATTAAACTTGATTTCTCACCAACACGCAAGTGTTTGACGTTTATTTTAACACATGTTCAGGTTTGCAGTAGCTGTTTTGGAGCTTGTGGACACGTAGGAAGTTTTTACTTTTGGACCTAGAATTAAAATGTATCAAGACAAGTTAATGTTGTTCGAATGTTATAATTTATAATATATTGATTTATGTTTGATTTATGTTCTTTATTTTCCCCGCTGCGCTGTGCGCGATAAAATGTGTATTAATAAATATTGACACCAATAGTGTCACGAGTAATGAAACAATATGTGGCGCCCCGATGTATAATCCGCCTTTGGTCGGGGTGTTACAGATTGGTATCAGAGCTCGTTGACTTTAGGATAGGTGGTTAGACGTAACGGCCTAGAATACCTAAGAGTCCCTTCTCGCGCATGAGAGAAATCTCATGTTTGCGCGCTTATTGTTAATTACTCGTTATTTATGAATATGCTCGCGCTTGCGCAGTATATGATTTTATGTTTTATTTCGCGATATTTCGATTTTTGTTGAATTTCGATTTTTATTGATTTTACTTACATATTCGTTTGTTGGGATTGAAAATCCGAAAAGTCATGGTGATACATGAATAGTTGATTTTCAATTTCCATTTACGATTATGTTCTGAGGTTGGAGACTTGAAAAGTCATGGTGATACATGAATTGTCAACCTCCAATACTCATTTTCTTGTATGTTTTATATTGAAGATTGAAAAGTCATGGTGATACATGAATCGTCAATCTCCAATACTCGTTTGCCCGTATATTTTAAATTGGGAATTCGGAAAGTCATGGTGATACATGAATTGTCGATTCTTGATTCGAATTTGTTACCTTTATTAAGTCTGCATTTAGGATCATTTATTTTACTTTAACTTTTGATAGTATCTAACTCTGCGAAACCAAGCTTTATAAAGTTAAACTTTGCGATAAAAAAACCAAGATATTAACTAAAATTAAAATTTTTATAGAATGCCTCCGCTATCTCGCCGATTTCAGAGAAGAGAAGCCTCGCGCATGCGTAGACAGCAACGTTCCCAGGAAATGGCCGCCGCAATAGCCCAAGCTTTGAGCCAAAACAATGCTAATACCACCAGTTATAACATTAAGTCCTTTAATGCGGGTAACCCTCCGAAGTTCATAGGTCTTGAAGGAGCCACCGTGATGCTCCAATGGCTTGAGAAGATTGAAAACACTTTCCTCCACACCCAATGCCCCTCAGACAGACGAACCCTGTATGCTTCCAGTGTCCTGGAATCTAGAGCGCTTACATGGTGGAATGGAGTAGCTCATGCGCGTGGCGCAGAAACTGCTTCTAGCATGCCCTGGGAGGAATTCAAGGAAATTCTGACGCGAGAATTCTGCCCTCCCAACGAAGTTAAGCGCCTGGAGGAAGAATTCTGGAACTTGAAGCAATACAGCGGTGAAGCGCGCGAGTACGCGACGCGCTTCCACGAGCTAAGCTTACTGGTCCCTCACCTTGTTACCCCTTCCCGCCGAGCCATCGAGAAATTCCTTGGGGGTCTCCCCATGGAAATTCAAGATTCTGTATGGGCCAGAAACCCAGTTACCCTCTCTGACGCCATCGAATTGGCCGCTGTGCTCAGCGACAACCATGTCAGAGCAGGAACCCTGTTCCTGCGGGGAACTGAGAAGACCAAACCCACCAAGACTGTCCCTGAACCAACAGAAACCAAACCAGAACCCTCAAACCATAACCAGAAACGTAGGCGCAGACAAGCCTATGCGCTTACCAACCCGCCCATTGTCCAGCAACCCGCTTACCAACCTCCAGTTTACGCGCCTAACCCACTGTCAACCTACCCAGCACCTCCTGTAGTCCACAACTATGCCTTAACCAATCCAGCACTTCCTGCCCCGCCAACTAAGAAGCCTTACACAGGAAACCAACCCTTTTGCCCAACCTGTAGACTTCATCACCCACCTCAAGTCCCGTGTCGACAATGTAACCGATGTGGCCGCGTAGGTCACTCCGTTGAGTACTGTAGAACCCCTCCTTCCAATCCGATTGCGCCAACACCACCAGCCTACCCGCAGAACCCACAGCCAACTTACCAAAACCCACGACCCAGATCGTGCTTTAACTGCGGTGATCCAAGTCATTTCCGGAACGCGTGCCCAAGGCTACAAGTTCAGATTACTCAAGCGAATCCGGTGAACCAAATTTCGAACCAAGTGACGCGTGGCCGAGCTTTTAACATAACCGCGCACCAAGCGCAAGCGAATAACGACGTAGTTAATGGTACATTTTTGCTTAACGGATTTTATGCATCTATGCTTTTTGATACTGGCGCCGATAGAAGTTTTATCTCTCGCGCCTTTGAGCGGAAGCTTGCGCGACCGCGCGATAACTTAAAAGAAGATTTTTCAGTTGAATTGGCTAATGGCGAAACTGTTTTAATAAACTCGGTAATTAAAGATTGCACGCTTAACCTTAACGAAAACGATTTTCTGATCGACCTCATCCCTATGCCTCTTGGAAGCTTTGATGTTATCATTGGTATGGACTGGCTCTCGAAGAATCGCGCCGAAGTTATTTGCGCCAAGAAATTGATTCGCATACCTCGAGAAAATGGTGATCTTCACATCTACGGCGAAAAACCCTCCAGTGGTCTTAAACTTATGTCTTGCGCCGAAGCCCAAAGACTCATGCGGAAGAAGTGTATTGCATTTCTAGCCCATGTGGTTAAACCCGATGAAGGAAAGAAGCTTCGCGATATCCCTGTTGTGCGTGATTTTCCTGAAGTTTTTCCTGATGATCTTCCTGGTATCCCTCCCGCTCGTGAAGTCGAGTTTCGTGTTGATCTTGTCCCTGGTGCTTCCCCCGTTGCTAAATCTCCTTACCGTCTTGCACCCGCTGAGATGCAAGAATTGGCCAGCCAACTCCAAGAGTTGACTGCTAAAGGATTCATTCGCCCTAGCTCTTCGCCCTGGGGTGCTCCGGTGTTGTTCGTTAAAAAGAAAGATGGATCGTTTCGCATGTGTATTGATTACCGCGAGTTGAACAAACTCACCATTAAAAACCGGTATCCCTTACCGCGTATTGACGACCTCTTTGATCAACTCCAAGGTGCCTCCTGTTTCTCGAAGATCGATCTCCGTTCTGGTTATCATCAGTTGCGTATCCGCGATGAAGATGTTCCAAAGACTGCTTTTCGAACTCGTTATGGCCATTTTGAATTCTTGGTCATGTCCTTCGGTCTAACCAACGCACCCGCCGTTTTCATGGATCTTATGAATCGGGTGTGTAGGCCTTTCTTGGATAAATTCGTGATCGTGTTTATCGATGATGTTCTGGTGTATTCTAAGACCAAGGCCGAGCATGAGCAACATCTCCGATTGGTATTGCAAAAGCTTAGAGCCGAGCAACTCTATGCTAAGCTTTCCAAGTGTGAATTTTGGTCTGATGAAGTACAGTTTCTTGGTCATGTTGTAAACAAGATGGGTATTCATGTCGACCCATCCAAGATTGAAGCAATCAAGAACTGGATTACGCCATCCTCTCCTTCTGAGATCCGTTCCTTTCTGGGCTTAGCTGGTTATTACCGGCGTTTCATTTCGAACTTCTCAAAGATCGCTTTGCCTTTAACAGCTCTAACGCACAAAGGTAAACCGTATATTTGGGGCTCGAAGCAAGAAGAAGCCTTTCTGACGCTCAAGCGTTTGTTGTGTGAAGCTCCTGTTCTTGCGCTACCTGAGGGTAATGATGATTTTGTCGTGTATTGCGATGCATCCAACCAAGGTCTCGGTTGTGTTCTTATGCAACGAGGCAAGGTTATCGCTTACGCATCAAGGCAACTCAAGGTTCATGAAAAGAATTATACAACTCACGACCTCGAGCTTGGTGCAGTTGTTTTTGCCTTGAAGATCTGGAGACACTACCTTTATGGTACTAAGTGTATCCTCTACACTGACCATAAAAGCCTTCAGCATATCTTTGATCAAAAGGAACTTAACATGAGGCAACGCCGATGGAACGAACTCATCAGCGATTACGATTGTGAGATCCGGTATCACCCTGGTAAGGCTAATGTGGTAGCCGATGCGCTCAGCCGAAAACCCTGCCAACTTAACTGTATCTTGCCGCGCACCCAGCTTCACTTCGCGCCGATTCAAAGCAACCTTGAATCGCGTATTCGTGACGCGCAGCGCGCATCCATCAGTAATGGTAACCTTCGCGCCGAGTTAGCGTGTGGCGCGGAAGCACTCTTTGTCCCTAATCTGAGTGGAATTCTCTGCTATCTCAATCGCATCTGGATTCCCTTTGATGAGAATCTTCGCGCTGATATCCTGAGTGAAGCGCACAAATCTCGGTATTCTATTCATCCCGGCGCTGATAAGATGTACAAGGATTTGCGCATAACTTATTGGTGGCCCGGTATGAAAAAGGATATTGCTGTGTTCGTAGCTAGATGTCTGACTTGTTCTAAAGTAAAAGCTGAACACCAACGCCCATCTGGTTTGCTCGAACAACCAGAAATTCCTACGTGGAAATGGGAATGTGTAGCGATGGACTTTATTACCAAGTTACCTTTGACAGCAAGCAAACATGATAGCATTTGGGTAATAGTGGATCGATTGACTAAATCTGCTCACTTTCTGCCCATTCGTGAAAACTACCGTGTTGAGCATCTCGCGCAGCTTTATGTCAAGGAAATCGTCTGCCGCCATGGTACTCCTTTGAGCATCATATCCGATCGCGATGGCCGTTTTATATCTCGCTTTTGGAAATCTCTCCAATCTGCGCTAGGAACTCGCTTGGACATGAGTACGGCATATCATCCTCAGACTGACGGTCAGTCTGAGCGAACTATTCAAACTCTTGAGGATATGCTCCGATCTTGTGTTCTTGATTTTGGAGGTAATTGGGATTCACACCTGCCTTTGATCGAGTTTTCTTATAACAACAGCTATCATTCCAGTATTGGTATGGCCCCATTTGAAGCACTTTACGGTCGTAAATGCCGCTCCCCGATTTGTTGGAGCGAAGTGGGTGAAACTCAAATCACAGGACCCGAACTTGTTCAAGAGACAACAGATAAAATCGCCAAGATCCGTGATCATTTGCTGACTGCCAGAAGCCGACAGAAGAGTTACGCAGATCGTAGGCGAAAGCCTCTCGAATTTCAAGTTGGTGATCTTGTTCTCCTCAAAGTGTCGCCTTGGAAAGGTGTTGTCCGCTTTGGGAAGAAGGGTAAGCTTGCTCCTCGTTATGTTGGTCCATTCAAGATTCTCGCGCGTGTGGGAAAAGTTGCCTACAGACTTGACCTGCCGCTCGCGCTCAGTAATGTGCATCCAACGTTCCATGTTTCCAATCTCAAGAAGTGTTTAGCTGACGAGAACCTTCACATTCCACTTGATGAAGTTCAAGTTGATGAATCCATGCATTTCATTGAGAAGCCTGTTGAGATTATGGATCGCGAGGTTAAGCAAACCAAGCGCAGTCGTATCCCTATCGTGAAAGTTCGCTGGGAGTCCAAGCGCGGAGCCGAGTTTACATGGGAAAGGGAAGATCAAATGAAGATCAAGTACCCGCACCTGTTCTCTGCGCAACCTACTTCGAGATAAATTTCGGGACGAAATTTCTTAAAGTAGGGGAGACTGTGACATCTGCCCCGATCCGACCCGACCCAGGTACCCGTTTCTCTGACCCGATCTCTCTTTTATTATTTAATATTTATACTTATATTTTACTTTTAATAATAATATATATTTTCCTTCCCGCCTCTCTCTCTCTTTCTTTCCGCCGTCCCGTCCCTCTTCCTTCTCTCTTTCCGCCTTCTTTTCCCTCTTGTCGCCGTCCCACCCTTACGCTTTGTTTCCCTCTTCTCTTTGCTTGTCCTTTGGTTCTTCCCGCCTAAGGATGTCTGCAGCTCCACGCGCCAGACTCCTTACATGGAAGCCTGCGTGAAGACATCTTGTTCCTGCGATGCGTGAAGAGAACTCTTCTCGCAGCGCGCTAAGAATGCATGTTCTTCCCGCAATGCGCTAAGAATGTATGTTCTTCCCGCGATGCGCTTAGAATTCTTGTTCTTCACGTAGCACGCTAAGGATTTGTGATTCTTCCCGTAGTGCGCTAAGGATTGTTGTGCCAGCCTTCGCGCTCGCGCACTCAGCCTTCCCGCGCTTAACCCTTGTATCTTCTGTTTAAATCTAGCCGTTTGCTTTTGTGTTGTCTTATCTTCTGTGCTGTTGACCTAACCTATCTAATGTCTGAATAGTTACTTTCGGCGCAGCATGCGTACCAACCCCCATTGGTTGGTAGAAAAAGTGACTGACATTATCTTTTGAGATCTGCTTTTGCCAAGCTTTATCCAGTACCTTTATCTGAACCGCCCATGCCTGTTACTGTTTCCCTGTCAGCTTTATCTTGCCCCCTGCAGCTGCCATATCTTTTGATATCTTTTGCTTTTGGAATCTTTTACTTTTTGAGATCTTTTCCCCTTTTTCTAGGGATTGTGTCTCCTAGGGTTTTTCTATAAATAATAGTAGTAATTTCATAACACATCACACACAAAACACTTAATCTCTCCTGCTCTCTTGCTCCTTGCTCTCTCTGCCGTCTTCCTCTCTGCCTCCGTCTTCCTCCTTGTTCTTCCTGCTTTTCCAGTAATATATATTATAATTTACTTATTAATTATGCTAACTTATAATCAAGACTTAAAACCAATCGTTAAAACAATAATCTTATTTATAGGTTAACTTGTGCTTGTTTAAAGTTGGTTCTTGCTTTATCTACCACCGCATCGTTTATCATGTGAGTTATCTCGTATCTAATCCCTTTTTATTTTAAATGCTTTGGGATGTTCATGTGTTCATACAAAACTTGAGTCTTAAACTTGTTTATGAACTTTAGTCGCGCAGTATCCCATGTGTTGAGGACGTTTACTTGGCTGTTTATTTGTATGTGTGTATCATTAACCGCTTTGTTCGGCCTATTCCGCAGTTCCGTTGGTACCATTAGTTGAACACGGGAGACCTATCGTTTACGGTTTTCTTTGTTTACACTTGCACAGATGTTTTCTCGTTTTTATGCTCAATTGGGAGCATGGATTGAACTATGATCTATGAACTATCTTAGGCTTGATCACAATCTGATTACACCCTTGTTAAACTCTAGACATACACGTGTTGCGCGCAGATTTACTATGATTATCTATGATTATCTATTAAACTTGATTTCTCACCAACACGCAAGTGTTTGACGTTTATTTTAACACATGTTCAGGTTTGCAGTAGCTGTTTTGGAGCTTGTGGACACGTAGGAAGTTTTTACTTTTGGACCTAGAATTAAAATGTATCAAGACAAGTTAATGTTGTTCGAATGTTATAATTTATAATATATTGATTTATGTTTGATTTATGTTCTTTATTTTCCCCGCTGCGCGTGCGCGATAAAATGTGTATTAATAAATATTGACACCAATAGTGTCACGAGTAATGAAACAATATGTGGCGCCCCGATGTATAATCCGCCTTTGGTCGGGGTGTTACAGGTAGCACCCGAATCCACAATCCACTTGTTACTAGTGTCAAATTTACCTTCCATGTTGACGATGGATGGGACTTTGTTTTTAACCGAAGCATCTCTAGTAGCAAAGACTCTAAGAAATTGTTGGTATTGTTCGTTGTTTAAACCTGAAATAGGGCTCATCTCAGCTTCTTTGTGATCCATGTTGCTTCTTGTGATTAAGCACGCCTTCAACTACTCTTGACATTTTTCCTTTTTTTTAAACTAAAATACTTTTCTGTGTAAATGATAAATCAACTCCTTTTTTTTTCTTTTACTCTTTCTCTCTCTACTGTTGAAGACAAATTTCCTCCGTCCCCAACACACCTTTCTACTCCCTCTTTTGCTTTTCTTTCTTTTTTTTTAAAATCATATTGTCTTTCTCTCTCTAAAGACACAACAAACAAACAATGGTGATGGGGTTTTTCTGCTGCGGTGGTTGATGGTCACGACAGGTGAAGTATCGTCGGGTAGCGGGTACTCCGGAGATGGAGTGGTTCGTGAACGGTGGCGGTTGTTCCAGTTGTGGTTGTGACCGGCGTCAGAGTTGGAAGGATGAGGCTCGAGGCGGATCTATAAACGTTAGGGTAGGTTGGGTGTTGAGCGGTTCTTCTAGCGGCGGCGACTGTTCTCGGTGTCAGGTTGTGTTGAGCAGCGGCTGCAGCGGTTTAGGGTTTCGGTTTTGTTTGAGCGGTAGGATACCCGCTCTGATACCATAAAGAATTCGATTCAATTATTTCTTCTTCATACTTCAAAACAAAAGATACCCAAAAGGTATAAATACAAGAACCAAATGTAAATAAGGAAAACTATCAAAGGTATAATTATCTTTTTCTATATGCCAGATTATATGAAATATAACTTCTTATGTGTCTTTGCAGTCGTTACATAAGATCCAAACCCTCTTTTGCCTGAATCAACGATACTAATTGATAAGAGAAAAGGAATCAAGAGTAGAAACCATAACAAAGACGAACCTGGAATATGCTCTATGATGGTGTGCTTCATCGATTGCAGAAAGAGAAGGAAGAACCCTAGAAATTGTTGAGGATCGATCCAATGATATGATATTGAGAATACATATTGAATCATCAATGCAATGAATTAGGTTATGTTTGTTTTTGCTTATAAGGTCTGCAAGGGGCCTATGTCTGCGGGCGCGCAGACATAAGCTCCTGAAGACTGTTTGTTTAAAAAAAAAAAAGATATGAAAAGCCCTTTTTTGATCTTAAAGAAGCAATTTCCATCATCTTCACATCTCATCTTCACATCTCATTCTCTCTGCACTTCACCTTCAAACCATTAAAACATTCACCATCTTCAAACCATAAAAACATAAACCACTGTACGTCACCGGACTCCGCCCTAAAAACATACACCATTGCACCGTCACCCGACACTGCCGCACCGTCACTGGACACCGCCGTACCGTCACCGGACCTCTGTTCGTCACTGGACACCGCCACACCATCACCAGATCTCCGCTGCACCATCACCCGATATCCGCCCATCACTAGACACCGCCGATTAAAACAAACATACTCACGGTAGAGCCACCGTCACCGGACACCGCCGCACCGTCACCGGACCTCCGTTCGTCACTAGACACCGCCGCACCATCACCTGCCGTCACTAGACACCGTCGATTAAAACAAACATACTCACGGTAGAGCCACCGTCACCGGATCTCCGCCCTAAAAGCATACAGTGTTGCACTGCCCTAAAATGAAATTAAAGGAGTATTATTATTATTATTATTATTATTATTGATTTAAGAATGAATGAGATTTGGTAAAAGAAAGAGAAGAAAATATGGGGAGTTTTATATTGAAAAAGGAGAACCTGGTTTTGTTTCAAAGAAAGTAGCCTCTAATAATTTTCTGTTTATGCAGACAATATCCAATTTATAAAACAAATAGTATTATATTTTCAGATTGCAGACCTTCAGACCACATCTTCAGTTGCAGACATGAAATCAGATGAAATCAGATTGCAGACATTTTTTGTTTTCAAAAACAAACAGCACCTTAACCAATCCAATCGGAGAGATAGCATCAGTGATGGATTTTTGGTGGTACGTGAAGAAGATGAAGATTAAAGGTTGGAGTTTGAGAAAGGATTACTTCAGCTTATGTCATATAACCCCGTTTTGAGAGATTTGAATATCAAACTCGTAGGATAATACCCACGAAAATAAAGGAATAAATGAGAAGCCTTCATTTAGAAATCAAAAGCAATCTGGTGGCTTTGAAGAATGGGGGGAGCGACATATAGGATTTAATGGTAGACAATTATATAGATAGTTATATAGGGGTGAGATCTAATGAAAACTACTTTTAAAGAGAAAACTTAAAAACTCCTAAAAAACTATTTCTAACTTTTTTTTTTTAAATTTTTTTTTGAAGTTTCTTTTTTTTTTTCCATTATTCTTATATGTTGTTATTGGTTCAAAAAAAAAAACCTTGTCGGTAACCTCGTCGGTATAGTGCGCATGTGTAATAGTGTGCATTGCATATATGCAAAAGTGTTTGTATTGCATAGAATACAACACTATTGCACATATTTGATACACACTATTGTATATATGCAATATAAGACCAATACACACATCGAATACACATTAGTACGTATGTGTAATACAACATTAACGCACATGTGCACCATATCGACTTTTATTTTATTATTATTTTTTTTCCATATAATACAACACTACTACACATATACAATACACAAATATAAGCAATAAAACACTATTAAACTCAAAAATACATAGTAATACACATGTGCAATACAACGGTATCGCACGGTAATACGTATGTGCATCAAAGCGGTTTTTTTTATTTTTTATTTTTTTCGAGTGAAATATAAGAAAATATAAGAATAATGGCTAAAATAGAATTTTAAAAATATTTTTTTATTTTTAATTAAAAATAAATCTTTAGGAGTTTTTAAGTTTTCTCTCTAAAGGTGAGTTTTCTCTTGATCCTCTCCCTAGTTATATATAGGGTAAGGTTAAAATGAAAACCCACTTGAGTTGTGAAAACCCGAAAAACCCTATGTAACATCGTTTTTTTTTTGTTACATGTAATATATGTTGTAACATTTAATACGAAACATTGAAACATCAAAAAAAAATGTTTTGCTATTTTTTAGTATTTTTTACTAATTTTTATATATGTTTTCAGGAGAGAGAAAAAGTTATATTTATATTTACATTTTTTATTCACTTTAATTGTGGACTACAAGATTTAAACATTAATTAAAAACATGTGGTTGAGAATGAGTTTCTAGGGTTTTCACAACTCAAGTGGGTTTTCATTTTATACTTGGCCTATATATATATATATAATTACAATACTACCCTCATGTGCCTTGCAAATATATAGATTTAATGAGAAAAATTAACTGGGTTAGTGCCAAAGGATGTAACGGGAAAATAATTTGAAACATGAAGTATTTTTTCTGTCATTTATTTTGCTAAAGGACGACTATTGAAAAAACGATTAAACATAAAGGACGCTTATTTATATTTTATCCTTATTATATTTTATGGGTTGAATTATTTTACAAAGGCCAACAAAAATGAGAAGTGTGAGAAGCCATAGTTGATTGACATATGTCAAGTAGGGGCCAAAGGGTATAAAAATAATAGTACATATTTTCTCTCTCCACATGCAAGTCACATGTCAATCCCCCCATCAGTTTAAAACGTCCATTACTTTTTCATGCAACGCTATTTTTTTTAAAAAATTTCACCATAATAACAAGCGTTTTTTTTATCTTTAATATGAGTATGACTTTGTTATATAAAAATTAAAAAAAATTACGTCATTGTGTCTTTTCGTCCTTGTGTCTTTCTGTTTGTCATTGTGTTTTTTTCGTCACTGTGTCTTTCAAATCATCATTTTGTTTTTTAAACGCTAATAATACGGTTGTGTAATAATAATACCTAAATAAAATGATAAAATAACAACAAATTATCTAATACATAAGACACAATGATGAATACATATTACACAATTACATGAAATGTGAAACACAATGATGAATACATATAGCACAGTGAACTGAAACGTAAAATACAATGGTGAATGCATATAACACAATGACCTGAAACGTAAAACATAATGGAAACTACATATTACGCAATGACATGAACGTAATACACAATAACTAAAACAATGATGAGTAGGAAGACAAATGATGAGCACAAAGACACAACGAAAAACAAAAAGACACAATGAAATAATCTTTGTTTTAATTGTTATCTTTAATATGAGTATCAATTAATAACACAATGACCAAAATCTATAACACAATGATAGAAAAATCCAATTAAAAATCATAATTAACAACTAATAACATAATATAAAAACCCCACTAATTTTTTTTATTTTTATATAACAATATGATACTCATATTAAAGATAAAAAAACGCTTGTTATTATGGTGAAATTTTTTTAAAAAAATAATGTTGCAAGAAAAAGTTATGGACGTTTTAAAATGATGGAGGAATTGACATGTGCCTTGTATGTGGAAAGAGAAAGTAAACAAAAGTGGGTTATTACCTTTATGTCATTCTTATCAATTTATTTTCTTAAATTAATCTCAACCATTCAAATCTAAGATCAATGGATTAGATTCCTTCTCACCCTTATTATTTTTGTTGTCTTTTGTATTTTAGTTTTACCCTATATTTTAAATCTTTGAAAATAAAGATTAGTTTGAGTTTTTGAATTTGAGTCGATACGTTAGAATTCAAGTAGTATTAGGATGAAGAGTATTACATAGACCCATTGATGTATTTTGATTATTTCTCTTCCATTTCATAATAACAAAAGGACTCAAAACTAGTTGTTCAATGATCGAGCATCTTTTATTTTTAATACTCACTTGCTCGGTCGTTACAAAACTAAATAAATAATGGGAAAAAAGATGACGATTTTCATAAACTTAAGTGGGTTAACACCACCCTTGACTATAACATTAATTATCATTGTTGTTGGCACAGCCATAGCCACCTCTGCTATCACCACACTCCACCACCGTCACCATCACCATTGTTGCCTCGGTCTCTGCCACCATAAAGATTACAGGCAGCGTGTGAACTTATTTTAATATTTTTTTCCCCTGAAATCACTCATTTAACCCGAGTGCATTTTAGCCGAAACACTAAGGGGGTGTTTGGCCTAGCTTTTTTTAACATGCTTATAGCTTTTTTAGCTTTTTTTACAAAATAAGCTTAGTTTGATGTTTGTTTTAGCTTTTTAAGCTTATGTTTATAAGCTTAATATAAGCTAATTTATAGAAACTAGTTGGAAGATGGTTTTTAAGCTTATTTAAGGAAGCTTATTTGTGTAAGGGTATTAAGTTACCCATTTGCCCTAAAAGAAAATGGTTTAATCCATTTAACTCCATTTCACTTCTATTAATTTTTAACAAATCAATTAGTAATTAATACATAATTAATGCATATTGTTCATTTTAACCCGTGAAAAGCACATTTAAGGTGTCATTTCATCCTAACTTATGTTAGGCGTTAAAGTATACCCCATGGCCTAAGTCGTGCTCCTAGAGGGGATAAAGAGGTCTTTAACTACCATCATTCATCATTGAGAAATGTCATTGAACGAACTTTTGGAGTATGAAAGGCTAGATGGGAGATATTACAGCATATGCATGTCAATTACACCTACGAGACACAAGTGAATATCGTGCTAGTATCTATGGCAATTCATAATTATATTAGAAAAAAAGATACATGTGATGAAAGATTTAACAAGACGCAACAATAATCTTACACTCCAAATAATGGTATTGATAGTCGAGAGTCTAGTGACATTAATGAAATACATGAAGACACGAGTACACAACGTAGAATAGATTATTTATACATGAGTGCAGTTAGAGATATGATTGCAGGAGATCTAGCCAAACAAAGATTAATGTTTATTGAATATTAATGTATTTTTGTAGAAATTTTGCGTCATTCTCGATATAAATTTATCCAAAAATGATGGTATAACTCATAAAAATAAAGTAGATACATATAAAATAAAAGTTATGTGATAATATGTAACAATGCCCCTTTTGATCATTTTCCTAATATAAGCTAAATAAAAAAAGCTAACACAAGCATTTGAAAAGAACTTATCAACTTATAAAATATAAGCTCATCCAAACACATAAAAGAACCTTATCAAATGGTTGAAAAAAAGCTATAAGCTTATATCCAATAAAAATATAAGCTAAAAAATAAAAGCTAGGTCAAACACCCCCTAAAACTACTCGTATAACCTATTACCTGAAACCCAAATCTGCATAGTTTTTCTTGTTTAGATTATATTTTCACATTAATTTGAAGTTATGGAAGGAATTCACACTAACTCGTAACATATGTCGAATAATGACAATTCATCTGTTGTTGGATCTTCTAGAAGCTTGGCCCCACTTTCGGTGTCCATGGTTTTAAGGGAGTAGGGTGCCAATTGGTATTTTTCTTTCTTCATTTTTGTGTTTTGTAAAATTATGGATTGAAAGGTCATATTGATTGGTCCCACTTTTCGGGTCAAGTGCTATGGATGTAGAGCAAAAGAGCTACATGCCTACTACACTGCTAGTGTCCATGCAGATACTTAGTCTTATGATCGAATGAGTATTGTGACAATTGAGATATTTAAGTGAAAATAAAATGAATAATCTATAGTACCTTATTGGGTATTGCCGTATTTGTAGATGTTGTGGTTGACTTGTCGAGGATAGTTGGTCGTCGTAAATGATTGATCATATTGGTTGAGGCATATAGAGTATTGTTGTCATAGATGATTGATCATTTGGGAAATTAATAGATGTGTAAATTTCAAAACAATAGAAATAGAAAATAAATATGCATCAAAATGCGTCATTAGTCCTTTTTTAATAATAAAAGCTAAGTTTGATAAAAACTATATTTATATATCGAGGGATTATAACATTATTATTGATAACACGTTTAACTTGATTAAGTAGTTTCACGGCCTCAAACGTAAAGAAATCAAAAGTATTAACTGTAAATGGTAAACACGTGTGAGTTGTCAAGACATGTTTTCTCATGCTTGGTCACTTTACATTAAACAATTTTTTTAGGCCAAGTGTAGTGGGCGGCAAATAGGGGTGACATTGGGGCGACATTGGGCGAGATCCCCCCCCCCCCCCGGGGCGGCAATAAGAGGGGGCGATGGGGGGCATGTATTTGTCGTCATGGCGTGTTTTGGGTTAATATTATTATATTATATGTGTGTGTGTAACACACACACACACACATATATATATAAACGAAACCCCTAAAATCCTACGTGTCGCGATGTGGTCACTCATCTCTTTTATGGAAATCACCAGATTGCTTGATTTTTAAATAAAGGCCTTTCATTGATTTAACCCATTTATGGGTATTACCAAAACCAGATAGCTCTTAAACGGGTCATAACATCTCATTAAATTAAAAATTAATCTTACCAATTATTGGATATGAAAATCCTATAAAATAGAGATATACTAAAATTTAATATCCAATTTAAAAAGAAAAAGATATTATTTATAATTAATAAACAATTTTATAGTAAAAAATATAAGCAGGTCATGGTCACCAAATCTAGATAGCTTTTAAACGGGTTATAACATATCATTTATTTATGAAACCCTTTCATCATCAAACTCTAAGTATATTATTAACTTTATTACAATAAAGAAAATTAAAATCCAAAAAATAAATATTAAAAACGAAAAATGTAAAACAACCCTCGTAATACGGGGGATAAAATCTAGTATATATATATGTGGGGGGGATGAATCATGCGAGAAGTGATATTATAGCGAGAAGTGCGAGAAGTCGATCTTGATGTTCGGGTATTTTGTACATATATTAGTGTGTTAATTATGTAGTATTGTTTAGTATATTGTTAGAACTTTGGTACTTCATACGTACTTGTGTGTTTAAGGTCATTGATCGTTAAAGATGCTAAATTGGAGACTTTTACGAGCATGGAATGATATCTCGGGAAGACCGGAGCATAAATTGAAGTCTTAGGAAGTGTTAGAAGGATTCGGGAGGAGTTTGGATGAGAAGCCTAAAGCCGATGCTAAAACTGAACAAGATGGGTTCACAAAAAGCGACCAGGAAGTAAAACGAGCATATCCTGGGCTAGAAAATGAGTTACGGAATCCATAATATATGAATTTCGGGTTTCTCGACGAGAGGAATCCAAAATTGAGGTTACCTACCATCGCGTAGCGCGATGGTATGGTCATATGACCATCGCGCTACGCGATAGTCTGCACAGACAAGAAATTTAGGGTTTGTTATATTCGTTTTGACGACCCTAGACGCCATTCTACACCTTCCGGGCGATTTTTAGAGCAGCAAAGGGAGCCACCATCACTTCCAATCATCTCCAAGCATCATATATGTTATATCATATCATAACCGAGGCCCGAGAGATGCCGATGCGCGGCTAGTTCCTTCGAGTCATACCCGGGATGTATAGTTTGTAATCTTTCGGTTTATTTCTCATGTACTATAACAACTAATTGTAATTGTTTTGATGTTAATCTATGAGTATTAATGTTTAGTATGTTCGTACAATCAGTCGATTTAGGTTTATTTCGATCAGAACGATTAGTTTGTCGATTGCTATAATAATTGCTCATAGGATTGTTTGACCTGTTAATTGCAATAAAGCATACGTTTGCCCTTAGTTGAGTCACACTGGCAGGGACCGTTTGATAACCAGTGCCGTGTGTTAGCGAGCGTGGATGCCTAAGGTTTAACCGGTTAGTTAGTCTATAGTTGACACGAGATAATTAATCTGTTAGGTTGCATGAGATAGCTGTTAGTTACTTACTTGAATTCCCGGGTGTGATTTGCTTTGTTTATTGATTGAATCTTTGATTAATTATTTGCTTGTTATTAAAACCCAATCAATTGCTAGTGTGATCAGCACTGTCGATAGTTACTTCATAATTCTAGAAACTAGTTGCACATTACACTGACCACATACTCCTGGTGGATATGATACCTGACTTACCCTAGCTACTTAGGTTAATTAGGTTTTTGCATGACTCAAACGACGGTCAACAGATCTCAACCATTGATTATCTCTGATTTGTTCAATGCATTAATTCCTTTAATTACTCCTAAAATATTCTTCACATTAATTCTAGTAGAAAGCTACAAATTTGAATGATCTATTACCTACATAAAAAATGTATATATAGATGAATTGTATTAAATTGATCACCTACACAAGTAACATAATAATTTACACATAGCTCATATTCAATTATATAAATTGTTAGTTATTTTAATCAAAATGTAACTCGTATTTACCAACACAACTTATTTTCTCCTACACTAATTTTGTTTCTTTTATTTTTCACCAAAACATAACTGATATTTACCTACACATATATCGTATTCACCTATACAGCTTACTAGTTCATTTTGTTTTCACCTACATATAAATAATATTCATCTACACATCACTCGTATTTGCCTACACATAAAAGATAGATTATAAAATAATTAAACTTATAAAAAAATATAAGTTTAGGCTAATACTATTAATTGTATGTGATATCATGAACAAGGTTTGATTGTGTAGGTTAATATTCTGATATGCGTAGGTAAAAACAAATGGGTAAGCTATAACATGAAGTAAATTTGTATATGTAGGTTATTATTGTGATTTGTGTAGGTTAACATGAACTAGTTTTTGTATGTGTAGGTTAATATTATGATTTTTGTAGGTATTTGTTTTTATGATGGTTAATATATTTATATTTTTTATAGTATGAGTATGATGGTTTTGTTTTATGAATTGTTTAAAGATTAAATCAAATTAAAAAATAATTATAAATGTATAATCATTTGTAAATTAACATTAACTAGTATTAATTATTAGACAGAAATACAAATTTTATTCTTTAAACATAGTTGATTTATGAATCATATCCTTTAAAAGGTTTACTTTCAATCTTTGTCCTTTAAATAATAAATTAACTCGCTTTTTGTACTTTACGTTAATGGTCATCCAAAATGTTAGCAAAGTCTTATGAAAAGCATATGAGGGTATAAAGGTAATTTAAGCACCATAAGAAAAGACATTATTTTAATCAAATATATTAAATAAAATAACTGGGCCCACACACCATCATCTTCAACTATACCTGCACTTCATCTCTTTCACAAACACTAAAATTAACCTACCTCCATTATTAACACCACCACCCACCTCCATATCTAGATCTGCAAACAGCCGCCACCACCACGATTAGCTTTACAGCTGCCTATAGCAGCCACCACAACCTCGCCTACAACCGTCGCCAGAAACACCACCGTCCCCGTCGCCCTCTAGATCTTAGCCATTTGCTCCCTCGATTCCCATAAATGATTGAAATCATTGGTGAAAGAATCCCCAATTTCGTTTCCCTCAGTAGGTTAAACCCAGATCTTAGCCATATTTGCTCCTTTGATTCCGCCATCATTTTAATCCCCACTGCCGTAGGCTTTCAACCAACACAAATTTTCCTCATCACCGCTAGAAACAGCACCGTCTCCGCCACCTGCTTTAAACAACCCGCGATCGGACGTCGCCAGCTCCTTTTGCCTGCTTGTTCGCCAATTCTGTTTGGTACATCGATCAAACAGCCCGCTCTTCTTTCTAATCAAATCCATCTCGACGCCATCCCGCTGGTATTGTAGACGAATGTTGGAGATGGACCCATAAAGCTAAGATTATTGACCCAACTGTACGTCTTATAGCTTGATCAAGTTTGAAAGGGAAAATCCTAAATTATATTTGAAAATAGGTGGAGGTTGCCCGGCAGCGTGAAGATACAGGTGAAGAATTAACTGACTTTTTAGATGACTTTTAACGTAAACGACAAAAAACGAGACAATTTGTTATTTAAAGGACAAAGATTGAAAATAAACTTTTTAAAAGATATGAATCATAATAAATCAACTATGTTTAAAGGATAAAATTTGTATTTTTGTCTAATTACTAAAAGGAACTCCTAAACTATTTACCGCTATACTTCTACAATTAAATAATCCAAAATTAAAAAGAAAACTTATGATTGGCCAGAATCTCTTTTCGCATTTCTTACATTAAAAACATTTCTGAAATGAATTCAATCCTCTCTCTCTCTCTCTCTCTCTATATATATATATATATACTAGTTTTAGAATCCGTGTAATACACGTGATGATTCAATAATAAAAATACAATTAAAGTTAAGCAATAAGTACATATATTACAATACATAAGTGGTATATGTATTATTATTACAATACATTAAATTACATATATTAAATAAAACCTTACAATTTTGTTTACCTTCTTGTTATATATATTGTAAGTCGTACTATGAAGTAACCAAATAGCCTACACAAACAAACTCTTATTACCATAGATCAAAATTGTTTCAAATGCATTAAAATTGACAACCAGGTATCATAAGAATCTCACATCTCAACTATTATTGCAAAGTAAATAAGTTTCATAGTCCCCCCTAACAGCCCATGCAAGTAACTACTCCATCTAAGATATTATCAAAATCATATTAAGTTAATTAGAAGCATGTCATTCATCTCATCAGAGATTAATTTGAAGAGCTATCATCATGGTCTTTTTTTTAGCAGCTCATGGAACATCAAATCAGACCAATAATGTGTATTATGACGATGCGAACAACTCCTTACTGGACAGGATCTTCACACCCAACCAAAGTTTTATCAACTTTTTTCCCATCTTTATCCGATATTAACAATTTTAGTTATTTGAGACTTCAACAAAACACTATGCACATCAGTCTCATCCAGTTCTAAATATATATATATATATAAACGCCTTAACATTGATTTCTTGTTAAAAATACATATTTTTTTAATATCAACTATACGCCAAGTCATGTGAGTCAGGAGTATCGGGTCAACTTTGCTCGCTTGAAAGAAGAATGACTATATGCTCCCTGCCAACAGCAAAAAAAATATTTAGTCAGAGTCAATAACTATATATCAGTATTTAGTGGGCTTGATAGAACATATGATCTTCAAATAAAGCATCGAATTAGAATATACAACTTAAACAGGATATTATATGCAAACCAAAACCATCATAAATACCATCATTCGCAAAGCTAATACGCATAACTCTCTCAAGCATTTTATCAAACAGTTTAAATGCATTTCACATATGAAATGCAAAAAACTTATTCAGGAAATCAAAAGGGAGATTGGACAACTAATTTCATGTACGAAGAGTACAAATGGACAATCTCAATTTCCTCAAGCATGTCATCAAACAATTTGCATGCAACTGAAACATTCAGAAGACAAATGTCATGTAAAAATAGTTAAAACGGAGTGCTAAACTGATTTTGATGTACGATGAACGCAAACAAACAATGCGATTTCAATGTTCATATATTACAATTCAGAATGCACTCAAACAATACATATTAAACTATATATGAACACCAAATCACAGCTAAATCAAAATCTAAACTATCCTTTAGTTGAACACTTCATAATGCGATCAAACATTACAATTTACACTCTATTTGAACATCTAATAATAGCTAAATACCAAATCAGACTAATAACACCCAAACATTACATACCAACCGACAATTACAAAAGTCATAAACCAAGACGACAACCCAAGTTAAAGAACAATGTAAGCATTTCATCATACACCTTACAAGCATAGCAAAGACCTGCAGAACAAACAATAACGAAAAAGTTGATGATACCTTAATATGTAAAGTCCAATTCCGTAGTTGAAGCCTACAAAATATTGAGAAAGAGAAATAAGCAACTCATGTATCATGCATGCAAAATAATTCAACAAAGACAAACTGAGAGCTGGTTACCTTGAAACAAACTGATATAGGTTACTGTGACAGCAAACCAATACGAACCATGTACCTAATCATAAACCACAAAAGGACAAGAGCAAGAGTATGACCTAATTTCAGTAGATCAAAAACAAAGTAAAATTGAGGAACATAATAAAAAAAAAGACTATGATTTGGCCTAATTAAGATCAACTCAACAACAAAAACCTTTAATTTTGTATCACGAGCGAAATAAGATTTTTATTTGACCCAAACGAGCATCAAAAACCTTCAAATTTGTGTCAGAAAACGGTTGATTGATGAACGCTTACAGTGGATATTGAAATGCAAAACAAACAGATCGATGCCCTAACCAAAGAACAACAGATCGAAAATACGAATTGGGAAAATAAACAATAACCTACCAGATCGATATCATAAAAAGAGATGGACTGTATCAAAGTTGCTGGATTGCAAGCTTGGTGCCAAACCCTAAGAGCAGACGGCGGAGAGACAGTTTTCGAAAGTAGAGAATAAATTATTATTATTATTATATATATGATCCATTTTATGTGGGTACCAAACCGTTTAGCATAACCCGACCCTGTTGAAATGAGCGGGATTTTGCCTCTCAGAATCATTCTCCATCTACCAGACGTGTCTCCGGACATTTTATTTTATTAGTATAGAAAGATATGATGTGATGGGGCTACAAGATCATTAGCGGAAAATTTTTAAAATAGTTCATTTATAAAATGAGATTTTAACTTTGTCCCCTAAACTTAATATTTTTAAAAATAACGCTCTTTAACTCATCTTTGACCATGTATTATGAAATCTAACGCGTCTTTGACGACATGTTAGCATAACACGTCGTCAAATACGCGTTGGATTTCCTAACACATGGTTAAAGACGCCAACACATTGTCAAAGACGCGTTAGATTTTCTAACACATGGTTAAAGACGAGTTAAGCCCCCAAACACGTAGTCAAAGATATGTTAGCATTAAACGCGTAATCGAAGGTATGTTAGTTTTTTTGTTTGTTTTTTTAATATTATATTTTTATAACTGCTTTAACTTATATTTGTTTTTCTTTTATAACTTTTAATATATAAAAGTTTTATATTATTTCGAATATATCGACGAGACATGCTTACTTTTACCTACTGACCGACATAAACTAACTCAAACTCGATCCGTGCCAAATCAATATCGAAATATTCAATAAAATTTGACCCCGCTCGGTTTTAAATAAAATTTATGTCGATCCGTAGATAAAAGTAAACATTTCCCGTCGGTATATTCGAAATAATATAAAATTTTATATATTAAAAGTTACAAAAGAAAAACAAATATAAGTAAAATTAGTTATAAAAATATAATATTAGAAAAACAAACAAAAAAGCTAACATGTCTTCGACTACGCGTTTGATGCTAACATATCTTTAACTACGTGTTTGGAGGCCTAACTCGTCTTTAACCATGTGTTAGGAAATCTAACGCGTCTTTGACGACGTGTTGGCGTCTTTAACCATGTGTTAGGAAATCCAACGCGTCTTTGACGACGTGTTGGCGTCTTTAACCATGTGTTAGGAAATCCAACGCCAACGCGTCTTTGACGACGTGTTGGCGTCTTTAACCATGTGTTAGGAAATCCAACGCGTCTTTGACGACGTGTTATGCTAACATGTCGTCAAAGACGCGTTAGATTTCCTAATACATGGTCAAAGATGAGTTAGAGAGGGTCATTTTTGAAAATATTAAGTTTAAGGGACAAAGTTGGAATCTCATTTTGTAGATGGGCTATTTTGGAGATTTTCCCAATCATTACACCCCTAAAATAAAAATTGTCCATTTGCTGACGTGGCGCCATGTATCAAAAATCGCCCTCAATTTGTAGCCCCCCCCCCCCCCCCCCACATAGTCTTAGTAGTTTGACCTGTTGTGAAAACACTATTTCCTAAGCTTACAAGAGGGAAAAACCCTATTAGATTTCTGTCCTAGACTCCTAATACATCCGATGATCATCCTGAGTGTTAACTTGTAATAGTGGTAAATGGTAATAGAGCATCAATGGTAACCAAAGCATCAATGGTCACTCATCATAAGTGGCAACTCAACAACAAATGTATCGTTAGACTGTTGATGGATTTATTGCTTATGTAACTGAATAATTGCCAGCAATTATAACCGCCAACTTAATATTCTTTCACAAATAGATGCAGCGTTTCAATAAATCGTTGTTATTATTCGCCCATATATAAAGCAAGTCTTTGGTCTAGTTATGATATGTGCTTTCGGAATAGAGTTTGCATAATTGTCCTTCTAAATCTCTTTGAAGTATTCGATTTAATATTCATGAGTATCAATGAAATAATTCAACCTATAAGTGATCTCAAAACAATTCATAATGGCATCTAAACAACTACTAATTCCAAAATCTATAACAAGTTATCACCTTGTACAATTCAAGTATTAAATATTTTATTTTAAGATGTTCGTTTACTATAATTTTGTTGTTAATCGGTACTTATGGCTCTCACTTTAAATTACTAAGTATGCCATTTGTTCGAACACCTTGAATGATTGAATGTCATAATAAACTTTATTAAGGAAGAGGGAGTTGCTCATGTGAATGAAAAGGACCTTGGAGCACCATATGGGCAAACCATGGAACTCTTAACAAGTTTCAAGTTTAAGGTTTTTATCCAAAGTTCTTATTCCCTAAACAAAATAGTAGCCCCATTGTCAAATGCCAATCTTGTTCACTTATCTGATCAGTCGGTTTTTATCCATGGTTGTTTCAGTGACGGATCTAGAAAATTTTTTTCACAGGGGTCGAAAATTTTGGGTCAATGCTCAGTTGATTATCGGGTCAAAAATTTTTTTTTGGGGTCCGGGTCAGGTCAAACCGTATATAAAATTTTTTTCACCCGATTCGGCAGTTCTGGTTGGGCCATATAAAAAAAGACTATCAACAAAATACCATGCAATAAAAAAATATACATGAAACGTCACTAAAAGTACATAATTAGAATAAAATATATTTAAAATTGTTCTACAAGTATTTTCATTTTATGAAATCTAATTATAACATCACCTAGTTTGACAATCCTAGGTTACAGGGTCGTGCAAAAAAGAAAAACTACAATGATTTATAAACTTAATACTTATACGCTAGAATAAAAATGAAGTTGAACTTTGATTATACTTAAATCACACAAAAGTTTATGTAGTTTAAGAATATTAATTTTGTTTGGGTGTATGCTAAAAAACAATAAACGAAACAGCCACCAAGAAAAAAGAAACTTACTGAACCTACCTATGCTAGCATACAAGATAAAATAAAAAAAAAAGAAATAATCATATCTTCTTTCCATCGTCCTCTTCCATTGTTGTGCACCCTACCCTGCAACTAAAATAAATTCTGAAACTTCTTTCTTTCTCCATTTTTTAATATTTTATAGGGGTCGGAGTTGAAATTTTGCAGGGGTCGTTCGGAAATTTACAGTATGTATAACACTAGAAGAAAATTTTTCACAGGGGACGGCTGACCCCCGTAGCTATGCTGTAGATCCGCCTATGGGTTGTTTCTTTTATAAAGAGTTAAATCAAATATGTTTGAGACCTTCAATAATCAATAAGTTGAAATTATGTTGTAAAAAATAGTTATAATTAATAAAATTGCACAAGAATACATATATTTCGTACATCTTAAACAACTTACGGTTGTTCATGAGTCGATAGAGTCGAGCTTAGCTCAAATTTAGTAATTGTGTCGAAAATTTAGCTTAAACTCAACTCTATTTGAACCCGAGTCAACTCAACTTGGTTCAATTGGTTTTTAGGGAAAAAAAATAAACCAACCAAACATACTTAATCAAGCTTAACAAACCATAATTAAGAAAGATTTAAGTAGATGAGATCATGCAATATAAGATATTAAAAACAAAGATAAAAAACAAATACATAAATATACAACTAAATATCAAACAATGAGCAATTGAAAGCAGATGTTGAGATAATTTATTACCGTATCTGATAATCCCTTAAAATTTTGATGTTTAGAACGAGCATAAAAAAGAGCCTCTTAGATTACCTCTTTTAATTAATTTGATAAATAACTTGACAAATTAATCATTCTGGTTGCATTTCCAAAGTTCAATACAGACCAAAGCAAAAAAAAAAGTAATAGTAATATAAAACACAAAAGAAAGTTTTTTCTATAAAAATAAAAACACGACCAATAGGAATTGAAACGAAGTCCCTTGATTCCATAAACTAGCACTCTTTCCATTACACGAAGAAGTTATTTTGTATACGTATGCTTTAAAACAAAACTATATATAAAGTATATATACTTTTATTATAACAATTATTAGCCTCTCGGGAGATTAGGCTTGGGTATGCCGCCCTCCTCGATCCCCTTTGGGCCGGCTCCTCAAATATGATAGATTGAACTGGACAAACACGTTAAGCTTAGAAGCTTCAAAACTAAAGTGAGAATTGAGAGATTAGTTTAGAGTGTGAGATGTTAGAGCATTTATATGAGGTTATTGCGTCTATAACAATTGGGATTTATAAACGGATTACTTAGTACAAGCTTAATGCTACTTTGACTTGTTTACAAATCGAGCTAGCTCAGGGGCTGTTTGCAAGTGCTGAACCATCAAGTGCTAAACCGGTAAGAGGTCTGAATGATAGACTCTGAACCAGTAAGTGCTGAACCAGTAAGTGTTGTTTGGTTGGACATCTGAATGACTGTGCAGAATGACTATTTTACCCCTATGAACTATTTCATGTAGAATGAATTGCCAAATTTTTTCTTTTCTTTTTTTTTTTTTTTCATTTTTGTTGTAACCCAACATACACACTACACAAATATACATACCTAAAAATAAAACAATATACAAAAAGGTTTCAAATATATAAAAAAACTCGAAGTACCACAAATATATGTGTGTTTAAAACTAAAAGTTATACACAACTAGTAGGAAACCCGCACGAAGCGACGATGGCGACAATTTTCAACGCGATGCCTGTGATGTTAGTTTTATCAATATAATATGATATTCAACGCTAGTTTTTGAATAAAAGGCATGTGATTATTAGGAACACCAATCCGATATTCTCCAAGTTTTAACCTCCTGTTAACTTCAACAAGATTGAAGTATCTTAGCAACCAACCTCAACGGTGTTGACATCTTCACCAAAAGAACTCAAAATCCAAATTTAAGACAAGCTAAATTCATTTAGTTGTTACATGGCTGACGACGAGTTTGGATGGTTTATAGTTTTAAGCTGGACCGAGAGCACTCCAATTATGTAAGCCATTCCGGCCCTATTCCGAGTATACTATGTGTGACATTAAAATAACACACGATTATAAAGATATTTAATTGGCTAATTGCATCATATCATCAAGATAACATAATACAATTATGGTAATTAATATAGTTACAACATCAATGGAGTTTCTAATTCCCAAGCTATACACACCAATACATGTGCATAATATTATTCTAATTATATGATAACAACTCTCATTTACCATATCTACTTTAACTTGTGTTACAGCTTCTGTTTTATGTGAACATATACAATTTGCATACTGATGTGAAAGTGTCTGCAAGTGTTCAAATAACAAAACAACAATTAGTAATCTGTAAACCAATGGCCTTTAAAAAAAGTTAGTTATCCTTGTTTTTTGTTCTTGTCATACCTCAGCTTCTTTCCGAAGTTCTTTAATATGGTCAACAGCAAAATCCAACATGTCTGCTGTGTTTGGAACAAAATCTTGTAACATCCTCGCATATTTGGGTTCGTCTAACCTGAAATTATCCAAAAAGAAGTATTCACTTATCCAAAAAGTCAACTTGTCAACTGAAACGTAGAATTATTGCTTGCAAGTCGGCGAGGCCCATTTTCACTCGTACTAAAAATTTATCTTTTTGACACAAACCCATTTTGACTCATACTAAAAAAATACTCATTTTAGCGTGAGTAAAAAGCATCTTAAAATACGACAAGTTTACCCTTATGGCCTTATCTATCTCGTTCACTATTTTGATATCTTAATACAAGTTTTAAGAGGAAGGTACAAGTGTCATTAGATATTAGGGGTGTTCATGGTCCGGTTTTCGCGGTTCTTATGTCAAACCACGAACCAAACCGTTAGTAACGGTTTAGTTCCGGTTTAGTTTCACAGTTTGGGCTCGTTGGGCTTTTATGCAAGATGTCCAAAAAGGTTCATCCATTTATGTAGAATTCAACCAGTTAAACACTAGTTGTTAAAATTTAACTATGTTGTGTAGAAACAATTAAAATGCAAGTTGCCAAAAGTTGCAGAAAAACAAGCTGCAATGCTAGGATTTTGAATAATGTTTTAAGGTTTTAATTAAAAAAAGTTGAATACGGTTGGATTGAAATGTTGCATTTTATCTTCACTGCATGAATATATATTTCAATTATAGTTCATTCATTTTTTAACTTAGTTATGTTTAGTAATATATATTATATGTATGTATAATATAAACATTTTCTAAAGTTAAATATAATAAAATTATACGGTCCGGTCCGGTTTTATACGGTTGGTTTTTTATATAAACCGTAAAACAAACCAAACCATTTACGGTTTGAAATTTTAAAAAACGACCGACCGAAAGTAAAGGAAAAACCAGCCGTGAAACCAACCAAACCGATAACCGGTTTGGACGGTTTCACGGTTTCGAACCAAACCGTGAACACCCCTATTAGATATGACCACTTTACCTTTGTCTTTTTCGTTCACTCCAAACTCTTATCTAAATGCAAGTTTTAAAAGGAGTGTTAGTGACCTTTTGGGCCTAATTTTTTAATTTTGTGCCCGAATGGTAAGACCGAAAAAATCTAAACCGAACCAAAACAAGACAAACCTAAAACAAAAAACCAAAACTAAAACATGAAAAGGCTGAACAAGATAGACTACACAAAATTGATTAGCGGCTCTTAAAACAACAATTATGACATTTATTACCTTAGAAGAATCGCTTGGGTTAAAATCACCACCTGACAAGTTGTTAACCCTACACAATAACCAAGTTCTATAAACTTATATGAAAGAAACATCAACATAATACCACATGTATATTTAGATGCAATCAATATTTACTCCGTACTCACTCCTCTGTTGGCAAGTGCAATGAACACAATTTAAGCAATTTTCATGGCCCATGATAGTGGGTTCCATTACCCTAAAAACATCAAAGTTTTGCTCACCTGAAATTACCATAGAAATTTAGAAATTAATCATGTTCAAGAAAAGTAATTGTAACCGAATAAACCGTATTAACCGATTAACCAATATCCATAATACTTTTGTTTATAAGAAAGTGTCATATACTATCAGCTACCTCACAGATTTATAAATGTTGATTAATTTGTAATGCAATCAAACAATAAAAAGCAGAATCCCTAATTCGTTCACAAACCCTAACTCGTTCACAACCTAGCCGTTCGAACCATAAGAGCAGAAAAATCGACGAATCCACATAAGGTAGGGAAACCGAAGAGCAAAAATAGATTATGAAATATGAATTGTGCCTGGATATGCTTCGAATCAGGTAGAGATCATTCAGCCATTAAGATGTTACCCTTTTCTTCAACCAAAAGCTCTGTATCTGACCGAATAAGATGTATATCTCTGAATGGTTTCATTCACACTTAAAACAAACAGGCCCCGTCTAAACTGTTTACAATCAAGCATATTTCAAGCGAGTTTTATTAGCATCTTGTGGCAGGGCGTGACGGGAACTTAGTTGCTATAGGTTTGGTTTGATTCGTTATGATACCGTCATTCACTTTGATTAAACAATATGTGTAACATGACTAGTTTAGCACTTTAACTCACCTACGTAAAAGTATATCCGAAAATAAAAAGGCCACGTCAGTGTAAATATGGAAGCACGTTTCATACAGTAAAATAGATGGTGTGTTTAAAACTTTTAAACGCACACTAAATTTTTTTTTTAACAAAGTTTTTTTTATCAAAGTTGAAAATGAAAAAATGTTAGGGGTAAAATTAAAAAAACTATGTTTTGATCACTTTGTTGAAGTCTAAAAGTTTTATAACCATAACTAAAAAGCAAAAAGTTTTATAAGAAAAGTTAGATGGTCAAAATTGAAGTTCTAAGTAGGGATTACTCTAATAGTTTTGTAATGGAGTGGAGCAAATGGGTGCCAACAAAGTGTCAAATTCATGTTTGGAGGGCGGAGATGGATAAAATTCCTACCCAATAGGCGTTACGTAGAAGAAATGTTCAAGTTCCTTTTCGGTTATGTGGCCTTTGTGACTCTGAGATTGAAACTGCGGATCACATTTTCATTGGTTGTGAGGTGGCTTCGGCGGTTTGGGGGTTTGAGTTCGTGGTATAAAATTCCTCCGGTGTTTGCCTTCTCGATTAAAGATTTGTTAGAGGCACACCATAATTTGGGTTTGGGGGGTTTGGAAATAATGTTTTTTACGGTATTGTGATCATCACATGTTGGAGTATTTGGAAAGCTACGAACGAGAGGTTGTTTGAAGGCAAAAGTATAAAGGTTGAAGACATAATTGGAGAAATAAAGTCTCTAGGCTTTTTATGGTTTAAAAATAGATCAAATTGTAAATCATTAAATTGGTCTAAGTGGTGTTCTTTCAAGTTTAAGTAATTGCTAGTTTTTGGGCTCCTCTCCGTCTTGTAGAGAGGGGCGTGCTTCTTCTTGTTGGTTTGTTTATACAAGTTAACAGTTCAAAAAACAAAGATGGTCAAAATTGAAACACACTACTAGTTAAGAAGTTAAGAGGACAAAAGCCTTTTGTGACTAGAGTTGAAAAACAAAAATATTGCGAAAATAAATAAAATAACAAAAGTTTCGGTGTAACCTTTTACGGTTTTACATATTACTCACTAATAAAATATAATTTGAATTATTAAAATTTATATTAATATTTTTGTTAATGTTTATTGATAAACACACTCTACTCCCATACTTGTAATAATCACGCATATGAGCCCCGTTAATCTCAATCATTAGTCGGTACACCACTAACTAGTCACTGACTGGTCAAACTCAATGTATATATATAAAAGATTTGTTACATAACATATCCGCATATTTAAAAAATGACGGACAAATTCTAAACCGATTAATCGCTAGTCAAGATTTCACCAAACCGAACGTTAGTCCCTACCCCTCCTAAGTTCCTTGTGTTTAGGCGTACGTTGTCGTTTGTTAGCACCAGATCGGACAACAACCAAACCCTAAACCAACAACAAGTGAGGAAGAAGACGACCAACTTGAGAGAAAGAAGGCAAGAAGAACCACATCCATTCTAACACACAGATCCTCCAGTAATCTCTCTCTCTATTATTATTATTATTCGTTAGGTTTTGGATGCTGTATTGACTCCTACTGTTTTCCTCCTCAAGTTTCATTAGCTTTTGGCATTGATCTACAATGGCGGATCCGGCTGCACCACCGCCTGTTTCTGCTCAAGTTGTATGTATCCAATTCCTATATATTATTATTACTTTACCTCTTATTTTTTTGCTTTTGAATTCGTTAGCTAGCTGTGTTTGTTTACGTTATGTTTGATCTCTATCGAGTTTTACAAAATTCTGTTACATGCAAGTGTATTTATTATTTTTAACACGTTTATTAAGCTTAGATATTTGTAAGTAATGGAGGCTGCATTTGATCTTAAAAACTGTTGTTTTGCGGTTCGGATGGGTGCTTAAACTTGATTGTGTTATTTGTAGGTAAGTAAGTTTGATTTAAGTTTCTTTGAATTGTTTGGTGGTGAACAGGTTGGGAATGTCTTTGTTCAGCAGTATTATCATATACTGCACCAGTCACCGGGGCTGGTTCATCGGTTTTATCAGGATATCAGTAAACTTGGTCGCCCTGAGGAAGATGGTTCCATGAGCACAACCACTACCATGGATGTATGCTCTCTGTTTATCCTTTTTATTTATAGTATATGTGTGCAGTCTTTTTCGTTCTTTACTTATTAGTTTAATCTGTTATGTAAGATAAAATTCGTGTGTAAAGTGCGTACTTTTTGCTCATTTGAGCCTAAGCAGTTACTGCGGAAATGTATCGGATATCTGTCAATGACCGATATTTGAGATATCGGTAATCGCGGTGGGATATTGGTAATTTTAATATTATATAAAATTCATATATATAGAAATTTAACACTAATAATTTATTATACTCTCCTATCATTAACAACTTAACCTTTTGCAACGTACAATCTAAGTGAGTAGGAACTGTTTTAAGACTTGAACACTAAAAGTTGATACTTAAGACTTAAAACACGACATTGGGAATACCAGTGATTTATTGGTCAAATATCGCCGATATTATTGGTACTGATATTCTGACCGATATCGGTGATATCGACCGCATTTTGATCTATATATAAATGATCAACTTCATTAAATTAGTTGTTGATTCTGGTCAATCAGTGGCAGTTCTTTGCAATAAACTTGATACAACTTGAAAGCACTAACAAAATAGAAGTTTTTAAAAGTGAGTTTGAAGGGTTATGTTTGATGTTAAAGTTTGTTTTGGCATGCAGGCAATCAATGCTAAGATACTGTCACTTAACTATGGTGACTACAAGGCGGAGATCAAATATGTTGATGTGCAAGAATCTTTAAATGGTGGAGTCAGTGTTCTAGTCACTGGATATTTGACTGGATTGGATGATATTCAGCAGCAGTTTACACAATCTTTCTTTCTTGCACCTCAAGACAAAGGTTACTTTGTGTTAAATGACATTTTCCGATACATGAACAATGCCAATCATCATGAAGAAGAAGAAAATGCTCCTGCTGAGGATGTGGTGGCTCCTGCAACTCCTGAGAAAGGTTATAAATTTAGTGTTTTGTCATGAAATTGAAATTATATTAGTTTTTATTTGCTCATATTTTTTTAAATAAAATGATTTTTGGTGCCTGAAGTTATTCAAGAGCCAGAGAATAACATTATTGAACAAGCTGCTGTATTGCCAGACGAGCCTGAAGCAGAACAGGTTGTACCTGTGGAGAATGGAGAAGTCCCCACTGTTGAGGAAGACCCGGTTCCTGAGGTTGTTGATGAAGTGCAGGATTCATCACAGCTGGTAATTGAAGCCCACACTAAAATTGAGGAAGTGCCAAAGAAATCATATGCATCTATTGTAAGTTGCTTGTTAGAACACCCAATCTTTTTTGTTTTTATTCTGATAATGCCAATCACATGTGACATGTGCTGTTTTATGGAATTGTGGCGAAAGATTAGTGGTGGTCAGACAGGTGGGTTAACGGGTCAAAACTGGATGGGTTGACTTCGTATGATTGAAACGCTTCTCTCTTTATGTTGCCGCCTCTAATCTGTATTAACCTTTAAGGTTAAAAGTACTTTTTGGTTCTTTTTATGATTTTTTCAAAAAAATTTAATGTGCAAGTTATGATTACAGAATCAGTATTATTGAATAGAATGGAAATTTTGAAGTAAAATGATTTAAGAGGTTATATGCTAGACTTTGGACAACTTTCACCCTGTTTGATTCGCTCAACCCATTTATAAGTACCCTTCCACTTTTTGGTTGGGCTTGCTTAATCATTTTAGAGATAAAACACAGCTCATTGATAAGTAAGCCAGTAAACAGTTTAAACTTGCCATCTTTAATAGAGATGAAGACAATGCATGCAGAATATTATAAAGTAAGCCAGTGGATTGTTTAGTGAAGTGCTTTAGTTTGGCAAGTGTGTAAAGCCTGTTAAGGGATTGATACATTTTTATATTACATTTTGCATGTGTTACATTTATCGCATGTTTTGGTGTTGTTCAAGGTAATGGATATGAAGCAAAAGGGTGTGCCCTTTTCATCTCCAGCATCTGCACCCAGGAAGCCTCAACCAAGGAAACAAGAGCAACCTCTGATTAATGCTCCCCCAACTATTGTACCCGCTGCTGAACCAGTGGTGGCTTCCAATGAGGATGCTGTTGAAAACGGTCTTCATGAGGAAGAAGGTACTGAAGTTTTATTCAAGTGTTCTACTCATGTCACATCTTTTTAGGAGTTCTTACAGTATTCATGCTGATGTGTGCTTATTATCTTTTTATTTTGCATGGACAGTTGAAGGTTATTCTGTGTACATCAAGGGTCTTCCAATGAGTGCTACACCTGCGATTTTAGATGAGGAATTTAAGAAGTTTGGACCAATTAAGCCTAACGGTATTCAAGTTAGAAACAACAGGGTATGCTTTAACTCATTTGACATTTTTTTACTTCATTATGTTTTTTTACTCATCCAAAACTTATATAGCAACAACAGGGATTCTCTTTTGGTTTTGTTGAATTTGAGACGCCTGATGCAGTTCAAAAAGCGATTGAGGTATGTGCGAGTTAGTTAATGCTTATGACAGCAGACATTAACTTTGGTTTTTTTAATATTATGAGTTTGTTTTGTTAAATGTGAAATGTATTATTTAATGTTCAGGCTTCACCGGTCACCATTAATGGAAAAAAAGCCGTTGTAGAAGAGAAGCGATCTACAAACTCCAAAGGTGTTACTTTGAATATGCAAAAGTCACAATAACAAGATTATAACACATATATTCATTTAATTGTGAAATATCTTATGCTGTTATGTTATTTAGGTGGAAACCGAGGGAGATATGTAGGTGGAAGGGGGCTCGGGTTTAGGAATGAAGTCATCAGAGGTCGTGGAGGCTTTGGTGGCGGCAGGGGTTACAATCGAGGCAGTGATTTTGGCGGAAGCCGGAATGATTACGGTTACAGAGGTGGCAGCCGTGGAGGATCATTTTCAAATCGTGGTGGTGATGGGTATCAAAGAGCCAATAATGGTGGTCGTGTGAATCGTGGGGCGGACGCTAATGGTACTGGCAAAATCACAACAGAGTGAGATCCCGCTTGTGACATGGCGACCATATGGCTTCACATTTTAAATACAGTGGGTAAGTAAACATAAGTATTGATAATGCTTAATTGGTGTATTTTGAGTAGGGGTGTAAACGAGCTGGTACGGGAGCAGAGCAGAGCTCAAGCTTGTCTAATCTGGAGCTCAGCTCGTTTGAGTTACGAGAGATTGAGTTCTGTCTAAAGCCAAAGCTTGACTTGTTAATACTTTTTCAAGCTTGAGCTCAGCCCTTATCAAAATTTAAATATATATTTATATATACATATAATTATTTTTAAATATTTTAATTATATAATATATGTAATATTTAGTTACTTTGTATCATAATTTTCAATATAATATTATTATTAATGTAACTATAAAAGTCATAGATAAAATATAAGTTATTATTTTAAATAACACGCTTGTTTAGGTTCGCTCGAGCCTGGTATGTAAAGTTCGAGCTTGAGCTTGTTTAGGCCCGAGCTTATTTCGAGCTTTAAGTGAGACGATTTCGAGTAGCTCACGAGTGGCCCGGTTCGTTTAGTCATTTAGACTCTTAATTTAGGAAGCTATTCTAACAGCTTGTTTTGTCATTTGCTTCTTTTAGGTGATAACAGGGAGGTAGAGAAGAGTTTATTTTTTAAATTTTATTTTTCTAAATTTTCTTGGATATTAAGATTCGGTCAGGTTTTATTTTGCAGCAATTATGATTGGTAGGAGTTAGATCATGTTCATTTGTTTCGGGCATAAACTAAAGTTGGGTAATGCTGAGAAGAAAATTATGTTTTAGTACCACTTTATTGTTTGGTAGATGACCATCCAATTAAAGAGTTTTTGGATTTGAAGGGTCATAAAATCTGTGGGTAAATGTATGATTTGGGATGTTTGCACAATCTTTCTTTCTTCTTTTCTTTTCATGTAGTTATTTTAGATGATTGGTAGTACAAAGTTTATTATAAGTGGAAAGTGAATATGGGTTGCCACACATCTAAGCTTAAGCTTAAATGTGAAATCCCTTGAAACGTCATTTTAATTATCAAGTAATAAACAAAGTTAAAAAAAAATTATCAATTAGTATCATGCGACAATTTTTTATGGAGAATAAGCATTCAACTAAGATTTGCTAGTGGGTTTGGGTTCGAGGTAGTGAGAAACATAAGATGGTCCGTTTTACTTGATGCAGCTGAGAAGTTGATCTGATCAATGAGATTGAGCGTTCCAGCCTTCTCCGGTGGCACAATTTGTTCCAGCCTTCTCTGGTGGCGCAATTTTACCGTTTGTTTATGCTCTAGCGTTCTCTTAGCTTTTCCTACTCTCTTGCCTCTTTGCTCCCTTTTAACTTGTGCCATCATAGTTTACTCAGTACGCATTAGTTTACTAATATTGTCACTAGTATTTCTTGACATGGTTGTTTTAATTCGTTAAGGCACATTTTATGCTATCTGATTTACTATATAAATATATAAATGCATTACTCTCTGCACCAAAATATTATTTTTCTAGCCAAGTGATCTCATTGAGCTGTTGGGAATAGCCTCTCAATCCAAAGAGAAAAATATTTGTCCTTGCTTTACTCTTCTTAGACCCTACAATAGATATGCACGAGTGAGATTTTTCTGAGAACATTTGTTTGTTAACATGCGTCGAGTCTTATTTTAGTTCCCTAAAAGTCGATTTGAGCTTGAAACGATTATTTTCGACCCAGGCAGATTTGTTTATTTACAAATCATCAGAATGATTATTATTTTAAGATTGATTACCTTCCTAAAGAATAAATATTATATACATATTAACGTTGCATCTTTGTAGAGAAACATAAAGAGCTATAGTGATATAGTTGATAGCTGATGGCTTCCGTAGGATGCAACCTGAAAATTATCAAATCATTTATATTTTCATTGTATTCACCTTTTAAGTTTTGACTTTGACTTGTGAGATCAAATGAACTACTGCAACATTAAAATGATGATAAGCGTCACCTTTTATTATGAAGGCCCGAACCAAATCCTATTTTTTCAAAACTTGCTCGGACCAAACTCATTCTAACATGTTACCCCCATGTGAGCTGTCTCGCCCCGTTTTGCCAGGTATAATACATGGGCACAAGCCATCACAAGGGTTGGAAAAACTCAACAAACAGCCCTAGTTTTAACTTTTGTTGATTTTCTAGTCCAACAATCATAAATAAATTCACCCCAATACAACTTGAATGACAAATTATCTTCTGCTAAATGCCAGCCATTACATCATAGACTTCAAGGTGTTTATATCATTGATCAAAAACAATTTTCATTATAATAAGGTGAGACAACATTGCTCCATGGTTAAAATAGTCATGTTAACAACTTAATTGCCCACCAACTTTTTTCATCATTTTTCTAAGACCGGTGTATTATCATATATAGTAACATATATAGCTGAAATAGTGCAGCAATGTAACATAGATAATAAATTATTTAATTGTAAAAAATCAAGACAAATAACCAGTGTAGATATTGTTCTGATGTCATTAGTTGAAAACTAACAAGATAAATTAACTATGGAACTATCAACATTTCAAAACTAATATAGGAAAGGATGATATCATACTTGGCATTAGAATAACCTCCAAGTAAGTATAACGTTGCTGAGTGGTAGGGGTAAATCGGCATTGCATCATAATTTTAACGGCCAAAATTGCAAGTTTGAACAAACTCCATATCATAGTCAACATACTTGGTCCAGAGTGGACGAAACTGCGTCATTGCAATGTCTAGCCACGGTTTCATGTTTCCATTAAAATGAACAACTGCAGCATTGCGAATCTCTTCCATGCTTATGCTTGGATTATAACCAAGCCCTAGAACATGCCAAGATTTCTCTAGTGGTTTTGTTGTGGAGTAAAATGTGATCAGACCAGGTGGCAGTGTCCCCAATTTCCATAAAGTCCTGTTTTCATTCTGCAAAAATAAAATAAAATCACCATTCTTAGGTACAAATATGAAACAAATGTGTATTTTTTGAGTTCTCTTGAACAAAATAAGAAAAAGAGAACTAAAGAATTGGCTCACCGGTATACATTAATCACACATGGATTGTTGTTAAAATTCTTTAACAAACCAAAAAATTTATTTTTTACACTAGATTACTAGATATTATATTGGTACCAAACATGATTTCTACTTTCTTGAATCCTTAAATCACTCACCCAAAGTAATAAGTTGTAGTTTTTAATTACTTTAGCAGTTATTTAAAAACCAAAAAAGCCAAAAAGTTTTAAATGTTAACAGAAATACACAGAATATGTAGCATTGACTATATTTATCATACCAGATTTTGCCAGTAATGGTACTCTTCAGTGCACTTTTCCCTCCTCCAAGCATCCAAATCAAAGAAGTTCATCCCATAAGCCCAAGCACAAGCCTTAGGGTTAAACTTTTCCTTGATTAACGGGTGAGAAAAGTTCATATACTGTGAATACCGATGGAACGACCCAAAACATGTCTCCACAGCTCCATTCACCTTCCCATCCATGTCTATCTTCCAAAGACCAGTCAAATCCTTCTGCACAACTATATCATCATCCAGAAACAGAACCCTGTGCAGGGTCGGGTACATCTCAGGCAAGTAGAACCTCAAATGATTCAATATGGACAGATATTTAGGGTTCCTAAACTTCATATTTGTTGTATCCTTTGTTGCATTCTCAAGCCTGTTCTCAAAGTAAAATTTTTGTAAATTTGCAGATTCAAGCTGTCGCAATACCGGAACGTATGAGGAGTTCAGAAATTTATAATCCTCTACTGCCTTAATCTCAATATGAGCACCATTATACTCTTTCATCTTGAACATAACCTGCATTGCTCCCAAATTCATCTTATCCGTCACTACATGAAACACGTGCTTCCACGGCTCTTTTGTATTCTTAACAGCCGAATTAACCACAACGGAGGCCGCTATCACGTTATCCGAAAATATCGCGTAATGATAAAGCTTCGGATCATCAAACTCAACCGGCCGAGGCTTCCCTTCATCCGAATACTTATCCGGATGCGCAATCCTCTCCTCCATTAACCTCATCGTAAGACAATGCAAGCTTTTCGGTATCGATTTCGCAGCAATCAAACTCGAAAACGCGCCTTGCTTCTTCGCCTTGGTTAACTGCTCGTTAACCGAAAAAATCGAATCCTTGAGCTTCTGAATCTTAAGCTGATTATCAAACGACTCCTTCGCCTCGGAAATCACTTGTCTCGTCACCTTAATCTGCTCCTTAACCTCCTTCTCGAACAGCCGCAGTGTCGGCTCGTCAATCGAGTTCACATCAGACTCGGATAACGCTTTGTAAGCCGGTTTCGATAACAGATCGGTGTAGTTCCGGGATAAATCAACGAAAATCCTAACGAGTTTGGAGTTTTCGAGCTTCAGTTTACGCGCGTAAGCGGCGTAAGCTAGAGCCAAGGATCTGTGATCATCTGCTTGCTTACGGATCTGATCAAATCTAGGTTTTAACGGATCGGATTTCAAAGCAAGTATAGATCTACGAGTGGCTGTTCCAGCTGCGTTGGCGCTTAATTTAAAACCTAGATTCTACAATAAACACAATTAATTGATGCATTATTAATTACACTATTAATAAGTAGAAAATAATGTGTAATTGAATAAATATGAATAATAATAATAATAATAATAATAATGGAAGAGGATCTTACGGAGTGAGAGGATGAGGTGAACAGGAAGGAGGCTGTGAAGAAGAAGATGACAGCAATGGAGAGTGAAGATGCGAATAGGTTGAATGTAATACGGCGATTGTTACCGGCGGTAGTCGGAGATCTCCGAAGGCTACCGGAGATGGCCATTTGTTGACGGAAATGGAATGACCGACACACAATAATAATGATATTAATAATATTTAGACACTGAAATACGAGTGGAAGAAGGGTGACCCGGTGTAGTGTGGGCTATTGGAAAATGAGGTGTGACGGTGGATGAGAGCGGCCGTGTGGGGCCAGAATTATTACTTTTTAAAATAAATTAATAAGGAAAATTCCTAAAATAGTTTTTTTTTTTTAATAGAGAAAGCCTAAAATAAGCCCATTTTTAGTCAGAATTTTTTACAATACTCTCCAGACACATTGGGAAAAGATAATAAAGATAAAGGAGCAGACCAAATATTTAAAGAAAGTTAAGGGAGACCGGATTTTGTAAAATAATGAGGGTAAAGTCCAAATAATTTTGAAATGTTAGAGCAAAAGTTCAAATTTTTTCTAAACTTTTTATCTCAAAATACCGTCTTGATAGATTGTTTTTTTTACGTTTCCTACATCTTCCGTCCATATTTCAAATTCTAGGAAAAAGAGATTTTGAAATCTCGTCTTGAGAGACGAGATTCTACCACCACCATCCACCGTTCGCCTTCTACCGCCACCACCCACCGTTCGCCACCCCCACCATCCACCCACCGTCCGCCACTACCATCGATCACCACCCACCTCTATCGCCTGCCATCACCATCCATCACCACCACCTTCTACCACCGCCATTAATTCTCTTTTTGGGACTTCACCGTAGACTCTTCAGCTCCGACAAGGTCGCCGGAAGTGTTTCGGTGACTCTTCCGGGAACAATTGTGAACTCCACGAGGCCTTTTAACTTTCCGATGGCGGGACGGAGGTGGCCGGAGAGGCTAGGGGTGTCGGCGCGTGGGTCTCCGAGGTTTAAGGTGACAACTCTGTCGCCGGAGCAGAAAACTCGGGCGAAGGAACATGGGTCGGCGGTGAAGTCCCAATAAGAGAAGTAATGGCGGTTGTAGAAGGTGGTGGTGGAGGACGGTGGGTGGTGGTGGTGGTGGATGGTGACGGTAGTGGTGGTGGTGGTAGAAAGCGAACGGTGGGTGGTGGTAGAATCTCGTCTCTCAAGACGAGATTTCAAAATCTCTTTTTCCTCGAATCTGAAAATATGGACGGAAAATATAGAAAACATAAAAAAACAGTCTCTCAAAACGGTTTTTTAAGAAAAAAAGTTTAGGAAAAATTTGAACTTTTGCTCCAACATTTCAAAATTTTTGGACTTTACCTTCATTATTTTCTCAAATCTGGTATTCTTTCTAACTTTCTTTAAAGATTTGGCATGCTCCCTCTATATTATTATCTTTTCCCAATACGTTTGGAGAGGCTAAATTCTCAAAAATTCTAAGGAAAAAAGGGTTTTTTTAGGCTTTCTCTCTCTAAAAAGGGCTATTTTAGGAATTTTCCCAAATTAATATATAGCAATTTTTTTAACGGTGGACAAACAAAGAATTACATATTCATCACTTGTAGCTTAGTTGTAGGAGGCTTGGGTTCTCCAATGGAGGCTCAAGTTCGAATCCCACTTGTGTCACTTTTGGGTGGATATTAACAATAAAGGATTTGAGCTAGGCCTTGTACAAGGGTTATCAGTTTGAACCCTAAGCCCACCCGGGTTTCGTCCCACCGTATGTTACGTCAGAGAGTGTGCTCTTGTGGTAGCATAATGACTGTCAAGTGGGAGTCGGCGGTATGGTTTCCCGGAGGAACGTCCAAGCCAAACTCTGAAGACAGTGTGTGCCTGATTAAGACAACATAATTTGGCCAGAGTAGGGCATTGGGGCTCTTCAAATTTGGAGAGTGTGTAGCCTAAATAAAAGAAAGTCGTCTATCTAAAAAAATAGAGAGTTGTCTAAGACTCCGTACAGGGTGACCCAATAGCAAAATACCGTCAGCTGGCCTAACCTAGAGAATTGTCCAGATCCCGGGGAAAACCCGCCCGAAAGCCCACTTGTGGTAAAATTCGGACGCCCAAAGATCCCAGTCTTCTTTCATTGAACCATCCATGCCCCTCCCATGCCTGTGATGATTGAACATGGGTCTCTACCGAGAAACTCAAGTTTCCTACCACTACACCACATTAAAAAGGACAAACTATAACAATTTTATACTTAATTATACTCGAATTAAGTAAAATAAAATGCTTATATTTAAAGTGTTGTTTTATAAAAAGAAATATTAATCGATGAAAACTTTAAGACTGTTTGAAAACCATTATAAAAGACCGATGAAAAACATTCAAGGATGGATTTACTTGAATCGGTATGAAGTTACGGGATTCAATAATTTCCACGGATTATTAGGACATAGGGTATATGGAAGAAAGGCAAAGCACAAAGGGTTGGATCGAAAAGACACTAAGACTAATCAGTCATCTATGTGTCCTCTTAAAAGTCATTGAGCTTTATATGCTATATCCAATAATTTCTATTAACAATCATGTCCTAAGATATGCGTAAGTCTAATAAATCCTTCTTAATATGGTCATTCCATGTACTTAGAGTTTTTCTATGCTCATCCTCCACTCAACTGTGAAGTTTTCCATGCTTCTTACAAGTGCCTCCATCCTTATTCTATGCACGTGTTCAAACTAGCTCAATCGTATATCACTTGTCTTATCCAAAATGCTTGTCACCCCCAGGTTGTCTCACAAAATTCCATTCACTCTATGGTCTAACATTGTGTGCCCAATACAATCCATCTCAATATCCTTATATCTAGTACTTGCAATTTACATGTTTGTGTCTTCTTTATGGCCCAAGAATCAATTCGTATAATATAGTTGAACGAATTGCAATCCAATAGATTTTCCCTTTTAATCTTGTTGGGAAGTTCTTGTCACACAAAACTCTTGTTGCTTTTCTTCGATTACACCAACCTCCTTGAACACGATGAGCTACATCATTGTCAATTCCCCTACCAATCCAGATGAATAACCCTAAATACTTGAACTTGGTTGCATGCAGGATAAACCTGTATTTCAATGGTTATTTGAGTGCCACCTCCTTGATGGCCCACTAAAGTTACAATAAATGTAACTGTTTTAGATCGACTTACACGTAAGCCTTTTGCGCTCTAAGGTTGCTCCCCACCCATTCGGTCTCCCGTTTAGGACTTGCTTCGTCTCTGTCACCAAGAAGATATCATTTTTTAAAAATCATGTATCACAGATAGCCTCCTAATCATCATCAACAACTCATAAAAGACTACAACATAAAGGAAAACAAATTTTAACGTAGATCTTTGATGAAACCGCGCACCTCCATAGACCATCACAATGAGAGACACTATTGTAAACATTTTAAAGACGAACTAAATTATTATTTTTTTGTCATACTTTCATTATAAAAAATCAAACTACCGTTTTAAATTACTCAAATATTGCATTATGTGGTGAATAATTGTATCACTTAGTGTTTCATTTAGTGTCTTAAAGCTAATCTTTTTGACATGAACTCATATTTCAATTTTTGTATACATTATATATATATATATATACTAATTGGTTCTCAACAAGCCAAAATTCGAGTCTTTTAGAAAAATGCTTTTTAACCCTTTCAAAAAGTTGTGATCTCCAAACACTTTTTAAATTATTGGCTTTTTGAAAACACTAATAAGTCAATAAGTAGTTTTTAAACTCAATCCCAAACATGCTCTTACGACTAGATCAACTCTCAAAATGAAGTTAAAAATTCCCCTTATATATATATATATATAATATTGATCATGTGAGAACTTTTTGAGAATTGAGAACTATGAAAACCATTTTGGACCACAAAAAACCTAAAAATAAAAAAAAAATCATAAAACAAAAAAAAACACAAAAATAAAAAAGTAAAAAAACCAAAGTTCTTATTTATCATCCCGGTTTCTAAAAAAAATGTAAAAAAAAAAATTTCTCGGTTTAGCTAAATTATACATATATGTATAATATGTACACACATGTTTTTTTACTATACACATATGTATATTTAAGGTAAATGATAATGTACATGTGTACATTACGTAACTAGAGATTAAATGAAAGTATATATATATATGTGTATAGGTATAATAGAAATTAAAAAGAAAAAAAAATTCGGTTTTTTTATGAAACCGGAATGAGATATAAGAATTTTGATTTTTTTACTTTTTTAAAATTTTCTTTTTTTTGTTTTATAATTTTTTAAATATTTTTTTAGAGGTTTTTTTAGTGGTCCAAAATGGTTCTTTTAGGATCCTTACCCTATATATATATATATATATATATATATATATATATATATATAGAGAGAGAGAGAGAGAGAGAGTTTGGATCAAATACAATTGAAATTAACATGCTAATTGTGAGAATCAAGTAAGTAAATTACTCTACTTGTATATATAATTTCATTTGTATGTTAACTCTTCAAATGTTATTCTGATGTATTGACCTTCAAAATTAAACAAGCTAGGGTGTCACTTTTATTGTGTCGTACAAGTATACAGGGATAAGATCGATACCGTATTAGTATCGGTATTAAAAATCCCGATCTTGAAAATCATAAATTTTTGATACCGGTAGCAGTATCGAAATTTTCGGTTGGGTATCGGTTCGGTATTTACAGTAAATTTCGGGAAATTCCGGTAACGTACCAATACTGAAACTCAAAACTTTGGTATCGATTCGATACCGATAGTACCAAGTCAGTACCGATTTCAATACCGATACCGAATTTACTCATCCTATCCTACGAGTATTGTAGTTGTTGACAAGTAACAGCTTGACATAGTTAACCCTATATAAACATTAAAGAGACTACCGGTTACATATTAAGGTGTATCCGGAAGAAAATTTATGTGATTTGCTACATCAAATTTCAAATTATGTCTTTTGATAGATTAAACCTAAAATAAAAACAAAAATGACATGTTTATAAACTACAATAAATATTCGAAACTAAATTAATCTTTTGACACCTTTTCAAATTTTAATTATAATAAAAAAAAACTAGGGTTTTTATGTTTTAGATTTATAGTTTATTTGGTTTGAAGATTTTTCTAACAGTAAGCAAAAACTAAACTAGACCAAAGTTTAGGTGTTCAAGAAAAAAAAAAATTAATTTAGTTTCGGATCGATTTCAATTGAAAGTACAGGATAACCATTATTTGTTATTGACTAAGGTTTGGATAAATGACAATACTTAAATAATCATTATTTATTATTTGGTTTGACCTATCCAGATTTTTGAAACTAAAACTGAAAACGTAATTCAATTTTGGTTTCAATTGAGTAAAATCTTGAATATATTTAAAATTCACTTATGCTCGGTTCAACTCTTTGATTAATCAAGTTTAAACAAAATATTAAACAACACTTAAAAAAATCGCATTATAATACTTATTAATATTGCATTTTAGGAGTTTGTCAGATTACCACCACCAGCTTTTACATATATACGTATAGAAACTAATAAATTACAAAAGAAATAAGCTAGAGTAGCTAAGTGTGTTGTAGTTAAGGCTTGTTGGTATGATTCTTTATAATCATCTTCAAGGTTCGGAACCCCTTGGGCGAGCCCCCCCCCCCCCCCAAATCGGCTTTTCTTTTTTCACAACTTTCTCATTTGGCAATTTCAGTCCCTTAGATGTAATAGTTTAGCTAAATTCTTCCTAAACTTGAGTTAAGTAAAATAAATAATAAATGCCAACAAATAAAGTGACGGGCAGAAATAATTTATTTATGAAGGTTGATGTCCAAATTTCATAGGGTTGGTCAGAATTTTAATGCATACAAAGTACTATATTTCTTTTTTCTTTTCACAGCAAACAACCGACCCCTATACGGCAGCTCTAGGCCACCACTGAAAAAAATAACATAACAAACCAAGCCGACGCCGACCAAGTTTTTATCACATTCCCACCTAAACGCACGAGTTTAACCTAACCTAATTATCACTTTTACTATTAAAGATGATCATGACAAATGTGAACAAAATACTCAAAAGAAAGTAGTTATTGCCAAGTTGGGGGGTTAAGTTTAAGTTTAGACTTATTATCATTATTATATAAACCTATCTATCTATCTATATCTCCCCAACCTCACCACCTTATAATCCAATTCAATTCTTTCTTTTAATTACGCTGTTTTGGTTCTTGGTTCTTACGCTCACCGCCACCTTCTCAGGTAACCAACACCAAGCCTCTACTCTTATTGTTATTATTACTCTGCAATGGCTTCTTTGGTTGTTAACCCACTTGTTCTCTTGTACCCACTTCTTGTTTTCTGTAATCGTTCGTTTATTCTAAACGCATTCGTGTTTTCGTTGATGGGTTTTGAAGTTATGTTTGGTTTGTTTAATTGATTGGTAAGTTGTGTGTTCAAGATCGGTTGATTGTACTTGATTCCACCGTTGGTACTTCATGAAAGGTGGTAGGTTGGTGGGTTGACTTGCTTTTTTAATAATAATTAGGGTTTTTTTTCTGGTGGGTTTTGTGTGGGTTACCCGATTGATGATTTGGTTCAAGTATGTTTGTGTTTTTCTTGATTTTAGTTGGTTTTATTATGAGCATTGTGTGGTATGATCTTGATGGGTTTTGGGGGTTTTGTTTTCTTTTAATTTTGATTGATTATTGTGAGCGTTATGTGTTTGATCAAATGCCTCAATGAGTCAATGCCTTTTTTTTTCTCTGTCACCTTCCTGAATTGGTGTGGTGACCTTGAGCCGGGGTGTTTTTTGTCGGGCCTGAGGGACACGGGGCGGTGTTCCCGGCGGCCCGAGACCTCCCCTAGCCAACCGCTCAGGGCACTCCGTTCACCCTAAGAAAGAGTAAAAAAGTTCACATTTTTTTTGTATGTGTTCAACTTTTCCGTTTATCATTCTTGAACTTTTCGATTTTTTTTTTCAGAAACTTGGCATATGTAATAGTTTTGCTAAATAATAACTATTGTTTTTGAATGATGGTAGGATTGTTTTGACATATAAGACACGATGGTGAGCATCCGTAGACAAAGACTCATCAAGCTTTACGGTAAGTAACTGTCTAAGTTGTATATTTTTTTATTATAGTTGTATTAAACTATATATTATCATGTACGGTATTGCTATTCTATTGCTCGTATTTTTCTTTATTTTTTGTGTAAAGAACTAAAGTTATTGATTTTTCTTTGTTATTTTATTTATTGATACTGATATTACAATGCTTAAATTTAGGGAGACCCGCTTGTCTTGATGATATTTCATCTTCATCACAAAACAATAGGCAATATACTGGAAGTTGGGTGCGAAGCACAAGATTTGGCATGCATTCTTTTGCGCCTCTGGTTGATGTTCAACAGCCTGATGAGCCGGTAAGCATGGAAATCATGTTTTAATGCTTGTCTTCCATCATTAGCATTATATTCATATGTTACCATTACCGTCCCCTATAAAAAAATGCATGTTTTTCCTTCAGGGTCGCTACTTGCTAGTAAATGGTCTGTGTTTGCTTTCTGGCAAAAATAAACGATTATTATGCAATTTGCTCCATTACAACAAGGTCAAAAGTGAAAACAAAAAAACTAAAAAGAAGAAACTTTACTATGTTTATAATTCATACTCAAAACTCAGAATGGAACATGTAGAATTGTAACTCAAATTCTTTATGTAAGAATCAACTATGGGTTATTTTTTTATAAGGGGTGTGGTATTTTATTTTTCATATTATACGAGCTTTGTAGTAATCATGTGTTTAGCAGGAGAATACAAAATCTGAAGAACCTGAGCCCTCGATTGTCAATGAGTCTAGCTCATCTAGTAAGCAGCCTGCTCAGTATCCAGGTCTGTCATCTTATAAATATTGATTACTGTCATCATTTCTTTTGTTTAAATTCATTTAATCCAATCTAATATGCTGCAATCACCCACTTTTGTGTACGTCGGGGGCAATTTCACTTTTTGTGTTTTGGGGGGATACTACACAAGTTTGAGGTGATGTATAAAGTTCATCATGTATGTTAAAGCAAAACATAATTGACCAAAAGTTTAAATTTTTCTTTCTAAATACATCGAAACCGTGCAAGGTATTTCAAACATAAAGATTGCAATGCTTGACTTGTTATTTGAAACAAAAATGATGGTGATGATGGACAATAGGTAATTTTCTCCTTAATAACAGTTTTTTTTAAAATTTTCAGCGTTCAAGAGACGAAAAAGACATAGAAGAAAGATTGTTGAGAACCAAGAAGAGTGTATAATGAGAGGTGTATATTTCAAAAACATGAAATGGCAAGCTGCCATTAAAGTTGACAAAAAACAAATCCATCTGGGCACAGTCGGCTCTCAAGAAGAAGCTGCTCGCTTATATGATAGGTAATTCTTGATTTTAGCATCTTGAATCACACACGCACATGGGTCAAAAATGAGTCTGGGTCAAGATGGTCGAGTTGATCCCAGGCGTAATCACTTTTTTCACCTGTTTTTTGAAATATGTAATCCAGTGTTTGATGCTTTCCTGCAAGTATTACTGCACCTGTGTGATTAATGATGCTAGCATCACATACATACACCACTTGTTTGTTGCCAAAAACAACCATTTGTGATGAGTTATGCATTAAGGACAATTTGGTCATTTGCACTTTTAATATTGTTTTCTTCAGGGCTGCTTTTTTGTGTGGAAGGGAGCCAAACTTTGAGCTCACTGTTAAAGAAAAGGATGAACTCAGTAAACTAAGTTGGGATGATTTCTTAGCCATGACTCGCACTGCAATTAACAGCAAAAGTAATTATGTTTCTTCTTATTTATCAGGGTTAATTACCAAAAAACATCTATATTATAATTTTAGCCTATTTGATAAATATATTCATCTCATTTTTTTTTACTATCACTCCAGTAAAATTTTTATTTAGAAATCTACAGTGTCAGATAATACACATAGGCATGAAAGTCGAGCAAAGGATCAATTTAATTTCAAGTTTTTCATCAATTTGACAAAAATTGTTTTAAAGATGTCCTGCATGAGCCAAAATTTGCTTTATGACATAAAATTTCCAACCAAAAATTTTACTAGAATTACTAGTTGAAGAACCGAAACAAATATAGGGCATATTAGCTTAACTTCGGGGTGCAAATGAGCCAAGCCAGAGCTCAGTTTGTTTTGATTTACAGCTCGTGAGCCGTTTTTTTAAGCTCGGGCTTGGCTTCTTTATTATTTATTAATTAATTTATGTACTTTTTTTTAATTTTTTTTGTATATTATTAGTTATTTGTTTATCATAATTTTATATAGACTAAATATTAGTATATAAATATATATATTTGATACATTAAATAAAATTATAAAAATAATAGGCTCGTTTAGGCTTGTGAGCCAGCTCGAGCCCGATAAAGCTTTTTACAAGCCGATCTCGAGTAGCTCATGAGCCAACTTGGCTCGTTTACACCCTTAGCTTAACTTATAATAACTGTGAAAATCAGGTATAACCTGTAATTGATTCTCTTCAATAATTGATTAATTATTAATATTCAGAAACCCAGAGAAGGATGAGTTCAAGGATGAAGTTTGAACATTATTTAGAAGCTCAAGCAGAAGCAGAAGCAGATCAAGAGAGAAATGGCTCCTCGGGTTCTGATGATGCAGATACATCATTAGCTTGATGCTTTTATCTTTTCTAGAACTACTTTTATTAATGATTTTTGAACCCTTGATTATTTGTCGACGAAACATGAAAGTTGTTAATATTTAGTTTTGATACAATCTGGTGATGTTGTTTTTAGACCCTTACCACAAAACAGGCATCCACAATAACTCTGCCATTTGTTTTTGGTCAGGGTCTGGCATTTGACAACAAATGGTTAAAAGAGTTAGCCTATGTGATGTATGTGTTATTTTTATCATAATTTTATATACAGCAAGGGTGTTTATCGGGTCGGATTTTGGGTACTTTGTGGTTCTCAGGCTAAGTTTCTTTTCCTGGCAAACCTAACAGATTTTAGAGTGAAGCAAACTAAATTGTAACCTGAATTTGAATCTGGCCTCTTAAGGTGAAATCTGTATTCACATTTTAAGTAGGAAAAAAGAACTGCTTATGAAAGTAAGTGTGTGTGTGTGGTGGGGGGGGGGGGGGGGGCGCATTTTAATCTATACTATATAATAAATAAAAGTTTCCTCTTGACGCATGTCATTCTCTTATGCATTATTACTTTTTTTTCGCATCTCTCTCCTATTAATTTATACATTTTTTAAAGTTCTTTTTATATATTTTTTGTTTAATGATTTATTTGGTTTCTTTTACAAAACATATTTTATTTTTAGCAAACGTTAGGTTTGTTTATTGTAACACCCCAACCTGGAGCATGCTGGCGTGTCACTATTACATATATCATAAACTAAACACAATCCATTTAAAAGAAATAAAGAGAATCCAAAGGCAACCAACTAGTCAAAACAAACCGAAAGAAATTCCTAAGTCAAATTTATTTAATTCGGAGATAAACGAAAAAAAAAATATTTAAAGTCTTTAATTCTTTAACTTCATTTTACTCTCATCACTGAGTTCCCTGATTCCCCGAATTACCTGTCAACAAATAAGACACACACAAACAAGAAAATACGGCTGAGCCAAAAATTGCCCAGTAACGGAAAGAACAATAGTAATAACGATAAGACGAATAAACAGAAGCAAAATAGGAACAAAATTTATCTTAACCAAAATAAATAATATACCGAAACTTGATCCTTTTAGAGCATATGACGAAAACCGATACTAAACGTATTACTAAACATATAACGGTGACTGACTTACACGACAATTGGTGTTATAAAAAAAATAAGTCGCGTAATTAAAGGAGTACCCAGAGCCAAACATATAACATATAACTTGTAACATATAACGTGTGACATATAACGTATAACATATAACTGAACTAGGATCGATCCATACGCCCCTAAACAGCCAAAGTACTAGTTAGAGACACCGTGAACTTTTAAAACACACTGTCATGAAAAGTGTTCTGCTCGGGTAACAGAGTACTAAACGTGAAAGGTAGTATAACTACATATAACATATAACATATTAATAGAATTCCGTATTATTATCCATAAGAGCATGCAACAATGAGTACGAGTTTATAAAACTTATTGCATGCTACAAATCTTTCAAACCAAAATTAGTAAGCAAAATGGATAGCTGAACAAAACTAAATAAAAAGTTGACGACGTATAAATGTCCAAAGACCAAAATGGGTTGTATCGATAGAGACAACTTGGTGGTGCAAAAATATAAAATACCGAAAGTCCGCACTAGAAAGTAACGGATTAAAATTTATACTATGAATAAACGAAAACGGAAACCGTACTACGAAATAACGGAATAGAGTCAATACTAAAAGTGAACGAAAACAGAAAACCGTATTACGAATAGAATATAATTAATGCTATGAGTGAAAGAAATCAGAAACCGTACTACGAAGTAACAGAATAGAGTTAATATACTATGACTAAAATTAAACAGAAACCGTAGCTTAGGCAAAAGCAAACTAAGCAACCGAAGAGTCGTACTCAACTAGAACCTACATTTATATTTACAGTTGAAAATAAGAACTACAACGCCTAAATGACATTGTGTGATTTGTTGGCGGGTCATGGAGACTTAAGATTCCAAAATTTTGTGTTTTTTTTAAACCAAAATTAGTTGTGTGTTGTTTAACGCAAGCTGGTTCCACATTACTATCGGTAATAATATTGATCAATAAGAATTTTATAAATCTAAAGTCTTGTAAATTAAAACTAACAAACTAAGATTATTAGCTAGAATAAGTTAATATATGATCTTATATATTATATTTAGTCTATTATGTCACAAAAGAGAGGTATATTTATACTACTGTTAACAACTAATATTCATCCGATAAATCATGTGATTACTTTATATATTACTACAATGAATTGAAGTTATTTTAAGCTTACATTCTAGATTCAACAGAATATACATACATACATACATATATATATATATATATACACCTATCTAATAAAACAATGGATTTTTAAAACAATCTCCACTTTTTTGGTTTAACCAGGTTTCTTCAAAATGCCACATGGCATTTTCAAATTTTTAAAATTTTTAAATTATTTTATTCCAATATTATACCAATTCAACTTCAGTATTTCAGATTAAATAAATCGCTAACGCTGTCATCTTCTCCATACCTTCCCATTGACATCTTCTAACCCTAGCAAACACCTAAATAGGTAACTATCAAACCTTTGTAATCCAGTTCATTCAATCATCTCATCTAAACAGATTCAATCTGACTCGCAGTTTCATTTGGATTCAATCGCAAACCTTCACATCACAGGTTAAACCAGGCTCTATCGATCAATCTTTCAATTCTATTGACATGTTTAATTAATCAATTTTCAAATCAGATTACATATATAATTCTCCAATTCTATTGACATGTTCATCATTTGAATTATTGAGGTTAATACGTATATATATTGGTCAATAATGCTTCTTTTTTCCCAACTTAGCAGATTACATATATATATGTTTGTCAATATATATTAAAATTACTTTTTGATTAAAAAGGTGTTCTATTTTATGTTTATGCACCCCTAATATATATTGAGGCATTAGGCAGAGACTATTAATTCGGAACATAACACCCTCGATATGGACAACAGAGAAAGAAGTCAATCAGGTTTTATTTTATTTTATTATTAATGGCTTTTTAACTAAGACTTATGAAGTTTTTTTGGTTCTAAGGAGATGATGTCTTTCAATGTTTATATAGGTTTCACCAATCACAATTTGGCCTCTACACAACAAATAGCACAACGAATATTGACCAAAAATTGTAAGTTTACTTTTTTTGTTATATATTTTTTTAATATCACCCATTTTAGAATCACTATTATATTAAGTTTTTTAACTTTAGATATCTGTAAGGAAAACCGACGGCTAAGAAAAATCATTCGTGATAACAAAAAGAACCCGGGCTATATAACTTCAAACCTCAGACATATAGTTAATTGTAAGTAATTTTTTGTTTTTATTCATTATTCATATTCAAAATACATCTCATACTTCTGATAATTTTTTTATTTTAGGCATGGCTTTTGATAGAATGTATTGTAAAGAGAGAAGAAAGTTTCAAAAACAACGTTTGGATAGCAAAAGAAAACGCGACTATATTGCTGGTAACTATTTATTAATACAACTTGTATGGTATTATCTCTTTTTCTTTTTATTAATCACCATTTATTTTCTTTGCTTTCAGGTCACAAAAGTGTTACTAATTTCTTTCCTTCTTATGATCAACAAAATGTCAATCGTCAAACACCAATGTCATATCAAACACACATTGGAAATGCTTTCAATTTTTCATCTCTATTGTATGACATCACAAATCGTGGTAACTTTTATGATAAATTCTTCTTTATTATATTTTATATTTCCATCAATATATATTAAAAATACTAACTACGTTAACAAAATTCTAGCTATGTGTCAAACCTGGACTACAACACCCACACCAACTTTGAAATCAATTTCATTGTTGTCCAGTGTCCCATGCTCATCAAATGCATCTATATGTAAGTATTTACGCTAATACTTTTTAGTCCCGTTTTGAATCGATCTTAATAAATATTTTGTTCAGTATCTAACTTTTTTTGTTTTTTTTATTTTCAGGTCCTAAAAATGTAGGCTAGTGTCACATATCAGCCGCTACTAATCTCATGTCTTCTTATGATCAAGAAAATGTCAACCCTCAAACACCTACACCATATCAAGCATCTATATGTAAGTATTTATACAATTTATTGTTGTGAATTTCAACTGTAAACTTTGTCAATCCAATGTATTAAAGCACACGTCAGGGGTACTTTGGGCTTCTAAAATACTGCAATATAGAGTTGTTTTGTGATTTTTTACCGTCAAGGTTACTTTCGTCATTTTCATAAATTTGCAGTATGTAGTTGTTTTGTTATTTTTTACCGTCAAGTGTACTTTGGGGATTAGCGTAGTAAACTATTTCAAAAATTAATGTGTGTGTATGTTTGTATACACACAATATTTCAAAAATTAACACAGTAAACTATTTCAAAAATTAATGTGTGTGTTTGTTTGTATACACACACACTATCTTAGAACCTCTGTGTTGGTAAAAATAAAAAAAAACTTCATACATTTACAAAGCACATTGAACCATTTGGACTTTGACTTTCATAATAACCAATTGTACTTTGACTGTTTGGTTAATTTTTACCAAAAAGTCATCTGCAAGTTGGTGTATCAAAAATCCATTACACAATGCACTTTATTACAATATTTAATAACAAAATTTTAGATAGATTAAAATACACCAAAAATTGTTCTTCTAAGAACAACAAATTTAAGTCAAATTGACAAAAACGGGCCTGTAACTATTTCAAAATTTAACACAGTAAACTAATTAAACATTTCTAAAACTATTTTTTAACCATAAAGTGTACTTTGGGGATTATCTAAAATCTGCAGTATGAAGTTTTTTTTATTTTTTTACCGTAAAGTGTACTTTCAGTGTTGACATTTTTACATATGGTCAACATTTTAACTTTGTGTGGATAAATCGATCTTAATAAAAGTTCTGTTCAGTATCTTTTTTTTTGTTCTTTTTTTTTCAGGTCCTAAAAAGTTACATCACATATCTTTTTTTTTTCAGGTCCTAAAAAGCTACATCACATGTCAGACGTTACTCATCTCATGTCTTCTTATGATAAAGAAAATGTCAACCCTCAAACACCTACACCATATCAAGCATCTATATGTAAGTATTTACACTAATTCTTTTTAGTCGCGCTTTAAATCGATCTTAATAAAAGTTGTGTTCGGTATCTATTTTTTTTCTTTTCAGGTCCTAAAAATGTAGGCTTGCGTCAAATATCATCTGTCACTAATCTCATGTCTTCTTATGATCAAGAAAATGTCAACCCTCAAACACCTAGACCATATCAAGCATCTATATGTAAGTATTTACACTAATTCGTTTTAGTCGCGCTTTAAATCGATCTTAATAAAAGCTGTGTTCGGTATCTATTTTTTTTCTTTTCAGGTCGTAAAAATGTAGGCTTGCGTCAAATATCATCAGTCACTAATCTCATGTCTTCTTATGATAAAGAAAATGTCAACCCTCAAACACCTACACCATATCAAACAAACATTGCCAATAATACAAATCTACCATTAAATATTTCAACGCCATTATCTGATATCACAAATGGTAATACTTATTCTTCTAACATATCTACATTTAACTTATGAAAATGATGCAATATTTGTTTATAAAATGCGCTTCTATATTTACAGGTATGCATCAAAGTTGCTATACAACTCCTACACCACCAAATGTCCCATCGTCATCAAATACATGTATTTTGCGTACAAAGGGATCTTTTGTGAAGCCGCGTAAACAAAAACAATGTTCAAAAACAACAAATGTGAACCCACGTGAGTTACATATGCATGACTTCACACATGATGAATTAAATGATGACCAGGAGATTGAAAATGGCTTTAAAGGAATTTCTAAGGGTAAGTTGTAATTTAATATAATATTTCTTAACAAGTTTTCTATTTTTTTTTTATTTTTTTATATTTCTATATTCAAACAGATTACCTGGATCATGGTGATCAATCAGTTATATGTTCAACATGTCAAGCTAAATTATGGAAGGATGAATCAAGAAGGGGAAACGAAAAGGTTGGATCTGGAGTCTATTCAATGTGTTGTGCCAAAGGGAAGGTTCAGCTTCCAAAATTGAAGGAGCCATCAGATTATTATAAAAGTTTATTTCTTTCATCTGATGATAAAAGCAAGTTCTTTTTGAAGAACATCCGTTGATATAATTCCATGTTTAGCTTTACATCAATGGGTGGTAAAATCGATCGCTCAATTAATAAAGGAAATGCTCCATTTGTTTTCAGACTTAGTGGACAAAATTATCATAGTATTGGTAGTCTTCTACCAGATAACGGCTCGAAACCAAAATTTGCACAACTCGACATATATGATACCGACAACGAAGTATCTAACAGACAAGGAATATTCTGGTAATTTTTACTAAATCCACAAGTAGCTGTTTTTTACATATGCTTTTGTCCTTCAATTTTCGCAAGATATTAATAATACTTTTGTTCTTCTGTAGCGAATCCAGTTCATCAAATTCAGCTTCAAATACCTTAGATTTGACCATTATTAGTGAATTAAAGCAAATGTTAGATTCACAAAATCACTTGGTTAAATCGTATAGAATGGCAAGAGTTGTATTGAACATAATCCAGGTATTGAACTGAAGCTTAGAATAATCGGTAATAGGCAAAAAGATGGTCGTACTTATAACTTACCCACCGCTTCTGAAGTAGTTGCGTTAATAGTTGGTGACATTCATGAACAGCTAGACACTAGAGACATTGTTGTAAAAACTCAAGACGGAAATCTTATACCAATTAGCGAGCTGCATCCGTCTTACCTTCCACTTCAATATCCGTTGCTACATGTGTATGAAGAAGATGGATATAGGATTGACATACCTCATAGAGGTATAACACTAGAATTTGAATCTACAAAGATACGAAAAACAACAAAGATGCGCCAATGGTTTTGTTACATGATTTAAGACAGGGTCAATCACTTTTCAATAATTCTAAATGGAAGAAGATTATATCAACAATATTTAGTTGATGCTTATACGATGATTGAAAGCGAAAGACTTTTTTACATATGTTGCAAGAAGAGTGTTCTTAGATCTGAGACCTATGAGAATCTTTGCAAATTAAAAAACAAAGGAAACAAAGATATATCAAGAGCTGGCCAATGTGTTATATTACCCTCATCTTTTACTGGCAGTTCGCGATATATGATGCAGAATTATTTGGACGCAATGTCTCTTTGTAAGTGGTTTGGCTACCCGGACTTTTTCATTACTCTTACATGTAATCCGAATTGGCCAGAAATTAAACGGTTTTTAAAAGACACCAACCTAAGAGCGGAAGACAGGCCTGACATATCATGTCGAATATTTAAAATGAAGCTGGACTCTTTGATTAAGGACTTGAAAGATAAACAACCTTTGGGTAAAGTGCAAGCAGGTATTCTTAAAGCCCTGTTTATCTCTGTTTTTTTTATATATTTTTATGTAACATTTACTAATTCTAATTTCTTTGATTTTATATGTAGTTGTTTACACAGTTGAGTATCAAAAAAGGGGTTTACCGCATGCGTATATATGCATATTTTTACATCCTGATAGCAAACTATCATCAGTTGAAGATATTGACCCCAAAATTTCTGCTGAGATCCCTAACAAGGACGAAGATCCGGTATTGTACTCACTTATAAAGGATTTCATGATACATGGCCCGTGCGGAGCTTATAATCCAAAATGTTCTTGCATGATAGATAACAAATTCTCCAAAAACTTTCCTAAAAGATTCAATGAAAACACTTGTGTTGATACAGATGGTTTTCCTATATACAAAAGACCAGATAATGGAAGGTATGTTGACAAATCTGGTTTTGATCTAGATAGCGGGTATGTGGTGTCATATAACAAATGTCTTTTGAAAAGATATCAGGGACGTATTAATGTGGAATGGTGTAACCAAAGTGGTTCAATAAAGTATCTCTTTAAATATATTAACAAGGGTCCGGATAGGACAACGATATCTGTTGGGAAAGATAACAACCATGATGAACAAGAAGACGTTGTTGATGAAATCAAAGAATACTATGATTGTAGATATCTATCAGCGTGTGAAGCAACATGGAGAATATTGGTGTTTGATGTTCATTATAGAATACCTTCGGTCACAAGACTTCCTTTTCATCTTCCTGGCAAGCAATCAGTTGTATATGGTGCAGACGAAGATGTTTACAATGTTCTTGAAAAAGAGTTAGTTTCCTCTTCTATGTTTACATCATGGATGAAATGTAATCAACTATATGAAGAAGCAAGAAAATTAACTTACGTTGAATTCCCAACCAAATTTACTTGGAAACTTGAACAAAAACGTTAGGAACGAAGGAAATCCGGATTTTCCATAGGAATGATTCATGCCGTATCTCCAGCACTTGGTGAAGCATATTTCTTAAGGGTTCTATTAAACAAAGTTAAAGGCCCAAAATCATTTGAGGACATTAGAACTGTTAATGGAAAATTGCATGAAACCTTTAGAGATGCATGTTTCGAGCTTGGCCTTTTAGATGATGACTCAGAGTATATTGAAGCAATCAAAGAAGCGAGCCATTCTGGTACTGGTTTTTATATAAGGTCTTTATTTGTTACAATGTTAACATCCCATAGTTTGTCTCGACCCGATGTTGTTTGGAACAATACATGGGAACTTTTATCAGATGGTATTCTTTACAATCAACGCCGTATGCTTAACTCTCCAGGTACTTCGAGTTTGTTTATATATTAATGTGTGTGTTTGTTTGTATACACACACACTATCTTAGAACCTGTGTGTTGGTAAAAATAAAAAAAAACTTCATACCTTTACCAAGCACATTGAACCATTTGGACTTTGACTTTCATACTAACCAACTGTACTTTGACTGTTTGGTTAATTTTTATCAAAAAGTGATATGAAAGTTGTTGTATCAAAAATGAATGCACTTTATTACAGTATTTAATAACAACATTTTAGATAAATTAAAATACACCAAAAATTGTTCTTCTAAGAACAACAAATTTAAGTCAAATTGACAAAAAACGTGCCTGTAACTATTTCAACAATTAACACAGTATACTATTTAACAAAACCGTAAATTTGCATATTAAACACACTTAAATATCTATAAAAAAGTTAACGTTTTGACCAAAATTGTTAAGTCAACCAAAGAAAAAGAACACACAACAAAAGCAGGAGATCAAACTTGATACTGATAAAAGTACTTCCGAATTAGTCTCACAAGTATTTATATATGTTTACATTATTATTTACAGATTTAGCTCTTCCTGATGAATAAATCAAAAATCTTACTTTATGTGAGATTGAAAAAATATTGCTTCACAATGCAAACACCCTAAAAAACTTTGAAACGATGCCTTTACCTGATTATGAATTTGCCGCTTCATCGAATAATCCTCTCATTAATGAGGAGATGGGTTATGACAGAGAAGTTCTAAACACTGAATACGATATTCTGCTATCTTCATTAACTGACGAGCAACGAATTGTTTCTGAAGAAATCATGAATGCCGTAACACTCAATAAGGGAGGTAGTTTTTTTGTTTATGGTTATGGTGGTACCGGTAAAACATTTTTGTGAAAAAATTTGGTTGCAACTATAAGATCAAAAGGTGAGATCGTTATAAATGTTGCTTCAAGTGGTATTGCATCATTACTATTGTCTGGTGGTAGGACGGCACACTCTAGGTTTCATATTCCAATTAATTTAAATGAGACTTCCTCTTGCAACATAAAGCCAATTACAGATGAATCACATTTGTTAACCAAGAATTCATTGATTATATGGGATGAAGCTCCAATGACACATGAACATGCTTTTGAAGCATTAGATAACTTTGAGGGATATATTGGGATGTAGGAACCAACCTTTTGGTGGGAAAGTAATAGTTTTTGGAGGTGATTTTAGAAAAATTTTACCTGTGGTTCAGCACGGTACAAGACAAGATGTGGTAAATGCATCAATAAGTTCGTCTTATTTATGGCCAACTATCAAGGTCCTACGCCTAACAAAAAACATTGAGGTTAACAATAGGATGCGACTCATCTAATATTGAATAGACAAGGTTGTTTGCTAAGTGGCTTTTGGATTTGGATGAAGGAAAAGTTGGTGGTCCCAATGATGGTGAGACAGAAATTGAAATTCCTGACGATCTACTTATCAAAGATTCATTAGATCCACTATCTGATCTTATTGAATTTGTATACCCAGATATTCTATCAAATTACAAAAACAAAGAATTTTTTGAACAAAAAGCGGTTCTTGCACCCACGAATGAAGTTGTAGAACAAATTAATAATTGATTGCTTGAGATACTTCCGGGATCTGAATATGAGTATTTAAGTTTAGACAGTGTATGTCTCGACGAGTCTTTTGGTGACAGCTTTGATGAAAGATTATACGCGCTTGATATATTAAACGGTCTCAACATATCTGGTTTGCCAAAACATAAGTTGGTGTTAAAAGTTGGTGTCCCGTCATGCTATTAAGAAATATTAATCAAAAAGACGGCTTATGTAATGGAACAAGACTACAAATTACATCTCTAGGAGAACGTGTTATTAAGGCACAAATTATATCAGGAACTAACATCGGTGATATGGTATTTATTCCTAGAATTGCATTGACACCTACCGACAAAAACATTCCTTTCAAATTTCAACGAAGACAATATCCGGTTTCTGTATGTTTTGCAATGACGATAAAACAAAAGTCAAGGACAATCTCTATCAAAAGTAGGGTTGTTTTTAAAAGAGCGAGTATTCTTGCATGGTCAGTTATATGTAGCTTTATCCAGAGTCAGAAGTAGAGAAGGTCCTAAACTTTTAATATTGGATAAGGATGGTAAAGTCACCATTAAGACGACAAACGTCGTTTATAATGAAATATTTAGAGATTTGTATTTTTTTTGGTGCCTTTGTAATTCTTGAAACGTTAGATTTGTAATCCCATTATCTATCTTATTATTTATATTAACAATTAACTTTTGAGTTAATGTATTTTGTTTAAGTTTTGTTATAAGCCACTGTGTTATGTTAGTTGGGAATACAATCTAATTTCGATATTTGTCCAAGTAGATACTCCACTTTTGTAAGTTATTCATTCCATCAAAGGTTAACATGTAGTTGCAAATCAACAACTTTTTAGCTCACTTGACTTGGTTGACCAACAGGGACGTTATGGTACAAGAAGCATGCATGCACTAAGTATTAGAGACACTAAAGAAGCATGTTTTCATGAGACATACATTTAAAATGAATTATGGTGGGAGAAAACCATTGATTATTTTATCAATTCGAAAGTTGGAATAAAAGATGCTTTTATATAAATATAGTATACAAAAAATTAATAATAATAATACTAATAATTACAAGCTAAAATAATCCCGATATCAATATGTGACATCATATATTATTGTTTTTTTTTTGTTTTTTTATTTTTAAAAAATAACACTATACAAGCATACTAATCATTTAAAGATTTGTTTTCATCATACCAAAATTTAAGGCCTACTTTTTTGGTAATCGTATTAATTATTATTTAAAATTTTCTTTATTTTAATAATCCTTCGTTTCAAAAACTAATTTTAATCACAATTGATCTATCTAATTTCAAAATTTGAATTTTAAAATTTCAAATTATCTACAATTACAATTTATTTATTTATTTTTAACTTCAAAAATTTTCAACCCTCAAACCTATTAATAACTAATTCACGAATTTTATTGTTCATATCTTACATTCAAATTAATCTTTAAATGCTCTGAAAGAAAGAAGTTTCACCACAACACGTTATGTCTTCTTCAAAGTCCATTAATAGTTCTTCTTCAAAGTCCATTAATACTTTATATGAAAATGAAAATAACAGGTCATTTTTAGTCAATTATATTTTTAATCGTTTCTTTCATTCCAGATTTACCTTTTCAAAAAGTTTTACGGTATATATAATAAAGCAACTTTTTTCTGTTAACTATAGATATCCGTTTATATATACAATCACTTCCATGAACTGTTTGGAACACTTTAAGATGCTATATTTGTTTTACTGATTCGAACAAAATGTTAACACGATATATATATATTGTGTGTTACTATATATTGTGTCTATGCATATGTATATGTGTATGTATATGTGTATGTGTATGTGTATGTGTATTTATGTATAAATATACGTATATTTCTACACACATTTTATTATTCAAATATTATAGTAACATGCTTTAAACTCTTCCTAAATCATATTTATATGTAATTATAATTAATTTGATAATTTTGATTTATAGTGCTTCATCATGATTTGAATATTATAAATCTATGTTATTTTCAGCTTGCTTGGTGACAAGGAAATAACTTATCTTAATGAACTTAACAATTCAAAAGAATTTTCAACTATTAAAGTCAGAATTATTAGGCTTTGGGAAAATAAAGACCCCAAGCCCCCACATAACCTCTGGACAATGGAAATGGTGTTGGTGGATGAAAAGGTACTTTCGACGTCTTATTATTATTGTTGTTGTTATTAATTTTTTTTTACTAACTTATGATCCTTTTTATTTAAAGTCACAATATAATAAATTTTCTAATTGTTGTAGGGTAATAAAATAAGGGCTAGCATGCTTACAAAAATCTTCTTGAAGTTCGGGACCAAAGTTAAACTTAACTCAACTTTATTGATTACAAATACATTCCTTGCAGACCTCAAGCCTTACCAAAGGATACTCGGCCACAAAAATAAAAGAAGTTTTAATTTAACTACCCGGATGTTTTCAGTTGATGATTTTATTGGTGAGCCATTTGCATTCTCTTTTGAGAGCTTTGAAGATATCAATGCAAACAAATTTAAAGAATTTGATACAGTTGGTTAGTAACTCTTTCATTTATTAAACTCAAGTAAAATTTATATTTATTTCCGTAAGAATGGTTTTACTTATTTACTTATTTTTATGTAGATGTTATCGGTTGCGTTACTAGCTGGGAACCCATTTCTTCTTTTGGAAAAAAAGGTCCGAATGATGTGAAAATGATTTTAAAAGTGAAAGATGATCAGTGAGTATCCGTATTACAATTTTTTTTATTTTTCATCTTTAAATATCATTAATATAGAAACATATATTATTAAACGATTAAAGTTAAATATATATTATTATATTATATTAATTTTATTTTATTTAATCTTCTACAGTAACCGGGAAATTAATGTAACTCTTTTTGGTGATTATGCAAAACAAATGGACGCATTTATCACCAAACACCCTGATGCTTATAACGTTGTTATCGTATTGCAGTTTGGCAAGTTATCTTTATATGGTCGTAAGTATCTATATTATTATATTTTATGACAAATTTATTTTAATTATAATTCAATATTTATATTGTTATTTATTTAGGTGAACCATCGGTCTCCAACAACTACTATGTGTCTAAGCTATTTATCGACGAAGACATTCCTGCCATTAATGTTTTTAAATAGAGGTTTAACTTTATACTCTTTTATATATATATATTGCCTGTTTGTCTTGCAATACTGTTTATTTGATCTTAATTCTGTTTTTAATATCATTATATTTAAAGGCAGCATTGAAAATGGAGGTGCGCTTTCCTCCTCAAGTCAAAGGTCAATTTCATCATCATCCGTCTGCATGGTGAATGAGGATTTTCTAGAGCGAACACCATTTAACTTAATAGCAGAGATAGAAATTGATAAGGTTATTATTATTTCCATTTTTTACCACACACACACACACACACATATATATATCTCATTTTTAATATAGCTTAATTAGATTTTAATACTAATTATTGAAACAGATAAAATCAGTCATTATCCTTGCAACCATTGTGTACATTCCACCCATTCAGGAGTGCCATTATTTTGTGTGTGGGAGGTGTTTGAAATCATTAAAGCTGAAATCAGATGAGTCTAATGATGACAATCTTTACGAGTGTTTGACTGAAGGATGTAAAAGACAAGAGCTTATTACCAGTTTCCAGGTAATTTACATATAATTTCTGTTTTCTAATTTATAATAATTTTGTTCTATTTTGTTTTATTTAACTATATAACTTAATTTATACATGTTTAGAATTCATATTCGAGTTCGAGATACAACCGGTACTGTTTCATTAACATTATGGGACAAGGAGGCTTTCAAGATATTAAATGTCACTGCAGAAAGCTTAGTGGAGGAAACCAAGGGTGTAAGTTTATCAACATTTTCTTAATTAATAATCGAATATCAATTATTATTATTATTATGAACATCTATTTTTTTAATTTTTCTTTTGCAGAGTTTTAACATACCAACGGTCTTTAACACATTGCTTCAAAGAAAATACGCATTTAAAATTGATATAAAGGAATACAATATTCTGAAAAACTCAATGAATTTAAATATTGCCAAGCTTTCTGAAGATTCGTTCATAGTGAATTGTTTAGAAAAAAAGTCTAACACCGACATGGTATTTCTATTTATCTTAAATTTATATTTTATTTTATTTGAATTATACTTTTATCTTTTTTTTTGTCTATTACTTGAAAGATTGAGATTTCAAAACAAAACCCGCTTACCAGTGGAGATTGTCGATCCGAAGACACTGTTAATAACAATGTAAATTTTGAAACTAACACTATTTTTAATATCTATGTAATCCAACAACCATAATATCTTTATTATACATTTAAATTTCACAGGAACTTATATCAATTACTGGTGAGAATAGCATAACTCCAATTTCAAATGGAGATACAAACCGTCAAAGTTCTCCACCATCTGATTTAAAGAGGAAACTTGGAGATATTTATGACATTGATGATGATGCTGTGACAAATTCAACTAATAAATCAAAGGAAAAACAGGTTTCGTGTGACGTTTCAAGAGAGAACAATTTATTAATTCCAAAAAAGGAAAAATAGATGTGTTGTCATGACTTTTAAAACAATATTTGTGTTTCTTTGGTTTTGATTTTTCCGGTCATGTTTTACCGGTAAATACATTTACATTTGTGTTTTTCTTTATTATGTTTCATGATTGGTACTTTGGTTGGTTTGACATTAGAGACCTTTTATTTGTTTATAAACAAAATTAGACTTTGTTTTCTTTTTGCGTTTTCCAGCAAGGCTTTACGGGAAACACATTTGCATTGGTAGTTGTTATTATTATTGTTATTATTATTATTATTATTATTATTATTCCTTTTGTTGTTTGTGTTTGCAATTATAAACTTTGTTATTTTTTTTAATTAATAAAACATTTGTTTGTCTTATATTTTTTATTTTTTTTCATCTAACCCGTGTTTTACACGGGTTCTAACCTAGTGTGTGTATATATATATAAAGTAGCATATTAAATACTCTTATAAACGATTTAACGTTGTAAATCAACCTATGTGTATGCTTAAGGAATAAGATTCCTATTATCTAGCAAAACTAATACCAATAAGGTTTTAATGGTTAGCTTTTTGATCAACTTTATGCTTCCATCAACACAAGCGATTGCCAGAACTCAATTCAGCATTAATTAATTAACATGTATTTGAGTAGTTGCTTAACTATATCTAGTTTAATAGTTTTAGATTTAAGTCTGCTGGAACCCGTCAACCACAACAGCAATATGCGAGTGTTTTAAGATGTAAGTTTGTAACGGAACAAATACAATGAGAAAAGGATCAGAAGTTTTACCCCGTACAAAAGCTCGGTATGATCAACGAGCGTAGCAATAGAAACGCTTATGGGCTGAGCAAATTAATTGTCGGGTGATTGAAGCTGATTCGATATTCTTGATGGCTTCATGCGGTTTCACAATAAGTAACAGTGATTCTCAATAGCGGCACCGCGGGACTTGAAAAGAATCACGAGCAGCAAGAATTGATGACGGCAGAATGGTTTTGGTTTCATGCATGGGAAGATTTGAGAGTTTGTGGGAGTATATATCGTTGAAAAGAAACGTGATCGACAAGAGATTTATCCAAAGAATACGTGAGTTTGTTGTTGGATAGTAGGAAGTGATAAGGTTCAAGAGAAAAATATATTTATATATCTCCAGGAAGAATGGATTAGGTCAAGAGCTACGCAACTCATTATGGTTTAAGGCTTCTTCAAGTAATCAAGTTTATTTGATTTTCATTGGCATATTATTATTATTATTTAATTTTAAATATGAGCTTGTCGTTATCTTCTTGATCATCATGTATGAATTTTTTTTTATTCATATTACTTTATTTAACACATGTATTCATTTAATCAAATTCTAATAATAATTATTATTATTATTACATTTATAAACTGAACAGTTTCATTATTTAACTTGTCTAATATTTAATTATATCATTTTTATATATAAGAAAACATTTTCATATATATGAAACATTTTAGCTCTTAAAACTTACTTAGCGGGTTCATTATTAAAAACACGTGGATCTTTAACTGAACCCAACCCGCCTTCTTTTCCCTTGTAACCGTAATCTCCTTTCTTTTTATCCATATATTTCCGATCAAAACTTTATTGATTCTCTTTTATTGCACATTCTTTGACTGATCGAGAACTTTTTTCTATTGATGAATGGTTCGTATTATTCCGATTGTTCCGTTTATGCTCTCATGCTTCTATTTTACTTTAGTTGTTACCGTATTTTTAGTGTATCGTCTAATGTTGTATCGAAATAAGTATTTAGAGATTTATTATTTATTTTTAAGATTGTAAATAGTAGTTGTAATTTAACTTCATACTTATTTAATATATTAATTAACTTTATTTCTCAAAAGTTATCACTTATAGAATTTAAGTTGTCAAACTCACGTAAGACATGAGTACCTAACCTAGTATGTGAATAAATAAATGGTTGTATAAAAGTAAAGAGCATCTGTTTAATTTTTAAATATATATAACAGAAATACATTAAAAAAAACACTAAAAGATATTAAACGTCAAAAGAGCGAGCTATGTATCGCAATTTAAACCGAATATAACAATTTGACAGATTAATGAATGGCTAGGTGGTTCATACAGATTAATGAATGGCTAGGTGACTCACACCGAAAACTCGAGCCTCCCTACAATGAAGCTAGATCTCAAAATTGATTAAAGTAAAATTGTTATCCAATATTTTTATAAATATTTGAGTAATTGTTATCCAAAATTTAGTATTCTATAAAGTTATACCTATATCAAGTAATAGCAATAAGATATCTTTAGACCTTTAGTATTTTACTAAAGTCACAATTACTTTGTTCTAATAACAAAAAACACTCAAGTTTTTTTAACTTCCTAAAACACTTTTCTTATATACTAATTTTATAAAATAAAAGATATACGAAAGTTGGTTATTATTTACCGGTGATTTTAGTCAAATTCAACCTTAAATATGAAGTACTTAATAACTATCAAGAAAAATACATTAAATAATAACCAACATTTATATTTAAATCACTATCACTATCATTACTATATATAATACACGACTTAGCGACCTCTTAAATTTTAAGAGATACCTAATTCATTGCAACAAGTACAAGTATTGAAGCATCCATTTTTGAATTTTAAGGGCTAAAAGTGTCTTTTAATCTACACATGGTATTATATAATTACACTATTTCTTCTTTATCTTTGTATTTTTTTTTGTAAATTCAACTAATATTTACATTTCAACCCCATCATCTTTCTCCACATATTCCTCAAATCTATTTCTTTTACTATTTCTTGTATATCTTTGAGTATATTGTATTTTAAAAAAAAATTCAAACATACGGTTGCAAAGTTCTTACTTTTATCCACGTTTTGATTAAATTTTATCCAAAACCGAGGCGTGAATTATAAATTACGAGTCATAGTTGCATCAATTCACAAGTATTTAAAGCATAAAAGTTTTTAACTTAAATTTATCTAATTTTTACAGTTCTAATTTAAATATAATTATAATTTTACCCGCTTAACTTTATTTAACTTTTGTAAATATATGAATTAGTTTCAACTTTGGTCCTTTATCCACCTATTGGCAAGTTTATTAATTTTTTGTTTCATTCTATATGTTTAAATATATTATACTAGCTTTTATCTCTCGTATTACGGGATTGTTTTACATTATTCGTTTCTAATATTTATATATTTTTTAGGATTTTAATTTTATTTATTATAAGAAAGTTAATAATATACTTAGGATTTTATGATAAAAGGGTTTCATAAATAAATAAGTTGTTATAACTCGGTTTAAAAGCTATATGGGTTTGGTGAGACCCATGACTTGTTTTTTTTTAATATAAAATTGTTTCTTAATTATAAATATGTTTCACAAATAAATAAGATATTATAACTCAGTTTAAAAGTTGTTTGGGTTTGATGAGACCCATAATCTGCTTTTTTTACTATATATTATTTCTTAATTATAAATAGTATCTTTAAAAAAACGAATACTAAATTTTAGTATATTCCTATTTTATAGGATTTTCGTATCAAATGTTTGATGAGATTAATTTTTAAAAGCTATCTGGGTTTGGTGAGACTCATACCCGTGAATTCGGGTTAATTGCATGAGAAACCTTCATTTGCAAATAAAGCAATCTGGTGGCTTAAGAGAATTTAGGGAGGTTTTGTTTATATATATTTATTTAAGATTTTAAGAAAATCAAACTTATCGTTGCGACAAGTTTATTTTTATTGACGTTTCGATATAATTTTTGTTCAAACTATCGTCTCCGCAGCATCGCGCGTGAAGAAACACTAATCGACCCCGGCAGATTACGGATAATCTGGGGGTTAAATAGATGTTTCCCATGAGGGTTAGGTCCGGCAAAGATGGTTATTCTTCTGATGACCTGCAAAACAGACACCGTGAGCTCGTCACTGAGAAGGGGGGGGGTACCTCCTTGTGACCACCCTCCGGCGTGAGAATCAGACTAGATTGCTCTTGAATATAAGTGTATATTAAGAGAAATAGCTAGAGAGAAGATGATGATACCGTTCCAAGGTGTTGGAGTATTTATAGCCGAAGGTAGGTGTCCAAGAAGGTACAGCCGGTTGTATTATATTCCTTTTCTACCAACTGTGGGCTACGCACGTGCCGTGCTGGTGGTTGGTGGGTAGGCAGCGGCTGATAGTGACATGGCCGGATGTGTACTATTCCTTTTCCACCACCTGCAGGCTATGTACATGCCACGACAAGGGTTGGTGAGTAGGCAGCGGCTGATAGTGACATTAAGTACTAGAGCGTGCTGCTCGTCGTACTGTTGTCAGTGAGCTGTCGCAGCTTTGGTCAGATCTTTTGTCCATACCTTGGCAGGTATAGTACAAAAGATCCTCCAGTAGCGTACGGACTGGCTCATTTGGGCGGGAGTTTTCCCGGCTTTGGGCGGGAGTATTCCCGGCTTGCTCATTCCCTCTTCAGGTGACATTACTGAATTATTTGAGAGTTAGTGCCTTGTGCGTGTAGCCTTGCTGTGCGGGTAGCCTTCCCTGATGGCTAGTATCCGTAGCTGCGGGAACAGGCGGAGTACGTCACCATTGGGAGGCTTTTCCTACGGGAACAGCTTGCGTACTGCGCGTAAGGACGTCGCGTCTCTGAGCATGGTTGGTCCTGCGGATCCGGTTGGTCTTTGCGCAGACGTCCCTCTTTAAGGTGAGTCTTGCGGGTCCAACCGCGCAGACGTCCCTGTTCAAGGTGAGTCTTGCGGGTCCAACTGGGCTCTGCTGGGACCTACCTCTTCAAGTCCCCCCAGTCCAATGTTCTTCTCATGAATTGTTAATAAGTGAGGTGAACTTTTGGACTTAAGCAAGGGGTTTTGAAAAGGGTTTAGTTTTAAGGTTTTCCATGGGGATTCTTCCCGCGGAAGTCCTAATGTCACGTGCAGAAATTCCTGACTTTTCTGCTTGATCTTTGGGTATGATGCGGGTAGGTCTGTAACCTCCTCGCAAGTCAGGAGCGTTGAGTTCCACTTGTGTAGATTCTCCATGAGGTTTTGGTAGTTTTAAACATAGTGATCAATTATGTTAAACAACCAATTCCATCTTGGAGCTTCAATCAATCTAGTTCTCAACGTTCCCGCTATGCGGGGATGTTATTTCCGTTTCCGCAAGCATGGCCCAGAAGATCCTTCTTGGTTTCAATTCCCTGCGGAGTGCTAAGTATGTGAAGGGTTTTGCCTTGACACTGTACCCGCACTCGTCTTATAGTTACTTTACTTCCAAGGTATTCCTGGCGTCAATTCCCTGCAGGTGCTAAGTATGTGAAGGGTTTTGCCTTGACACTGTACCCGCACCCGTCTTATAGTTACTTGGTTGCCGAGGTATTCTTGGCTTCAATTCCCTGCAGGTGCTAAGTATGTGAAGGGTTTTGCCTTGACACTGTACCCGCACCTGTCTTATAGTTACTTAGTTGCCAAGGTAAGGGGTAAAGTCCCGCTTACTTTTAAATCTTTTTGAATCTTTTTTTTGAAATTCGAAGAGTTGGTGAAAGGATAAGAACAGTCCAACTGTTGAAGGGACGTCAGCGTGGTCTGACGGTTTCTTCTGACAGTTTCAGGACGTGCATGAAGTTATGGCGACGTGACAGTATATGGTCATTCCAGACGCTTTTTCAGGCGCGTGGGCGCGAGTTTTCGGGCGCGTGGCCGCGAAGTTTACGGCGCACGTCCTGTCGACAGTTGCCAGCTTGCATATTCCACGTGTCATAGTTTCATTTGCACCTGCGCTTTTCTGTCTCTCCCGCATTAAATTCATCGCATTCATTGCGATGAGTATATAAAGGGAGGAGAGGATGCATCTCAACTCACAGTTTCACTACATCTTCTAAGCGATTTCCGGCGAATACTCTAACTTTCGTCGAGCATTCTCCTGAAATCGTTCTTCTTTCCATCCTTCGAAACATGTCTTCCATTCGTGATCCTGAGGCTATTGCCGAGGAGTCCGACGTGTACATCGAGAACCCAACGTCTGATAAGGACGATAAGAGTACTACTGGGGAGTGCCAGTGTGCTCTTTCCGTCGACGTTTATCAGTACATCGTCAGGAAGCTCATGCTCTAGCCCTTCGAGCCTGAGTTTCCTGAGCCTCACCAGACGGTGTACGATGCCCCCAAGGGCAAGATAGGGGTGTATGCTGCATTCTTCATCTATGGGAATCTCAGGTTCCCATTGACGAAGTTTGTGTACCGTGTTTTGGAGAGACACGGTGTACACCTAACGGAGGTGCACCCGATGGCGATCGCAAAGGTTCGCCATTTTGAATGGGTGTGCCATATTCTGGGTGTTGAGCCCCGCGTTGACCGCCTGATGACCTTCTACTCCTGGAGGTGCATCCAGGGCTGGTATACCTTGGTCAATCGGATCAAGGGTTTGAAGATCTGCGCTACCGAGCGCAGTCTTCGTTCTTGGAAGCGGGAGTTTTTCTATGTCTCCGCTCGCGTCGTCCTCATTGCGATGATGTTCAAGAACGGGAGGGCGCTCCCTAGCCTTCACGCCTCCAATTACCAAGAGGCGGAATGGTTCGCCAAGATCTCCCAGATCCAGACTCCGGTTTACCGCTTTGCGGAGTCTGGGATGGTGATGCTTGGGATGAGCCGGGTATGGAAGGATGCTGGGGCAGAGGCGCCACAGATTCCTATCGTCCTCGAATACGGTTTGAACTCTATCCCTTACGGTATGCTTCATATCTTTTTGCTGATTTAGGGTTTTTCTTCTAACTGCGTTTCTGTTTATTTTCAGAGGGGAACAATTTGCAGTCGCTTCTGCAACCGCGTGAGAGCGGTGGTCCAGCTCGGCTGGGTACTCGTGCTCTCGACGAGAACGAGTTGCCTATCTTGGAGCAAACGGCGGATAGGTTCGTGGAGGTCTACCCGCCAGGCCACGAAATTCTGAGCGCCACGCGGCCAGGTAAGGGTTTCATTAACCCTCGCCCTCTTCATGCTCAAACCTCTGCTGGAGTTTCTCTAATTTTGTCTTCTGATGAGGAATCCGCAGACGGTCCTTTCTTCGTGAGGAAGAAGAAAGCTGCCGGCGTGAAGGGCAAGGCGAAGGTTGCCTCCACTGCCGATCAGGGGAACCGGTCTGAGTCGGAGACCGAAAGTGAGGAGGTGGCGGGGAACCCTGGTGGTGGTGAGACAACTGTCCCGAAGGTTGAGACAGCTGTCACCTCCGATCAGCCCAGTACGACGACGGTGACCGGCGTGAAGAGGCCGGCTCCATCGGGTTCGTCCCCGCCTGTCAGAACCTTCAAGCTCAAGAAAACTCGTAAGTGTAAATTAATCTTACCCGCAATTCTTTCCGCCATTGTTTTTAATATCGTCTTCATGCAGGCGTGGATGCTACCGCATTCCAGAGTGGAGCGGGGAGGAGCGTCTCTCGACCCTTGACGGTAGGTTTGGTCAACCTACCCGAGGTGATGACCCAGGCGGCCGCGCCTGTTTCAAGTGTTGGTTCAGTTGCTCACCCGGTTGAGGCAACTGTTCCAAATGTGACGTCATCTCCGCCGGCTGTCAGTGCCATCTTCACTGCATCCTTCACTGAGCCGGCGGTGATTTTTTCTGCGGGCTCCTCCGCAGCGGCGGACATGGTTGTGAGTTTACCTCCCGTGAGTTCACCTCCGATGGTCTCTACCGCGGCGGCTTCAATCGTGCCTCCGGCACCGGTGACTAGCTCGTCTCCGGCCGGTTCAGCAGGTATGTTTGGGGCTTCTAGCCAATCTCTGCCTCCTTCCCATCTGCCTGACCTCTTGGATGGATATCCCTTAGGTTCGGGTGATGGGTTCGGCGGCTACCGGCCTGTTGTCGACCCTACAGGTGCGTAGGGTTATTTTGGCCTCTTTTTTTTATCATCTTTTCCTAACTGCTTTTTGTTTTTGCAGTTTCGGATTCCAATGAGGTGTATGTTCCACGGTGGAACATCCGCCGGGGAACAACCCTTCGGACGGCTGTAGACTGCGTCGAGTGGGCGCGTCACGCGGCCCCAAGTGGCGCGTTGGGGGAAGCCATGTCTAGCTACCAGGAGGGTAGGCTGACAAATGAGCTTCAGATTCTCCTTGCCCGGATGCAGCCGCGCGTCGAGTTGCTTTGTCGTGAAAACGACAAGTTAAAGGCGATGCGTATCCAAGAAGTGGCTCAGGCGCGGGCCATCCGGGAGGAGAACAGGAAACTTTCCGCCGTTGCTGCGGAGAAGGAAAAGGCCTTCAAGGCTCTCGAGGTTGAAGTTCAGGCCCGTCTCGAGGCTCGTTCCAAGGCTACTCAAGCTGTTAACAGCTTAGGTTGGCTAGGGAAACTGCGCGGAACGCGACCGATAGGGCCACCAAAGCTGAAGCTGTTGCTGAGCCTCTGCGCGCTGAGAATGAGGAGCTTAAAGCCAAACTAGAGAGGCTCCAGCAGGCTCATGATGCCTTGGCCATGGAAGACGCCAAGAAGCTCCAAGAGATCTTGGATCAGAGGGGTATGCTTGACCACACTGAGCGTAAACTAAAGGGCGTTGAAGAGGCTGCTGCTAAAGAAGTGTTGCTTGCCAACCTTAACAAAAATGAAGCCGAACGCGCCCGTAACTAAGCTCAAGCTGCCCTCCAGGAGGCTCTGTGTGACATCTGACCCGATCCGACCCGACCCAGGTACCCGTTTCTCTGACCCGATCTCTTTCTTTTATTATTTAATATTTATACTTATATTTTACTTTTAATAATAATAATATACTTTTCCCTCCCGCCTCTTTCTCTCTCTTTCTTTCCGCCGTTCCGTCCCTCTCCTCTCTTTCCGCCTTCTTTTCCCTCTTGTCGCCGTCCCGCCCTTAAGCCTTGAACCCTTTTCCTTTAACTCCTTGCTTGTCCTTTGGTTCTTCCCGCCTAAGGATGTCTGCAGCTCCACGCGCCAGACTCCTTACATGGAAGCCTGCGTGAAGACATCTTGTTCCTGCGATGCGTGAAGAGAACTCTTCTCGCAGCGCGCTAAGAATGCATGTTCTTCCCGCAATGCGCTAAGAATGTATGTTCTTCCCGCAATGCGCTAAGAATGTATGTTCTTCCCGCGATGCGCTTAGAATTCTAGTTCTTCACGCAGCACGCTAAGGATTTGTGATTCTTCCCGCAGTGCGCTAAGGATTGTTGTGCCAGCCTTCGCGCTCGCGCACTCAGCCTTCCCGCGCTTAACCCTTGTATCTTCTGTTTATTCTAGCCGTTTGCTGTTGTCATGTCTTTTCTTCTGAGCTGTTGACCTAACCTATCTAATGTCTGAATAGTTACTTTCGGCGCAGCATGCGTACCAACCCCACTGGTTGGTAGAAAAAGTGACTGACATTATCTTTTGAGATCTGCTTTTGCCATGCTTGACCAGTACCTTTATCTGTCCTCTCCCATGCCTTTTTCTGAATCCTGTCAGCCTTTTTCCTCTTTTTCCCTGCTACCATATCTTTTGATATCTTTTGCTTTTGGAATCTTTTGCTTTTTGAGATCTTTTCCCCTTTTCTAGGGATTGTGTTCCCTAGGGTTTCTCTATAAATAATAGTATTATTTTTCCTAACACTACACACACAAAACACTTAATCTCTCCTGTTCTCCTTGCTCTCTCTGCCGCCTCCCTCTCTGCCTCCGTCTTCCTCCCTGTTCTGCCCTGCTCTTCCGGTAATATATATATATATATAATAATTTACTTATGCTAACTTATAATCAAGACTTAACCCAATCATTAAAACAATAATCTTTAATTATAGGTTAACTTGTGCTTGTTTAAAGTTGGTTCTTGCTTTATCTTACACCGCATCGTTTATCAAGTGAGTAATCTCGTACCTAATCCCTTTTTATTTTTAATGTTTTGGGATGTTCATGTGTTCGTACAAACTTAGAGTCTTAAACTTGTTTATGAACTTTAGTCGCGCAGTATCCCATGTGTTGAGGACGTTTACTTGGCTGTTTATTTGTATGTGTGTATCATTAACCGCTTTGTTCGGCCTATTCCGCAGTTTTCATGGATCCATTAGATGAACACGGGAGACCTATCGTTTACGGTTTTCTTTGTTTACACTTGCACAGATGTTTTCTCGTTTTTGTGCTCAATTGGGAGCACGGATTGAACTATGAACTATGAGCTATGATCTATTTAGGCTTGATCACAATCTGATTGCACCCTTGTTAAACACCAGACATACACGTGTTGCGCGCAGATTTATTGTTATCTATTATTATCTATTAAACTTGATTTCTCACCAACACGCAAGTGTTTGACGTTTATTTTAACACATGTTCAGGTTTGCTGTAGCTGTTCTGAAGCTTGTGGACACGTAGGACGTTTTTACTTTTGGACCTAGATTAAAATGTATCAAGACATGTTATTGTTGTTCGAATATTTTGCCTTATAATATTATGATTTATGATGATTTATGTTCTCTTGTTTACCCTGCGCGTGCGCGAATGAATGTATTTATTAAATATTGACACCCAATAGTGTCACGAGTAATGAAACAATATGTGGCGCCCCGATGTATAATCCGCCTTTGGTCGGGGTGTTACAGATTGGTATCAGAGCCCGTTGACTTTAGGATAGGTGGTTAGACGTAACGGCCTAGAATACCTAAGAGTCCCTTCTCGCGCATGAGAGAAATCTCATGTTTGCGCGCTTATTGTTAATTATTCGTTATTTATGAATATGCTCGCGCTTGCGCAGTATATGATTTTATGTTTTATTCCGCGATTTTACGATTTTTGTTGAATTTCGATTGATTTTACTTACATATTCGTTTGTTGGATTTGAAAATCCGAAAAGTCATGGTGATACATGAATAGTTGATTTTCAATTTCCATTTACGATTATGTTCTGAGGTTGGAGACTTGAAAAGTCATGGTGATACATGAATTGTCAACGTCCAATACTCATTTTCTTGTATATTTTATATTGAGGATTGAAAAGTCATGGTGATACATGAATCGTCAATCTCCAATACTCGTTTGCTCGTATATTTTAAATTGGGAATTCGGAAAGTCATGGTAATACATGAATTGTCGATTCTTGATTCGAATTTGTTACCTTTATTAAGTCTGCATTTAGGATCATTTATTTTACTTTAACTGTTGACTGTAACTGACTCCGTGAAACCAAGCTTTATAAGATTAAAACTTTGCGCTAAAACCAAGATATTAACTAAAATTAAAATTTTTATAGAATGCCTCCGCTATCTCGCCGATTTCAGAGAAGAGAAGCCTCGCGCATGCGTAGACAGCAACGTTCCCAGGAAATGGCCGCCGCGATAGCCCAAGCCTTGAGCCAAAACAACACCTCGAGTTATAACATTAAGTCCTTTAACGCGGGTAACCCTCCAAAGTTCACAGGTCTTGAAGGAGCCACCGTGATGCTCCAGTGGCTTGAGAAAATAGAAAACACTTTCCTTCACACCCAATGCCCCTCAGACAGACGAACCCTATATGCTTCCAGTGTCCTGGAATCCAGAGCGCTTACATGGTGGAATGGAGTAGCTCATGCGCGTGGCGCAGAGGCTGCTTCTAGCATGACATGGGAGGAATTCAAGGAAATTCTTACGCGAGAATTCTGCCCTCCCAACGAAGTTAAGCGCCTGGAGGAGGAATTTTGGAATCTTAAGCAATACAGCGGTGAAGCGCGCGAGTACGCGACGCGCTTCCATGAACTAAGTTTGCTTGTCCCTCACCTTGTTACCCCTTCCCGCCGAGCAATCGAGAAATTCCTTGGGGGTCTCCCCATGGAAATTCAAGATTCTGTATGGGCCAGAAACCCAGTAACCCTCTCTGACGCCATCGAGTTGGCCGCTGTGCTCAGCGACAACCATGTCAGAGCAGGAACCCTGTTCCTGCGGGGAACAGAAAAGACCAAACTCACCAAGACTGCCCCTGAACCAACAGAAACCAAACCAGAACCCTCAAACCGTAACAACCTCAAGCGCAGGCGCAAGGCCTATGCGCTTACCAACCCGCCCATTGCCCAGCAACCCATTTATCAACCTCCAGTTTACGCGCCTAACCCACTGACAGCCTACCCAACTCCTGTAGTTCACAACTATGCCCTAACCAATCCAGCACTCCCTGCCCCGCCACTTAAGAAACCTTACACAGGAAACCAACCCCTTTGCCCAACCTGTAGACTTCACCACCCAACCCAAACCCCGTGTCGTCAATGTAACCGATGTGGCCGCGTTGGTCACTCTGCTGAGTTCTGTAAAATCCTTCCCGCCAATCCAATTGCGCCAACACCACCAGTTTACCCGCAGAACCCACAACCAACATACCAAAACCCACGACCCAGGTCGTGCTATAACTGCGGTGATCCCAGTCATTTCCGGAACGCGTGCCCGAGACTACAAGTTCAGATTACGCAAGCGAATCCGGTGAACCAGATTTCAAACCAAGTGACGCGTGGACGAGCTTTTAACATAACCGCGCACCAAGCGCAAGCGAATAATGACGTAGTTAATGGTACATTTTTGCTTAACGGATTTTATGCTTCTATACTTTTTGATACTGGCGCCGATCGAAGTTTTATCTCTCGCGCCTTCGAGCAGAAGCTTGCGCGACCGCGCAGCGATTTAAAAGAAGATTTTTCAGTTGAATTGGCTAATGGCGAAACTGTTTTAATTAACTCAGTGATTAAAGATTGTACGCTTAACCTTAACGAAAACGATTTTCTGATCGACCTCATCCCCATGCCTCTTGGAAGCTTTGATGTTATTATTGGTATGGACTGGCTTTCGAAGAATCGCGCCGAAGTTATTTGCGCCAAGAAGATGATTCGCATACCTCGAGAAAATGGTGATCTTCACATCTACGGCGAAAAACCCTCCCGCGGTCTTAAGCTTATGTCCTGCGCCGAAGCCCACAGACTCATGCGGAAGAAGTGTGTTGCATTTCTAGCCCATGTGGTCAAACCTGCTGAAGAGAAGAAGCTTCGCGATATCCCTGTTGTGCGTGATTTTCCTGAAGTTTTTCCTGATGATCTTCCTGGTATCCCTCCAGCTCGTGAAGTCGAGTTCCGTATTGATCTTGTCCCTGGTGCTTCCCCCGTGGCTAAATCTCCTTACCGTCTTGCGCCCGCTGAGATGCAAGAATTGGCAAGCCAACTTCAAGAGTTGACCGCTAAAGGATTCATTCGCCCTAGCTCTTCGCCCTGGGGTGCTCCGGTGTTGTTCGTTAAAAAGAAAGATGGATCGTTTCGCATGTGTATTGATTACCGCGAGTTGAACAAACTCACCATTAAAAACCGGTATCCCTTACCGCGTATTGACGACCTCTTTGATCAACTCCAAGGTGCCTCTTGTTTCTCGAAGATTGATCTCCGCTCTGGCTATCACCAGTTGCGCATCCGCGATGAAGATGTTCCGAAGACTGCTTTTCGAACTCGTTATGGCCATTTTGAATTCTTGGTCATGTCCTTCGGTTTAACCAACGCACCCGCCGTTTTCATGGATCTAATGAACCGGGTGTGTAGGCCTTTCTTGGATAAATTCGTGATTGTGTTTATCGATGATGTTCTGGTGTATTCTAAGACCAAGGCCGAGCATGAGCAACATCTTCGGTTGGTGTTGCAAAAGCTTAGAGCTGAGCAACTCTATGCTAAGCTTTCCAAGTGTGAATTTTGGTCGGATGAAGTACAGTTTCTTGGCCATGTTGTAAATAAGATGGGTATTCATGTCGACCCATCCAAAATTGAAGCAATCAAAAACTGGATTACGCCATCCTCTCCTTCTGAGATCCGTTCCTTTCTGGGCTTAGCTGGTTATTACCGGCGCTTTATTTCGAACTTCTCGAAGATCGCTTTGCCTTTAACAGCTCTAACGCACAAAGGTAAACCATATATTTGGGGCTCGAAGCAAGAAGAAGCCTTTCTAACGCTCAAGCGTCTGTTGTGTGAAGCTCCTGTTCTTGCGCTACCTGAGGGTAATGATGATTTTGTCGTGTATTGCGATGCATCCAACCAAGGTCTCGGTTGTGTTCTTATGCAACGAGGCAAGGTTATCGCTTACGCATCAAGGCAACTCAAGGTTCATGAAAAGAATTATACAACTCACGACCTCGAACTTGGTGCAGTTGTTTTTGCCTTGAAGATCTGGAGACACTACCTTTATGGTACTAAGTGTATCCTCTACACTGACCATAAAAGCCTTCAGCATATCTTTGATCAAAAGGAACTTAACATGAGGCAACGCCGATGGAACGAACTCATCAGCGATTACGATTGTGAGATCCGGTATCATCCTGGTAAGGCTAATGTGGTAGCCGATGCGCTCAGCCGAAAACCCTGCCAGCTTAACTGTATCTTGCCGCGCACCCAGCTTCACTTCGCGCCGATTCAAAGCAACCTTGAATCGCGTATTCGTGACGCGCAGCGCGCATCCATCAGTAATGGTAACCTTCGCGCCGAGTTAGCGTGTGGCGCGGAAGCGCACTTTGTCCCTAATCTGAGTGGAATTCTCTGCTATCTTAATCGCATCTGGATTCCCTTTGATGAGAATCTTCGCGCTGATATCCTGAGTGAAGCGCACAAATCTCGGTATTCTATTCATCCCGGCGCTAATAAGATGTACAAGGATTTGCGCATTACTTATTGGTGGCCCGGTATGAAAAAGGATATTGCTGTGTTCGTAGCTAGATGCCTGACTTGTTCTAAAGTAAAAGCTGAACACCAACGCCCATCTGGTTTGCTCGAACAACCAGAAATTCCTACGTGGAAATGGGAATGTGTAGCGATGGACTTTATTACCAAGTTACCTTTGACAGCAAGCAAACATGATAGCATTTGGGTAATAGTGGATCGATTGACTAAGTCTGCTCACTTTCTGCCCATTCGTGAAAACTACCGTGTTGAGCAACTCGCGCAGCTTTATGTCAAAGAGATTGTCTGCCGCCATGGTACTCCTTTGAGCATCATATCCGATCGCGGTGGCCGTTTTATATCTCGCTTTTGGAAATCTCTCCAATCTGCGCTAGGAACTCGCTTGGACATGAGTACGGCATATCATCCCCATACTGACGGTCAGTCTGAGCAAACTATTCAAACTCTTGAGGATATGCTCCGATCTTGTGTTCTTGATTTTGGAGGTAATTGGGATTCACACCTGCCTTTGATCGAGTTCTCTTATAACAACAGCTATCATTCCAGCATTGGTATGGCCCCATTTGAAGCACTTTACGGTCGTAAGTGCCGCTCCCCGATTTGTTGGAGCGAAGTGGGTGAAACTCAAATCACAGGACCCGAACTTGTTCAAGAGACAACTGATAAAATCGCCAAGATCCGTGATCATCTGCTGACTGCCAGAAGCCGACAGAAGAGTTACGCAGATCGTAGGCGGAAGCCTCTCGAATTTCAAGATGGTGATCTTGTTCTCAAAGTGTCGCCCTGGAAGGGTGTTGTCCGCTTTGGGAAGAAAGGTAAGCTTGCTCCTCGATATGTTGGTCCATTCAAGATTCTCGCGCGTGTGGGAAAAGTTGCCTACAGACTTGACCTGCCGCCCGCGCTCAGTAATGTGCATCCAACGTTCCATGTATCCAATCTCAAGAAGTGTTTAGCTGACGAGAACCTTCACATTCCACTTGATGAAGTTCAAGTTGATGAATCTATGCATTTCGTTGAGAAGCCTGTTGAGATTATGGATCGCGAGGTTAAGCAAACCAAGCGCAGTCGTATCCCTATCGTGAAAGTTCGCTGGGAGTCCAAGCGCGGAGCCGAGTTTACATGGGAAAGGGAAGATCAAATGAAGATCAAGTACCCGCACCTGTTCTCTGCGCAACCTACTTCGAGATAAATTTCGGGACGAAATTTCTTAAAGTAGGGGAGACTGTGACATCTGACCCGATCCGACCCGACCCAGGTACCCGTTTCTCTGACCCGATCTCTTTCTTTTATTATTTAATATTTATACTTATATTTTACTTTTAATAATAATAATATACTTTTCCCTCCCGCCTCTTTCTCTCTCTTTCTTTCCGCCGTTCCGTCCCTCTCCTCTCTTTCCGCCTTCTTTTCCCTCTTGTCGCCGTCCCGCCCTTAAGCCTTGAACCCTTTTCCTTTAACTCCTTGCTTGTCCTTTGGTTCTTCCCGCCTAAGGATGTCTGCAGCTCCACGCGCCAGACTCCTTACATGGAAGCCTGCGTGAAGACATCTTGTTCCTGCGATGCGTGAAGAGAACTCTTCTCGCAGCGCGCTAAGAATGCATGTTCTTCCCGCAATGCGCTAAGAATGTATGTTCTTCCCGCAATGCGCTAAGAATGTATGTTCTTCCCGCGATGCGCTTAGAATTCTAGTTCTTCACGCAGCACGCTAAGGATTTGTGATTCTTCCCGCAGTGCGCTAAGGATTGTTGTGCCAGCCTTCGCGCTCGCGCACTCAGCCTTCCCGCGCTTAACCCTTGTATCTTCTGTTTATTCTAGCCGTTTGCTGTTGTCATGTCTTTTCTTCTGAGCTGTTGACCTAACCTATCTAATGTCTGAATAGTTACTTTCGGCGCAGCATGCGTACCAACCCCACTGGTTGGTAGAAAAAGTGACTGACATTATCTTTTGAGATCTGCTTTTGCCATGCTTGACCAGTACCTTTATCTGTCCTCTCCCATGCCTTTTTCTGAATCCTGTCAGCCTTTTTCCTCTTTTTCCCTGCTACCATATCTTTTGATATCTTTTGCTTTTGGAATCTTTTGCTTTTTGAGATCTTTTCCCCTTTTCTAGGGATTGTGTTCCCTAGGGTTTCTCTATAAATAATAGTATTATTTTTCCTAACACTACACACACAAAACACTTAATCTCTCCTGTTCTCCTTGCTCTCTCTGCCGCCTCCCTCTCTGCCTCCGTCTTCCTCCCTGTTCTGCCCTGCTCTTCCGGTAATATATATATATATATAATAATTTACTTATGCTAACTTATAATCAAGACTTAACCCAATCATTAAAACAATAATCTTTAATTATAGGTTAACTTGTGCTTGTTTAAAGTTGGTTCTTGCTTTATCTTACACCGCATCGTTTATCAAGTGAGTAATCTCGTACCTAATCCCTTTTTATTTTTAATGTTTTGGGATGTTCATGTGTTCGTACAAACTTAGAGTCTTAAACTTGTTTATGAACTTTAGTCGCGCAGTATCCCATGTGTTGAGGACGTTTACTTGGCTGTTTATTTGTATGTGTGTATCATTAACCGCTTTGTTCGGCCTATTCCGCAGTTTTCATGGATCCATTAGATGAACACGGGAGACCTATCGTTTACGGTTTTCTTTGTTTACACTTGCACAGATGTTTTCTCGTTTTTGTGCTCAATTGGGAGCACGGATTGAACTATGAACTATGAGCTATGATCTATTTAGGCTTGATCACAATCTGATTGCACCCTTGTTAAACACCAGACATACACGTGTTGCGCGCAGATTTATTGTTATCTATTATTATCTATTAAACTTGATTTCTCACCAACACGCAAGTGTTTGACGTTTATTTTAACACATGTTCAGGTTTGCTGTAGCTGTTCTGAAGCTTGTGGACACGTAGGACGTTTTTACTTTTGGACCTAGATTAAAATGTATCAAGACATGTTATTGTTGTTCGAATATTTTGCCTTATAATATTATGATTTATGATGATTTATGTTCTCTTGTTTACCCTGCGCGTGCGCGAATGAATGTATTTATTAAATATTGACACCCAATAGTGTCACGAGTAATGAAACAATATGTGGCGCCCCGATGTATAATCCGCCTTTGGTCGGGGTGTTACACTCTGATCACCAAGGAATGGCTTCTACGAGAAGCGTTGTCGCAGGTATGCGTAGCTTTATAATATCTTTACGCTTTTCTTTGTACTTAGAAAAGGTTTTGATACTCTGTATTTTTTCTTGTTGTAGGTTGTGCATCGGATCTTCACGAACACATCTTATGACGATGCCATGAGCGCAGCCCTCAACGCTTCCCATGAGGATGGGGAAAAGGCTGGTTTTCTGCTTGGTCTGGGGTTTGTTGAGAAGGGCATCCCGCCTTCCAACTTCCCTCTTTATGATGTGGACACCGAAGCTGCCTATGACCAAGCAGTGAACCAGTATACTGCCTTCCCGCATCCGGTGGTGGAGAAGGTGAACGAAATTGCTGCTGCTGATGATGGGCTAACCATTCTCAAGACTTTCCTTAAACCGCCACAGCCAACTGATGGTGCGGGTACAAGTGGGTTTGGAGGGAGTGGTCCTGAAGTTTGAACCTTGAGATCCCTTCCCACCGTTAGGATAGATTTATATTTCTGTAGGAGGGTAGATACCCGGCCATTCTTGTAATGTTTGAATTTTTTATGAAATATAAATGTTTGTGCGGGTAGGACCGCCAATTTCACTGGATGACTTGCTTTATAAACGTTATATGACTTGCTCATGCATATTATAGCTTAATTTGGCACTTGTTTTGCCGCATAAACAATATATGATTCGCTCGTACATACTTTAGTTTAACAGCAATTTTCCAAGTGTTTTGAATAAGTTAACCGTTCGACGCGCGGTTGTCAATAGGTTAGTGTTCAGTTTCCTCTATCATGATTGTGCGGGTAGGACCATCACTTTCATTTAGTGGGATGACCAGTCTTCACCTATAACTGACCTGCGTGAAGGTTTGCCGTTTTTTGTGTTTATGCGGGTTTTGCCGCCGTCCACACGCAACGACGTCTCCACTTATTTATGCGGTGAATACCGGCATATCAGTGTTTTGAATTAGTTAACCGTTCGACGCGCGGTTGTCAATAGGTTAGTGTTCAGTTTCCTCTATCATGATTGTGCGGGTAGGACCGTCACTTTCATTTAGTGGGATGACCAAACTTTACCTAAAACTGACATGCGTGAAGGTTTGCCGTTTTTTGTGTTTATGCGGGTTTTGCCGCCGTCCACACGCAACGACGCCTCCACTTATTTATGCGGTGAATACCGGCATATCAGTGTTTTGAATAAGTTAACCGTTCGACGCGTGGTTGTCAATAGGTTAGTGTTCAGTTTCCTCTATCATGGTTGTGCGGGTAGGACCGTCACTTTCATTTAGTGGGATGACCAAACTTTACGGATAATCTGGGGGGTTAAATAGATGTTTCCCATGAGGGTTAGGTCCGGCAAAGATGGTTATTCTTCTGATGACCTGCAAAACAGACACCGTGAGCTCGTCACTGAGAAGGGGGGGGGTACCTCCTTGTGACCACCCTCCGGCGTGAGAATCAGACTAGATTGCTCTTGAATATAAGTGTATATTATGAGAAATAGCTAGAGAGAAGATGATGATACCGTTCCAAGGTGTTGGAGTATTTATAGCTGAAGGTAGGTGTCCAAGAAGGTACAGCCGGCTGTATTATATTCCTTTTCTACCAACTGTGGGCTACGCACGTGCCGTGCTGGTGGTTGGTGGGTAGGCAGCGGCTGATAGTGACAAGGCCGGCTGTGTACTATTCTTTTTCCACCACCTGCAGGCTTTGTACATGCCACGACAAGGGTTGGTGAGTAGGCAGCGGCTGATAGTGACATTAAGTACTAGAGCGTGCTACTCGTCGTACTGTTGTCAGTGAGCTGTCGCAGCTTTGGTCAGATCTTTTGTCCATACCTTGGCAGGTATAGTACAAAAGATCCTCCAGTAGCGTACGGACTGGCTCATTTGGGCGGGAGTTTTCCCGGCTTTGGGCGGGAGTATTCCCGGCTTGCTCATTCCCTCTTCAGGTGACATTACTGAATTATTTGAGAGTTAGTATCTTGTGCGTGTAGCCTTGCTGTGCGGGTAGCCTTCCCTGATGGCTAGTATCCGTAGCTGCGGGAACAGGCGGAGTACGTCACCATTGGGAGGCTTTTCCTGCGGGAACAGCTTGCGTACTGCGCGTAAGGACGTCGCGTCTCTGAGCATGGTTGGTCCTGCGGATCCAGTTGGTCTTTGCGCAGACGTCCCTCTTTAAGGTGAGTCTTGCGGGTCCAACCGCGCAGACGTCCCTGTTCAAAGTGAGTCTTGCGGGTCCAACTGGGCTCTGCTGGGACCTACCTCTTCAGCGCGGGTTAACTACTAGTTAATAATAATATATTTCATTTAGTTTACTTATCAGATATTAATAATATATTCCATTCAAAAATCTCACAAGATTTGGTCAGTTACAGAACCGGCTCAATGACCTTTACATTACTAAACCGGGCGGTTGGAGTATGAATATTGAATACAGAAGGAAGGACGTACCTGGATCAAAACCCTAACGGAGAAGTCGAGTTAAGGTTTCTTTTTATATTTAATTTACATGTCATATGCCTTGTATATATTAATCATGTTTTGAATATTATTATTATTATTATTATTATTATTCATTAGGAATTGTGGGAGTAATGCCTACTTATGCCACTAATCTTGCCTTAATCCCTACTGCTATTGCGGTAATTCAACTATCATCTCCTCTTTTGTTTTATTGTATTGTATTGTATGAATCAAATCATCAATACTTGCATCATCAAATCAAGGTAATAATCATAGCCTGCAGATTGATATAAGTGTTATTAGAACAGGTATGCTATCTAGTATACTTATTAAACCCGCATCAGATTAAGATATATAACATACAGATGAGAATTACTTCATTGATGAATATATTCAAAATAATATTACTCTATGTACTTGCATAGTATCAGAAAACATAGAACCAACCGACAGCAATGGGAGACGAAACAAATTGCTTTTTACTAATTTACCAACCACGCCCAGGAATATCACCCCAGTAGCAAAGTTATTAACAGGGTATGGGGAGGGCGCGATGTAGGCAAACTGTACCCCTAACCTTGGTTTTAAAAAGCGAGAGGCGAAAAAAAACAACGGGGTTTAAAACAGAAGTGTGAAGCGCCAGACGCAAAAGCGAGAGCTTTTTGTATGAGAGGCGAACATATTTGTATAAATTTTATATGTGTAAATATCATGGGTATTTAACATCCCGACCTATAATGTAGCTATATTTAAGCATTATATATGATTTAATATTTAAATTACCTACACATGCCAACCTAAAAAGCATATTGTATAACATTTATATGCTTAAAAACCGATTGCGTATAGCGCCTCAACCTCGCTTTAGGTCGTTTTTTTCCTAAAAATCTCGCCTTTTAAACATTGCTCGCCTTGACTACCCTGGAGCAAAGAGGCCCTCACCTTAGGTTGCCTTTCGCCTCGGGCACGCTTTTTTAAACCAAGCCCCTAACCCAGAGAAAACAGAGGCTGCTTCCAAGGAGACCCCCTGATGTGCTAAAAGTAGTTTAATATTTATTAACTAAATTAACTAAAAATAAACACTAAGTAATACTCTAGACTCTTTAAAACTCGACTAAACTACTAACCGGCAAGTGAACCGATGGACTCTAGTAAAGCTAAGTAAGTCCGCATATCGAACCCACGAGACTCTCTAAATTACGTTTATTAGCTAATTAGACTCGACTACAAAACCCGACTTATTAATTATATTTGTTTGGGGGATTTTTATTTAAAATACTATTTAATACTATAACTAAAAACTAATTAAGAAAACAAGTAATTTAAACGAAAGCAAAGTTTGTTGTGAAAATACGATGATGATGAGATAACTACCTAGGCTAGACTCCCTTAAATTTCAGTAATGACTTGACTCGGGAAAATATTTAGTTATGGACTGGGATCGTAAAATAAATACTTAAAAGAAAATCCGAATAGTACCCCTGACCCTTTTCAAGAGAAAACCTATGGATTTCTAACAAATTTTAACGCACACCAGCATTAAAAATCAAGTTCGCTTACGGTCACCCAATTGTTTATAATTTAGTTCCTTTATACGAAATCCTACCTTACAGCGCGAAAATCAAAGGCAATTTACTATGATTAATTGATTTGATAAACAATAATAAATAATCAACCCTAGAAGGACTCCTTAGGAAGAACTAAATCTAGCAAGATTAAATAGTAAAGACTTATCAATACCCTAGCACTTTACAGATTTTAGGTTAGCAGCACACTTAGGTTTATTTAACAATATTATTCCTATGATCTTATCGCGAAATCAAATCACAAAATAATCAAGAACACAAAGTAATTGACCTAATAGCAATCCTATCAGATGACAAACAATAATCAAGGAAAACTATGAAATAAAACTCATCAAACAATCCTAAGCACTCATACGCATCAATTAATTATAAGCAAATCTTTTACTAAATCATAAAAACCATAACGTAAATGATCCCAAATCAAATCAAAACGTCAAGATAAGTTCATCATAAGCCTAGGCAGTCTATAACGTTTAGCCTAGTATCTTAAAATTAAACAAAAAAAACAAAGAATAATTCATGGTGTAAAATAAACGAAAACGAAAGAAATAAAAGATAGAACCCGTGTTCTTCGTCTTCAACTATCACACGCAACACCAGCTGATTCTTCAACTCCAAAACTGCTGAAAACTCTTCTCGGTCACCTTGGAATTCACCAAATTCGGATGTGTGATTGAGGTATGATTAATGGTGAGTTTAGGGGTCTTTTTATAGGCTGGGTCCAAAAATAGGTTTAAGTCTGTTAAACAGGAAGATTCTGGAATTCTGACATCGCCAATACACCCGCCGCGCCGCGCGGCGGGCTCCTCCTCCCCCGTCGCGCGGCGCACCAGCCAAATGGTGGGGGGGGGGGGGCTTGTCCACGTTGCTGGTCCGGTTCATTCCTGGTTCGGTCCGGTTCGTTTCCTGACGCGTCAGTTCTCCGGTTCGGCTTGTTTTTGCTCGTTTTTCGCTCTCTTTTTACCGGAATTATAACCCGAAACCTAAAACATAAAACTAAGTTAGTAGTATACAAATCTTACAAGAAACCGACCAAAACTAATAAAATATTAGATAAAATATACACAGGATTTAAGTATAATAAACGTTATATCAAATATCCCCACACTTAACCTTTTTTCGTCCCTGAAAAAGTCTTATTGCAACGGGATCAGAATCGGAAAAATACAATCTAACAAACATATAGATTATCTTAAAAATTTTAGAACCACGCAAAAACTGCGATCACCAATATTGTTGTCCACTTAAACCCATGCATTTGTCTTTACCGGGACAACTAAGATCCAACTATTATTATTATTATTTGTATATAATCTAGTTGAACCCACAGTCAAGACTCGCTTTATTTTAGATTTTACCGGATCAAACCACCCCAACTTGACTTAAACCTCATAATAGTAGATTAAAACTTTGTTGCACATTTTTCATAAATAGCTAAGACGATTAAGGATATTGTTTATCCACCTAAATTTAAACATCAGAGTATACCAAGCAGCCATTAGATACGATTAAGGTTCAATTATTCAACTAACTAGCAAGTGTTCCCTACTACATGACATACCCCCGTTATCAAGCAATACCCCGGACCCATTACCACTCGTGATTTTACAAGTTTCCATCTGTCGGTTTACATACGTCGTGTCTCTAGTTGATCCTGTTCTTATGGTATGGGACGCAAGTAAGAGGACCACGTATGACTAACAGCGGGATAATCACTGGATCATCAAGATTTTACTTCACTGTAATTGATGTAAGTGAGTGTAATGATTGCAGTAAACTGCGGGTTTATGCTTAAAAGCTTTTATGATTTAAATATCCGAAGATACCCGGATGAACAACCGTAAAAAGACCCGTGGTTTCCGAACCCGAGGCATCCCATCAATACAGGATTTAAGGCTATAAAACCATATGCCTATGAAGTGTTAACCATTAAAACTAGAAGTGTAAGATTTTAAGTTTATATCACCGGCTACACGGTATACTTTAACGTTTAAACCTACCCAAGCATCGTATGATAGTGTATTCAGATTTCTTTAAAAATTCATAATTTTCTACTATCAAACTAAAAATGAGGCTTGAGTATGGCCCGACCTTTTATCTCGTATTTTATACAGACTTAACATGTTTCCCACTAAAAAATCATATTTATCGTTAAATACCAACTATCAAACTGCCCTTTCATTCTCAAGGCTGAGCCTACCGACACATCCCAAGTTAAGTGCGTGTTCTTTAATTATATCTTATTATTAGTAGTTTGAAAAACCGATTCCCGATAAGTATTTTCGTCTCCCATTGATACGCAAAAAGAACAAAATCAAAGGACATTTTTTTTCAAAACTTTTTTCATTTTTTATTTTTTATTTTTTTTATGTAGACAAGTATAAATAAAACAAGTTAAAAACATGTGTTCCTATCTTCACACTTAAAATTTAGCATTGTCCTCAATGCAGGGACGGAAACACGACTCAAAAAATTTAAAAACAAAACCTAAAAATACAAAAATAAATAAGAATAAAACAAAGCTAAAAAAATTAAAAACTAAAAAATATAAAAACAAAGTAAAAAGGAAAAGACTTAGCTGGTAATATGCGAGTGAAGTTTGACGCTAAAGTCTTCTTCCATAAATGTCCTCCATCTCCGAACGTGCTCAACAACCAGTATCTCCTTTCTCTCGTACACGAACGGAAACGACAACAATACAAACAATATCTAAAAATTCATCTTATTAACCTGATAGATATTAAGCATTCAAAGTATGGAACCAGACCAACCAACCAAACATAAAAGCAGCAAATAAATAATAAGAAAAGTATACGGCTCCTGCTGCTCCATCCCCACACTTGAATGTTGCATTATACTTCAAAAGGGATCTTCTCTCTATCTTCCTTCAAAACTTACAAAAACTTAAAAATAAAGAAAAACGACAAAAAACTACGTTAGTGACTCAAGGAAAAAGAAAAATAAAATAGAAATAAAAAATAAGAAAGAATGTACAAACTCTACACTTGAGTATTCACTCAAGAATCACATGTGACAATTCAGTGCGACGGATCGAGAGGAGTTTCCTCCGTCTCGATAGATTCATTCGGTCCTCCAAGATAGTGCTTTAAACGATGACGGTTTACCTTCCAAGATGTTCCATTATCCGGATTTTCCAACTCCATCACTCCATACGGGAAAACTTCTTTCACCAAGTACGGTTCCGTCCACTTCGATCTCAACTTTCCTGCAAACAACTTCAAACGAGAATTAAATAACAATACCGTATCGCCTTTCTTGAACTCTTTTCCGCCTTTCAAACGTCGATCATGTAACGCTTTCGTCTTTTCTTTATTATTCAACGATCGAGAATATGCTGCATCCCTAAGCTCCTCCAACTCATGAATCTGAATGTATCTTTTCCTCGCAGTCTCGGTAAGATCGACATTCACCGACTTCAACGCCCAATAAGCACGATGCTCTAACTCAACCGGAAGATGACAAGACTTACCATAAATAAGCATAAATGGTGTAGTACCCAACGGCATCTTGTATGCGGTTCGGAATGCCCACAATGCATCATCTAACTTCTCCGACCAATCCTTCCGACTAGCCCCAACCGTCTTTTCCAAAATCCTCTTCACCCCTCGATTAGCATTCTCGACTTGACCATTCGTTTAATGGTGATAGGCAGTAGAGGTTCGATGAGTAACCCTATAACGAGCCAACGCTTTCTCCATGACGGTATTACAAAAATGGGTTCCCTGATCACTAATAATAGCTCTCGGAATACCGAAACGAGTGAACAACTACTTAAGAAACCTCACAACGACTCGTGCATCATTTGTGGCCAACGCTTGGGCTTCCACCCACTTCGACACATAATAGATCGTCATTAAGATATACTTATTACCATTTGACGTGGGAAACGGTCCCATGAAGTCGATCCCCAAACATCAAAAATTTCAAGAATTTGAATGGGGTTTTGAGGCATCCCATTCTTGGATGAAATATTACATGTTCTTTGGAACGCATCACAAAGCTTCACAAACTCTTCAGCATTTTTAACAATTTCCGGCCAATAAAACCCACTATCAAGCACCTTCTGCGCGGTAGCATGCGCACCATGATGACCTCCAGTCAACCCTTCATGAACATGCTTTAGAATATCCCAACCTTCCTCTTTCGTCACACACCTCCTCAAAATCCGATCACCACCAATCTTGAACAAGAACGGGTCATCCCACACATACCTATTCACATCCCGGAAGAACTTCTTCTTTTGTTGCGTAGTCATACCCTCCAAAATAAAACCATTAGCCAAATAATTAGCAAAATCAGGGAACCATGGCATACCTTGCTTCTCAGCCGCAACAAAGTCGATCGACTCGTGAGGGAATGTATCACCAATCTCTTCCTCACGCAACTATTCTCTCCTCGGGTCCTCTAGACGGGATAGATGATCGGCAACTACGTTTTCCGCACCCCTCTTATCTTTGATCTCGATGTCAAACTCGGAAAGTAGAAGAATCCACCGTATAAGACGAGGCTTCGCGTCTTTCTTCTGAAAGAGAAATCGTAAGGCTGCATGATCGGTAAAAACGGTGGTCTTCGAAAGCACGAGATAGGAGCGGAACTTGTAAAATGCGAAAACAACGGCTAAGAGCTCCTTCTCGGTTGTGGTGTAGTTCTCTTGGGCATCGTTCAACGTCTTACTAACATAATAGATGGGGTGAAAATGTTTATCTCGCCTTTGCCCCAAAACCGCTCCAACCGCATAATCACTAGCATTGCACATGAGCTCGAACGGCAAACTCCAATCGGGAGAACAAAGAATAGGAGCACTTACGAGCTTCTCTTTCAAATACGTGAACGCCTTCACACACTCATCATCAAATACAAACGGCACATCTTTCTCGAGGAGTCGGGTCATCGGGCGAGTAATATTAGAGAAATCTTTGATAAATCGCCGATAAAACCCCAAATGGCCCAAGAAACTCCTGATTGCTTTCACATTCGTCGGTGGAGGAAGCCTACTTATAGTATCAATATTCGCCCGATCCACCTCAATACCATCTCTCGATATCTTATGCCCCAGCACAATTCCTTTCGTCACCATAAAATGACACTTTTCCCAATTCAACATCAACTTTGTTTCGATACACCTCTTCAGCATCTTCTCCAGATTAGCCAAACAATGATCGAAAGAATTACCGTAAACCGGAACCATAAACACTTCCATGGATGTCTCTATCATATCTTGAAAAATGGCCACCATACAACGCTGAAAGGCAGCCGGAGCGTTACACA